>NC_088410.1:104678958-105009704 GCF_034236695.1 Oncorhynchus nerka | reverse complement strand
TGAACAGGTGTAATGAACAGGTGTAATGAACAGGTAATGAACAGTGTAATGAACAGGTGTAATGAACAGGTGTAATGAACAGAACAGTGTAATGAACAGGTGTAATGAACAGGTGTAATGAACAGGTGTAGTGAACACTGAACAGGTGTAATGAACAGGTGTAATGAACACTGAACAGTGTAATGAACAGGTGTAATGAACAGGTGTAATGAACAGAACAGTGTAATGAACAGGTGTAGAACACTGAACAGGTGTAATGAACAGGTGTAAACACTGAACAGGTGTAATGAACAGGTGTAATGAACACTGTAAACAGGTGTAATGAACAGGTGTAATGAACACTGAACAGGTGTAATGAACAGGTGTAATGAACAGGTGTAATGAACACTGAACAGGTGTAATGAACAGGTGTAATGAACACTGGTGTAATGAACAGGTGTAATGAACAGGTGTGAACAGGTGTAGCAGGTGTAATGAACAGGTGTAATGAACACAGGTGAACAGGTGTAATGAACACTGAACAGGTGTAATGAACAGGTGTAAACACTGAACAGGTGTAATGAACACTGAAGGTGTAATGAACACAGAACAGGTGTAATGAACAGGTGTAATGAACACTGAACAGGTGTAATGAACAGGTGTAACAGGTGTAATGGAAATGAACAGGTGTAATGAACACAGGTGTAATGAAAACTGAACAGGTGTAATGAACAGGTGTAATGAACAGGTGTAATGAACACTGAACAGGTGTAGTGAACACTAGAACACTGAACAGGTGTAATGAACAGGTGTAATGAACAGAACAGTGTAATGAACAGGTGTAATGAGGTGTAATGAACAGGTGTAAACAGGTGTAATGAACACACTGAACAGGTGTAATGAACAGGTGTAATGAACACTGAACAGGTGTAATGAACAGGTGTAATGAACACTGAACAGGTGTAATGAACAGGTGTAATGAACAGGTGTAATGAACAGGTGTAATGAACACTGAACAGGTGTAATGAACAGGTGTAATGAACACTGAACAGGTGTAATGAACAGGTGAACAGGTGTAAACACTGAACAGGTGTAATGAACACTGAACAGGTGTAATGAACAGGTGTAATGAACACTGAACAGGTGTAATGAACAGGTGTAATGAACAGGTGTAGTGAACAATGAACAGGTGTAATGAACAGGTGTAACAGGTGTAATGAACAGGTGTAATGAACAGGTGAACAGGTGTAATGAACAGGTGTAATGAACAGGTGTAATGAACACTGAACAGGTGTAATGAACAGGTGTAATGAACACTGAACAGGTGTAATGAACACTGAACAGGTGTAATGAACACTGAACAGTGTAATGAACACTGAACAGGTGTAATGAACAGGTGTAATGAACACTGAACAGGTGTAATGAACAGGTGAACAGGTGTAATGAACACTGAACAGGTGTAAACAGGTGAACAGGTGTAATGAACACTGAACAGGTGTAATGAACACTGAACAGGTGTAATGAAACTGTAATGAACACTGAACAGGTGTAATGAACAGGTGTAATGAACAATGAACAGGTGTAATGAACAGGTAATAAAGAGGTGTAATGAACAGGTGTAATGAACACTGAACAGGTGTAATGAACAGGTGTAATGAACAGGTGTAATGAACAGGTGTAATGAACACTGAACAGTGTAAACACTGAACAGGTGTAATGAACACTGAACAGGTGTAATGAACACTGAACAGGTGTAATGAACAGGTGTAATGAACACTGAACAGGTGTAATGAACAGGTGTAATGAACAGGTGTGAACAGGTGTAATGAACACTGAACAGGTGTAAACACTGAACAGGTGTAATGAACAGGTGTAATGAACAGGTGAACAGGTAATGAACAGGAACAGGTGTAATGAACAGGTGTAATGAACACTGAACAGGTGTAATGAACAGGTGTAATGAACAGGAACAGGTGTAATGAACACTGAACAGGTGTAATGAACAGGTGTAATGAACAGGTGTAATGAACACTGAACAGGTGTAATGAACAGGTGTAAACACTGAACAGGTGTAATGAACACTGAACAGGTGTAATGAACAGGTGTAATGAACAGGTGTAATGAACAGGTGTAAACAGGTGTAAACACTGAACAGGTGTAATGAACAGGTGTAATGAACAGGTGTAATGAACACTGAACAGGTGTAATGAACAGGTGTAATGTGTAATGAACACTGAACAGGTGTAATGAACAGGTGTAGGTGTAATGAACAGGTGAACAGGTGTAATGAACAGAACAGGTGTAATGAACAGGTGAATAAAGAGGTGTAATGAACACTGAACAGGTGTAATGAACAGGTGTAATAAACAGGTGTAATGAACACTGAACAGGTGTAATGAACAGGTGTAATGAACACTGAACAGGTGTAATGAACAGGTGTAATGAAAAGGTGTAATGAACAGGTGTAATGGACAGGTGTAATGAACACTGAACAGGTGTAATGAACAGGTGTAATGAACAGGTGTAGTGAACACTGAACAGGTGTAATGAACACTGAACAGGTGTAATGAACACTGAACAGGTGTAATAATGAACACTGAACAGGTGTAATGAACAGGTGTAATGAACAGGTGTAATGAACACTGAACAGGTGTAATGAACAGGTGTAACACTGAACAGGTGTAGAACAGTGTAATGAACAGGTGTAATGAACACTGAACAGGTACACTGAACAGGTGTAATGAACACTGAACAGGTGTAATGAACAGGTGTAAAGAGGTGAACAGGTGTAGTGAACACTGAACAGGTGTAATGAACAGGTGTAATGAACACTGAACAGGTGTAATGAACAGGTGTAATGAACAGGTGTAGTGAACACTGTGTAATGAACACTAATGAACAGGTGTAGTGAACAGGTGTAATGAACAGGTGTAGTGAACAGGTGTAATGAACAGGTGTAATGAACAGGTGTAATGAACAGGTGTAATGAACACTGAACAGGTGTAATGAACAGGTGTAATGAACAGGTGTAGTGAACACTGAGCAGGTGCAATGAACAGGTGTAATGAACACTGAACAGGTGTAATGAACACTGAACAGGTGTAATGAACAGGTGTAATGAACAGGTGTAATGAACAGTTGTAATGAACACTGAACAGGTGCAATGAACAGGTGTAATGAACACTGAACAGGTGTAATGAACACTGAACAGGTGTAATGAACAGGTGTAATGAACACTGAACAGGTGTAATGAACAGGTGTAATGAACAGGTGTAATGAACAGGTGTAATGAACACTGAACAGGTGTAATGAACAGGTGTAATGAACACTGAACAGGTGTAATGAACAGGTGTAATGAACAGAACAGGTGTAATGAACAGGTGTAATGAACAATGAACAGGTGTAATGAACAGGTGTACAGGTGTAATGAACACTGAACAGGTGTAATGAACAGGTGTAATGTAATGAACAGGTGTAATGAACAGGTGTAATGAACAGGTGTAATGAACACTGAACAGGTGTAATGAACAGGTGTAATGAACAGGTGTAATGAACACTGAACAGGTGTAATGAACAGAACAGTGTAATGAACAGGTGTAATGAACAGGTGTAATGAACAGGTGTAATGAACAGGTGTAGTGAACACTGAACAGGTGTAATGAACAGGTGTAATGAACACTGAACAGGTGTAATGAACAGGTGTAACACTGAACAGGTGTAATGAACAGGTGAACAGGTGTAATGAACAGGTGTAATGAACAGGTGAACACTGAACAGGTGTAATGAACAGGTGTAATGAACAGGTGGTGTAATGAACAGGTGTAATGAACACTGAACAGGTGTAATGAACAGGTGTAATGAACACTGAACAGGTGTAATGAACAGGTAATGAACAGGTGTAACAGGTGTAATGAACAGGTGTAATGAACACTGAACAGGTGTAATGAACAGGTGTAATGAACAGGTGAACAGGTGTAATGAACAGGTGTAATGAACAGGTGTAATGAACACTGAACAGGTGTAATGAACAGGTGTAATAAAGAGGTGTAATGAACAGGTGTAGTGAACAGGTGAACAGGTGTAATGAACAGGTGTAGTGAACACTGAACAGGTGTAATGAACAGGTGTAATGAACACTGAACAGGTGTAATGAACAGGTGTAATGAACAGGTGTAATGAACAGGTGTAATGAACACTGAACAGGTGTAATGAACACTGAACAGGTGTAATGAACTGGTGTAATGAACACTGAACAGGTGTAATGAACAGGTGTAATGAACAGGTGTAATAAAGAGTGTAATGAACAGGTGTAGTGAACAGGTGTAATGAACAGGTGTAATGAACAGGTGTAGTGAACACTGAACAGGTGTAATGAACAGGTGTAATGAACAGGGTGTAGTGAACACTGAACAGGTGTAATGAACAGGTGTAGTGAACAGGTGTAATGAACAGGTGTAATGAACACTGAACAGGTGTGACCAAACAGGTGAACACTGAACAGTAATGAACAGGTGTAATGAACACTGAACAGGTGTAATGAACAGGTGTAATGAACAGGTGTAATGAACAGGTGTAATGAAAGAGGTGTAATGAACAGGTGTAATGAACAGGTGTAATAAAGAACAGGTGTAATGAACAGGTGTAATGAACACTGAACAGGTGTAATGAACAGGTGTAATGAACAGGTGTAATGAACAGGTGTAATGAACAGGTGTAATGAACACTGAACAGGTGTAGTGAACACTGAACAGGTGTAATGAACAGGTGTAATGAACACTGAACAGGTGTAATGAAGAGGTGTAATGAACACTGAACAGGTGTAATGAACAGGTGAACACTGAACAGGTGTAATGAACACTGAACAGGTGTAATGAACAGGTGTAATGAACACTGAACAGGTGTAATGAACAGGTGTAGTGAACAGGTGTAATGAACAGGTGTAATGAACAGGTGTAACACTGAACAGGTGTAATGAACAGGTGTAATGAACACTGAGGTGTAATGAACAGGTGTAATGAACACGAACAGGTGTAGTGAACACTGAACAGATGTAATGAACAGGTGTAATGAACAGGTGTAGTGAACAGGTGTAATAAAGAGGTGTAATGAACAGGTGTAATGAACACTGAACATGTGTAATGAACATCTGTAATGAACACTGAACAGGTGTAATGAACAGGTGTAATGAACACTGAACAGGTGTAATGAACAGGTGTAATGAACAGGTGTAATGAACACTGAACAGGTGTAATGAACACTGAACAGGTGTAATGAACACTGAACAGGTGCAATGAACAGGTGTAATGAACACTGAACAGGTGTAATGAACAGGTGTAATGAACAGGTGTAATGAACACTGAACAGGTGTAATGAACAGGTGTAATGAACAGGTGTAATGAACAGTGAACAGGTGTAATGAACAGGTGTAATGAACACTGAACAGGTGTAATGAACAGGTGTAATGAACAGAACAGTGTAATGAACAGGTGTAGTGAACACTGAACAGGTGTAGTGAACACTGAACAGGTGTAATGAACACTGAACAGGTGTAATGAACACTGAAAAGGTGTAATGAACACTGAACAGGTGCAATGAACAGTTGTAATGAACACTGAACAGGTGTAATGAACTGGTGTAATGAACACTGAACAGGTGTAATGAACAGGTGTAATGAAAAGGTGTAATGAACAGGTGTAATGGACAGGTGTAATGAACACTGAACAGGTGTAATGAACAGGTGTAATGAACAGGTGTAGTGAACACTGAACAGGTGTAATGAACACTGAACAGGTGTAATGAACACTGAACATGTGTAATGAACAGGTGTAATGAACACTGAACAGGTGTAATGAACAGGTGTAGTGAACAGGTGTAATGAACACTGAACAGGTGTAATGAACAGGTGTAATGAACACTGAACAGGTGCAATGAACAGGTGCAATGAACAGGTGTAATGAACACTGAACATGTGTAATGAACAGGTGTAATGAACAGGTGTAATGAACACTGAACAGGTGTAATGAACAGGTGTAGTGAACAGGTGTAATGAACAGGTGTAGTGAACACTGGACAGGTGTAGTGAACAGGTGTAATGAACACGTGTAGTGAACACTGAACAGATGTAATGAACAGGTGTAATAAAGAGGTGTAATGAACAGGTAATGAACAGGTGAACAACACTGGTGTAATGAACAGGTTGAAATAATAAACAGGTGTAATGAACAGGTGTAATGAACACTGAACAGGTGTAATGAACAGAGGTGTAATGAACAGGTGTAGTGAACACTGAACAGGTGTAATGAACAACAGGTGTAATGAACACTGAACAGGTGTAATGAACAGGTGTAATGAACAGGTGTAGTGAACACTGAACAGGTGTAATGAACACTGAACAGGTGTAATGAACACTGAACATGTGTAATGAACAGGTGTAATGAACACTGAACAGGTGTAATGAACAGGTGTAATGAACAGGTGTAGTGAACACTGAACAGGTGTAATGAACAGGTGTAATGAACACTGAACAGGTGTAATGAACAGGTGTAATGAACAGGTGTAATGAACACTGAACAGGTGTAATGAACAGGTGTAATGAACACTGAACAGGTGTAATGAACACTGAACAGGTGTAATGAACAGGTGTAATGAACAGGTGTAAACAGGTGTAATGAACACAACAGGTGTAATGAACAGGTGTAGTGAACACTGTAATGAACAGGTGTAATGAACACTGAACAGGTGTAATGTGTAATGAACACGTGAACACTGAACAGATGTAATGAACAGGTGTAATGAACACTGAATGAACAGGTGTAATGAACAGGTGTAATGAACAGGTGTAATGAACAGGTGTAATGAACAGGTGTAATAACAGAGGTGTAATGAACAGGTGTAATGAACACTGAACAGGTGTAATGAACAGGTGTAGTGAACAGAACAGGTGTAATGAACACGTGTAGTGAACACTGAACAGGTGTAATGAACACTGAACAGGTGTAATGAACAGGTGTAATGAACAGGTGTAATGAACAGGTGTAATGAATGAACAGGTGTAATAATGAACAGGTGTAATGAACAGGTGTAATGAACAGGTGTAATGAACACTGAACAGGTGTAATGAACAGGTGTAATGAACACTGAACAGGTGTAATGAACACTGAACAGGTGTAATGAACAGGTGTAATGAACACTGAACAGGTGTAATGAACAGGTGTAATGAACAGGTGTAATGAACAAATGAACAGGTGTAATGAACAGGTGTAATGAACAGGTGTAATGAACACTGAACAGGTGTAATGAACAGGTGTAATGAACACTGAACAGGTGTAATGAACAGGTGTAATGAACACTGAACAGGTGTAATGAACAGGTGTAATGAACACTGAACAGGTGTAATGAACAGGTGTAATGAACACTGAACAGGTGTAATGAACACTGAACAGGTGTAATGAACACTGAACAGGTGTAATGAACACTGAACGTAATGAACACTGAACAGGTGTAATGAACAGGTGTAATGAACACTGAACAGGTGTAATGAACACTGAACAGGTGTAATGAACAGGTGTAATGAACACTGAACAGGTGTAATGAACAGGTGTAATGAACACTGAACAGGTGTAATGAACACTGAACAGGTGTAATGAACACTGTGTAATGAACACTGAACAGGTGTAATGAACAGGTGAACAGGTGTAATGAACACTGAACAGGTGTAATGAACACTGTAATGAACACTGAACAGGTGTAATGAACAGGTGTAATGAACACTGAACAGGTGTAATGAACACTGAACAGGTGTAATGAACAGGTGTAATGAACACTGAACAGGTGTAATGAACACTGAACAGGTGTAATGAACAGGTGTAATGAACACTGAACAGGTGTAATGAACAGGTGTAATGAACACTGAACAGGTGTAATGAACACTGAACAGGTGTAATGAACACTGAACAGGTGTAATGAACACTGAACAGGTGTAATGAACAGTTGTAATTTTTATTTTATTTTTATTTCACCTTTATTTAACCAGGTAGACTAGTTGAGAACAAGTTCTCATTTGCAACTGCGACCTGGCCAAGATAAAGCATAGCAGTGTGAACAGACAACACAGAGTTACACATGGAGTAAACAATTAACAAGTCAATAACACAGTAGAAAAAAAGGGGAGTCTATATACAATGTGTGCAAAAGGCATGAGGAGGTAGGCGAATAATACAATTTTACAGATTAACACTGGGGTGATAAATGATCAGATGGTCATGTACAGGTAGAGATATTGGTGTGCAAAAGAGCAGAAAAGTAAATAAATAAAATTTAAAAAAACAGTATAAAAACAGTATGGGAATGAGGTAGGTGAAAATGGGTGGGCTATTTACCAATAGACTATGTACAGCTGCAGCGATCGGTTAGCTGCTCGGATAGCTGATGTTTGAAGTTGGTGAGGGAGATAAAAGTCTCCAACTTCAGCGATTTTTGCAGTTCGTTCCAGTCACTGAACACTGAACAGGTGTAATGAACAGGTGTAATGAACACTGAACAGGTGTAATGAACACTGAACAGGTGTAATGAACAGGTGTAATGAACAGGTGTAATGAACAGGTGTAATGAACAGCTGTAATGAACAGGTGTAATGAACACTGAACAGGTGTAATGAACACTGAACAGGTGTAATGAACAGGTGTAGTGAACAGGTGTAATGAACAGGTATAATGAACACTGAACAGGTGTAATTAACACTGAACTGGTGTAATGAACACTGAACAGGTGTAATGAACAGGTGTAATGAACACTGAACAAGTGTAATGAACAGGTGTAATGAACACTGATCAGGTGTAATGAACGTGTTTAAAAATTACCATAACAAGCGTTCTAATCACCTGTAAACACACTGGACAGGTGAAAAAAGCACATGTACAACAAATGACATTTCACACTTGAAAAAAGCAACTGAAAAATTATAATTTCAAGTGTTAAGACGTGTCTGGGTAAGACGATTTGAACTTCTTGGCCTTCCATACAAACGCGCATCACTCGTTCCCTTACAGCCAGTAGTGATCCCTCCCAAACTTTTCTCATCGGATCGACACGAATCACGTAATTCACCTATTTTGGATTCAAAACGGCGAATTTTGCCGAAGGGTGACTAGTTTGTAACTCTGGTATTCCTATATTTCTCTGCATACTTCATCTGGAAGTGTCGAGACAAGTTGTAGTCTTTCAAGACAGCGATGCTCTCTTTGCACACAGCTTTTCATGATACCTCAATAAATAAATATTTCATGTCCACTCTGTTTTAACACCCTACATTCATTGTCTAATTACATTTTCTTAGAAATCTTTGATATATATATTTTTTCCGCGGGCCGTATTGAATCAGGTCGCGGACCGTATTGAATCAGGTCGCGGGCCGGGCCGCAGGGCCTGTTCTATAGCTTTAAGTTATCAAATCAAATTGTATTTGTTGCATGCGCAGAATAAAACAGGTGTAGGTAGACCTAACTGTGAAATGCTTACTTACAAGCCGTTAACCTACAACGCAGTTCTAGAAAAAGAGTTAAGAAAATATGACAAAAATAAATCAAATACACACAAGAAAATAACAAAAACAAGGCTATATACATATGGTACCGAGTCAATGTGCGGAGGTACAGGTTAGTAAAGTGACTGTGCATAGATAATATACAGAGAGTAGCAACAGTGTAAAAACAACGCAAATAGTCCAGGTGGCCATTTTATTAATTGTTCAGCGGTCTTATGGCTTGTAGGTAGAAGCTGTTAAATGAGTCTTTTTTGGACCTAGACATGGCACCCCGGTACCGCTTGCTGTGCGGTAGCAAAGAGAACAGTCTATGACTTGGGTGACTGGAGTCTTTGACAATTTATTTGAGTCTTCCGCTGACACCGCCTTCCTCTGACACCGCCTTCCTCTGACACCGCCTTCCGCTGACACCGCCTTCCTCTGACACCGCCTTCCTCTGACACCGCGCTTCCTGGATGGCAGGAAGCTTGGCCCCAGCTTGGCCCCACTGGGCTGTATGCACTACCCTCTGTAGCACCTTACGTCGGGTACCGAGCATTTGCCATACCAGGCAGTGATGGAACTGGTCAGGATGCTCTCGATGGTGCAGCTGTTGAACTTTCTGAGGATCTGAGGACTTGGTTCTATTTGTGATGCTCAACGCGCCGCAAGTCCTGCCTCTCCCATCTCATTGGTTTTTAGGAGCATATTCAATCACATAGGTGATTGAAAGATGAGCTGAGGTCCACACTCAGTTCATCTTTGTGGTAATACACCGTAAAGTTGGTTGCCAACCGCCATATAAAGTCCAAAGAAGAAAAAGAAGCCGGAAGGTAGGAGGAGAGATGATGAGAAACACATTTGTTTTATCGTTTTATCTGTGGATTAATTGTTGGAGTCGTTGACCTTGTGCATTTCAGGTAAAATAACAACCCAATATTTATATCCCAGGACAAATTAGCTTGCAATAGCAAGCTAGCTAGCTAAATTGACATAAATGTTTAATGTTTTCGACCTGTCCCCAAATTAATATAATTGATTCAGAGTTTGTTTTGATATTTCAACCTGCATGTCCTGATAATGTCTGGTGTGGGTGAACAAAATCAACTTGTGCTCGATGGCGCACACGGACGCACACGTGCGTGCCGTTTGGTCAGCAAGTAAGGAATAATGGACAATTGAAATGAGGTTGCTAAGTCATGTGGTTGAAGAGCTATTGAAGTTTGCATATTGTGATCATGCACTTTGTGGACAGTCCCTAAATAGTTGAGTTGACGGTCCGCCAGGCTGCCTAAATCGTTGCCGTGTGATTATGAAACTCGGTTCGGAATTGGGAAAATACTTTTTTCCTTCATAGGGAGCCTAACCTGAGACATGTAGATCAAATTGTTCGTGAGCTATTGAAGTTTGAAGGTTCTAATATTGAAACTTTAATTTAACACGGTTTTAATTTTAGAGTAATTGCGTACCAGCTCCTCTATAAAGGAAAGTAGCCTATCACCGTCACAGATTCACAAACTGAGGTAAAAAAAGGTTGATCAAAGCAGAATGAAGGCGGGATCTGCATTGAATAGCAATGTAGTTTCCTGATTCCGTTTTGTTCACATTTATTTGCAGCTAGTCTGTGAATCTATGCGTGACAGTAGACTGTTCGAGATTGCGCAGATTGAAAATGCGCCAGCATGAATGTGCAAGATACGCTGTTCTGAGGTCATCAAAAAGTAAAAATAATTGTTTATGTCATTCATAAAGACACACTTTAAAATATTATCAATCACTTAAAAATATACATACCAGCCATTATCGTGGTGACCCTTCAGTGCGTGTCTGTGTGTGCCATTACCGGAGGAGAGAGAGCGCTAGTTATCCATAGCTAATTACGCTTTAATGTCGTTGTCGCCTTTCCACAGCCTAAATAAATGTCTACCATTGGAAAGCTGGGATCCCCCTCTGGATCCCCCCCTATGAAACAGTAGCCATGTAACTGCGACAACATTAAAACACATTCTAAGAATAGTCTAATTGACAAATATCTTGCTGTGCATAGATTTCCCCTAAAACATGAATATTTGAGCCTGATACTGTATAAACATGTCTAGTTAGATAACCTGCTTTGAAGTAGCCTGCCTTCTCCATTTGATCCCTGGTCATTAAATGAGGGAATCATTTTAGAAGACAGAAGTATTTGGTTGTGTTGTTGTAATACTTTATATCAAGGGTGGCAACCATCCTCCAGGATAGCTACTGGGTGTGCAGGCTTTTGTTCCTGCCCTGCTCTAACCACATTGTAGCCTAAACATCAGCTGCTCAACAGGACCTTGATAAGCAGAATTGGGTGTTTCAGCGCTGGATCAAAAGCCAAGCCTGCACAGTCAGTAGCTCTTCAGATGGAGGGTTGACCACATGTGACTAACAGTGCAGTTCTACTTTGTGGGGGGTGAAGTGCCTTGATCAAGGGCACAACGACAGGAGATGGTAGGTCTGCATGGGATCAGACACAGCAGCCTTCCAGTGTCAATAATGCTTCGTTTTAGGATATAACAATAGTCATGAAAATGTGTATAAACCCTTAATTAAGAGGGAATAATCAGGAGATCTCTATGGCATAATGTCATTTGTGAATTTCGGGGAACATAGTTTAATGGACCGACTTGGAAAAAGACAGCTGCTGCTCTTCTTTAATCCGAAATCAAGAGTAGATGTGATATTCATATTTATTAATTCCTGTGTTCTTAATAAATCAAACAGATTGATATGATAAAAGACACATGTAGGTTATAGGAGGATTTTAATCAGAACTGTTGGCATTTCGTCTCCATCATCATGTCTCGCGGTGATACGGAAACGATCTGTATTTGATCAGGTAAAGAATCGGTAAATTGTTCTATTCCGGTTGCTCGATTTCTACCGACAAACCAAAGCTCGAGCTTTTCGGTTTGGAACGTCCCGGGATGCCCGCTGAAACGGCTGCTCCGTTAATGACATTCATTCATCTGATGCGAGCCATCGAGGACGAACGCTGACGTAACAGATATTACAATGCAACGAGGATACATTTTATGTTGGTTTATGAGTGGCTGGATACTACAGGCACCAGGGGGCAGGAAAACAATGATGCACTTCAGGAACATTATCGACCTCTGTGCTAAATCAGGACGATAACCAATTTAATGTAAGATCAGTGGATGATGGACTTGTGGATGTAATTTAATGTCCAGCGGAACTGGCTAGCTTCGGCTTGTGGAAGATCTTCATATTGCATTTTGTTGCAGTAGAGTTGCTGCTGCCCCGTCTCTCTCCCTCCTATCCGACGTTGTTGTCAATGATCTAACATGGCGACTGTACCAGTATATTGCATCTGCAGATTACCGTACGACGTTACCCAGTTTATGATCGAATGTGACGCATGCAAGGACTGGTTTCACGGAAGGTAATTGCTTGAATATATTGTGAATGTTTTTTTGTCCGTCCACGTTGTGTTTTGTAGGATCATTTGACCATTTGACAGTATGTTGCACATTCTTTTGTCGACATCTGAATTGCCAGAAGCGCGAGGCCGCTTGAAGAAGGCGGAGTTAAAAATAGATTGTGACATTTTTGTGAATAGCACCAAAACATTTAGTGAACAATATAGTCATCTAAATATGAAGGTGTGTTTGTATGATTTCGTAGTATTTTCAGAGTGCGTTTCCAGCTCTATCTCATGTGGGTGGCTACAGTAACATTGTAGTGTCGATCTCAGGACAGAGCAGAACAGTGGGTGTCTCGATCGGACAGTAACGAGGCTACACATTTCAATCTACATCATGTTTAGCTTGTCCCGCCGTTAACCTGGTAGTACTACGGTGTTTTATGTCTATTGTGTTAATGTTTTGTCGACGTTACAAAAAGCCCTGAGAAAAGAGGAGTCGTAGCTGACAATAGCCCGCTGCCCTCCAGCCAGGCACTTTGAATAACTGCCCATTGATAGACGTTGCAGTGCGGGGTTGCTGTCTACATTTTATCTGTAAAACGATCGAAATGCTTGAAATTTTTCACACCATGTATTTGAATCCAATTCTATTTTCTCAAGTGTATCAGCAAGCCAGGTTCATCAGTTTAGCCCGCCGATAATAATGGAAGTCTGCCACGTCTTTTGCTTTATTTTAAATGTTTTTACGATGTCCTTTGTACGTTTAATTGCCCAATGCAGGACAATCATCCGTCACTGATCGATCACTTTCTTTTTCGATCACTTATTGCCAACAGGCGTTTTCAAATCAGAAGAAGATATTTACGCGCGTTAACATTAACCCTTTGGTGCAAGACTACAATGTGTCATTCAGTACTACGCTGCCTGCTACAATGTCTCATCGGCTGAACGCGGGTAACACATTTGATCTCCAATCATCCATGCCAGTTGAGCGATGCGTTATTATTCTTGTGAATATCACGAAACCTGGCCGATACGAGAAATATTCAAAGTAATTAAGGTCTAGCAGTAATCTTGGCTTTGACGTTGTGTTTATGGAGGCTGTCTGTCGTAGCCTGATGATGGCTCATTTGAAATTGACCCTGGGTTGACACTGCTGAATCCAGGAGCCTAATAACCCAAACGGTCTCCATTATTCCCGCTTCATTCTAGGGGGGGTTTGCCATTACACTACTTTATTACTGTATTAGAAAACTATGCATCAACCCGATATACAGTACATGGCCAGCTCCTGGTCGAACTTCTCATTACAAAATCATGGGCATTAATATGGAGTTGGTCCCCCTTTGCTGCTATAACAGCTTCCACTCTTCTAGGACGGCTTTAATATGGAGTTGGTCCCCCTTTGCCGCTATAACAGCCTTCACTCTTCTGGGAAGGCTTTAATATGGGGAAGGCTTTCCACTAGATGTTGGAACATTGCTGCTATAACAACCTCCAATCTTCTGGGAAGGCTTTCCACTAGATGTTGGAACATTGCTGCTATAACAGCCTCCACTCTTCTGGGAAGGCTTTCCACTAGATGTTGGAATATTGCTGCAGGGACTTGCTTCCATTCAGCCACAAGCATTAGTGAGGTCGAGTACTGATGTTGGGCGATTAGGCCTGGCTCGCAGTCGGCTTTCAAATTCATCCCAAAGGTGTTCGATGGGGTTGAGGTCAGGGCTCTGTGCAGGTCAGTCCATTTCTGTATGGACCTCGCTTTGTGCAGAGGGGCATTGTCATGCTGAAACAGGAAAGGGCCTTCCCCAAACTGTTGCCACAAAGTTGGAAGCACAGAATCGTCTAGAATGTCATTGTATGCTGTAGCTTTAAGATTTCCCTTCACTGGAACTAAGGGGCCTGAACCATGAAAAACAGCTCCAGACAATTATTCCTCCACCAAACTTTACAGTTGGCACTATGCATTCAGGCAGGTAGTGTTCTCCTAGCATCCGCCAAACCCAGATTCATTTTTCGGACTGCCAGATGGTGAAGCGTAATTCATCACTCCAGCCAACGCTTGGCATTGCGCATGGTGATCTTAGGCTTGTGTGCGGCTGCTCTGCCTTGAAAAACCCATTTCATGAAGCTCCCGACAAACAGTTAGTGTGCTGACGTTGCTTCCAGAGGCAGTTCGGTAGTGAGTGCTGCAACTGAGGACAGACCATTTTTACGTGCTACGGCACTCGGCGGTCTCGTTCTGTGAGCTTGTGTGGCCTACCACTTTGCAGCTGAGCCGTTGTTGCTCCTAGTCATTTTTACTTCACAATGACAGCACTTACAGTTGATGGGGAGGCTCTAAATCTGACGAACTGACTTGTTGGAAAGGTGGCAAAGCCATTCTACTGCCAATGTTTGTCTATGGAGATTGCATGGCAGTGTGCTCAATTTTATACACCTGTCAGCAACGGATATCGCTGAAATAGCCAAATCCACTAATTTGAAGGGGTGTCCACATACTTTTGTATATATAGTGTACCTGCCTGGTAGGATGCATACTTATAGCTGTATATATAGTGTACCTGCCTGGTAGGATGCATACTTATAGCTGTATATACAGTGTACCTGCCTGGTAGGATGCATACTTATAGTTGTATATACAGTGTACCTGCCTGGTAGGATGCATATTTATAGCTGTATATATAGTGTACCTGCCTGGTAGGATGCATATTTATAGCATACTTATGCTGTCCCTCTCCCCCTGCTGTCCCTCTCCCCCTGCTGTCCCTCTCCCCCTGCTGTCCCTCTTCCCTGCTGTCCCTCTCCGCCTGCTGTCCCTCTCCGCCTGCTGTCCCTCTCCCCTGCTGTCCCTATCCCCTGCTGTCCCTATCCCCTGCTGTCCCTCTCCCCTGCTGTTCCTATCCACAGCTGTCCCTCTCCCCTGCTGTCCCTCTCCCCATGCTGTCCCTCTCCCCTGCTGTCACTCTCCCCATGCTGTCCCTCTCTCCCTGCTGTCCCTCTCCCCATGCTGTCCCTCTCCCCATGCCGTCCCTCTCCCCTGCTGTCCCTCTCCCCTGCTGTCCCTCTCCCCTGCTGTCCCTCTCCCCTGCTGTCCCTCTCGCATGCTGTCCCTCTCCCCATGCTGTCCCTCTCCCCATGCTGTCCCTATCCACAGCTGTCCCTCTCCCCCTGCTGTCCCTATCCACAGCTGTCCCTCTCCCCATGCTGTCCCTATCCACAGGTGTCCCTCTCTCTCTCCCCCTGCTGTCCCTATCCACAGCTGTCCCTCTCCCCCTGCTGTCCCTCTCCCTCTCCCCATGCTGTCCCTCTCCCCCTGCTGTCCCTCTCCCACTCCCCTGCTGTCCTTCTCCCCTAGCTGTCCCTATCCACAGCTGTCCCTCTCCCCATGCTGTCCCTATCCACAGCTGTCCCTCTCCCCATGCTGTCCCTATCCACAGGTGTCCCTCTCTCTCTCCCCCTGCTGTCCCTATCCACAGCTGTCCCTCTCCCCTGCTGTCCCTCTCCCTATCCCCATGCTGTCCCTCTCCCCTGCTGTCCCTATCCACAGCTGTCCCTCTCCCTCTCCCCTGCTGTCCCTATCCACAGCTGTCCCTCTCCCTCTCCCCCTGCTGTCCCTATCCACAGCTGTCCCTCTCCCCTGCTGTCCCTCTCCGTCTCCCCATGCTGTCCCTCTCCCCCTGCTGTCCCTCTTCCACTCCCCTGCTGTCCCTTTCCCCATGCTGTCCCTATCCACAGCTGTCCCTCTCCCTCTCCCCCTGCTGTCCCTATCCACAGCTGTCCCTCTCCCTCTCCCCCTGCTGTCCCTATCTGACAAGGTAAAACTCTGTCGTTCTGCCCCTGAACAAGGCAGTTAACCCACCGTTCCTAGACCGCCATTGAAAATAAGAACGTGTTCTTAACTGACTTGCCTCGTTGAATAAAGTTGTAAAAAAAACACAAAAAAACATTGGTGTCCAAAAATACCGATTTCCAATTGTTATGAAAACTTGAAATCGGCCCTAATCAATCGGCCGTTCAGATTTAATCGGTCGACCTCTAAACAGTACATCATATAACATTATTACACCACTACATATCTACAATACAACATTTATAAAATCACCATTCAACAATATTACAATGTACAATACCAGTCAAAAGTTTGAACACACCTGGGATTGTCTTTCTATATTTTAGAACGCCAAGAGTGTTCAAATCTGTCATCAAGGCAAAGGGTGGCTAATTTGAACAATCTCAAATCTATAATATAATTGGATTTGTTTACCACTTGTTTGGTTACTACATGATTCCATATGTGTTATTTCATAGCGTTGATGTTTCACTATTACCTTGTGTGCGTGAGTGGAGAGTGCGTGCTAGCGCTTGTGTGCGTGAGTGGAGAGTGCGTGCTAGCGCTTGTGTACGTGAGTGGAGAGTGCGTGCTAGCGCTCGTGTACGTGAGTGGAGAGTGCGTGCTAGCGCTTGTGTACGTGAGTGGAGAGTGCGTGCTAGCGCTTGTGTGCGTGAGTGGAGAGTGCGTGCTAGCGCTTGTGTACGTGAGTGGAGAGTGCGTGCTAGCGCTTGTGTGCGTGAGTGGAGAGTGCGTGCTAGCGCTTGTGTGCGTGAGTGGAGAGTGCGTGCTAGCGCTTGTGTGCGTGAGTGGAGAGTGCGTGCTAGCGCTTGTGTGCGTGAGTGGAGAGTGCGTGCTAGCGCTTGTGTGCGTGAGTGGAGAGTGCGTGCTAGCGCTTGTGTACGTGAGTGGAGAGTGCGTGCTAGCGCTTGTGTGCGTGAGTGGAGAGTGCGTGCTAGCGCTTGTGTGCGTGAGTGGAGAGTGCGTGCTAGCGCTTGTGTGCGTGAGTGGAGAGTGCGTGCTAGCGCTTGTGTGCGTATGCGTGTGTCTGTACCGTTGTGTGTCTCTTCAAAGTCCCCGCTGTTCCATAAGGTGTATTTTTAACTGTTTTCTACATCTGATTTGACTGTTTGCATCAGTTACCTGATGTGAAATAGAGTTCCATGTAGTCATGGTTCTATGTAGAACTGTGAAATAGAGTTCCATGTAGTCATGGTTCTATGTAGAACTGTGGAATAGAGTTCCATGTAGTCATGGTTCTATGTAGAACTGTGGAATAGACTTCCATGTAGTCATGGCTCTATGTAGAACTGTGGAATAGAGTTCCATGTAGTCATGGTTCTATGTAGAACTGTGGAATAGACTTCCATGTAGTCATGGTTCTATGTAGAACTGTGGAATAGAGTTCCATGTAGTCATGGTTCTATGTAGAACTGTGGAATAGACTTCCATGTAGTCATGGCTCTATGTAGGACTGTGTAATAGAGTTCCATGTAGTCATGGTTCTATGTAGAACTGTGGAATAGAGTTCCATGTAGTCATGGTTCTATGTAGAACTGTGGAATAGAGTTCCATGTAGTCATGGTTCTATGTAGAACTGTGGAATAGAGTTCCATGTAGTCATGGTTCTATGTAGAACTGTGGAATAGAATTCCATGTAGTCATGGTTCTATGTAGAACTGTGGAATAGACTTCCATGTAGTCATGGCTCTATGTAGAACTGTGGAATAGAGTTCCATGTAGTCATGGTTCTATGTAGAACTGTGGAATAGACTTCCATGTAGTCATGGTTCTATGTAGAACTGTGGAATAGACTTCCATGTAGTCATGGTTCTATGTAGAACTGTGGAATAGAGTTCCATGTAGTCATGGTTCTATGTAGAACTGTGGAATAGACTTCCATGTAGTCATGGCTTTATGTAGGACTGTGGAATAGAGTTCCATGTAGTCATGGTTCTATGTAGAACTGTGGAATAGAGTTCCATGTAGTCATGGTTCTATGTAGAACTGTGGAATAGACTTCCATGTAGTCATGGTTCTATGTAGAACTGTGGAATAGAGTTCCATGTAGTCATGGTTCTATGTAGAACTGTGGAATAGACTTCCATGTAGTCATGGCTCTATGTAGGACTGTGGAATAGAGTTCCATGTAGTCATGGTTCTATGTAGAACTGTGGAATAGAGTTCCATGTAGTCATGGTTCTATGTAGAACTGTGGAATAGACTTCCATGTAGTCATGGTTCTATGTAGAACTGTGGAATAGAGTTCCATGTAGTCATGGTTCTATGTAGAACTGTGGAATAGAGTTCCATGTAGTCATGGTTCTATGTAGAACTGTGGAATAGAGTTCCATGTAGTCATGGTTCTATGTAGAACTGTGGAATAGTTCCATGTAGTCATGGTTCTATGTAGAACTGTGGAATAGACTTCCATGTAGTCATGGCTCTATGTAGAACTGTGGAATAGAGTTCCATGTAGTCATGGTTCTATGTAGAACTGTGGAATAGACTTCCATGTAGTCATGGTTCTATGTAGAACTGTGGAATAGACTTCCATGTAGTCATGGTTCTATGTAGAACTGTGGAATAGAGTTCCATGTAGTCATGGCTCTATGTAGTACTGTGGAATAGACTTCCATGTAGTCATGGTTCTATGTAGAACTGTGCGCCTCCCATAGTCTGTTCTGGACTTGGGGACTGTGAAGAGACCTCTGGTGGCATGTCTTATGGGGTATGCATGGGTGTCTGAGCTGTGTGTTAGTAGTTTAAACAGACCTGTGGTGGCATGTCTTGTGGGGTATGCATGGGTGTCTGAGCTGTGTGCCAGTAGTTTAAATAGACCTCTGGTGGCATGTCTTGTGGGGTATGCATGGGTGTCCGAGCTGTGGGCCAGTAGTTTAACCTCTTCAGTCGACCCTCTACTTTTTTGAACATTCTGTTAAAAATCGCGCAACATTTCAGCGCCCTGCTACTCATGCCAGGAATATAGTATATGCATTTGCTTAGTCTGTGTGGATAGAAAACACTCAGACGTTTAAAAAACTGGTTAAATCACTGCTGTGGCTTTACCAGAACGGCATTTACATCGAAAAGCACAGGAAAAACTGATCACTGAAAATGGGGAAAATATATCCATGCGCTACTTGAACCCATTGATAAACGTGAACCACAATTAATTGACTGAGGTTGCAGTACCTACAGCTTCCACAGGGTGTCTAGAGTCTTGTCATTTCCCTTCGAGTTTTTTCTTGGTCAAACACATACAGGACACCGTATCTAATCCGGTCTAGGACCGGATATTTTCGTTGAGTTTCTAGCCGGACATTTTTCCAGACGGACAGCTAATGATCTTTACATCGCCTCCTGATGAATTTTATCGCTTATTAACGTTTACTAATACCTAAAGTTGCATTACAAACGTATTTCGAAGTGTTTTGTGAAAGTTTATCGTCGACTTTTTGAATTTAAAAAAATGACGTTACGTTTTGAAACAATGTTTTTCGTTTATCACACAGTCTACATATAACGATATCTAGGCTTTATATGGACCGATTTAATCGAAATAAAGACCCAAATAGTGTTTATGGGACATCTAGGAGTGCCAACAAAGAAGATGGTGAAAGGTAATGAATGTTTTCTATTTTATTGTGCGGTTTGTGTAACGCCGAAATGCTAATTATTTTGTTTAAGTCCCCTGTGGGTCTTTTGGAGTGTTGCATGCTATCAGATAATAGCTTCTCATGCTTTCGCCGAAAAGCATTTTAAAAATCTGACTTGTTGCCTGGATTCACAACGAGTGTAGCTTTAATTCGATACCCTGCATGTGTATTTTAATGAACTTTTGAGTTTTAACTAATACTATTAGCATTTAGCGTAGCGCATTTGCATTTCCAGAGCTCTAGTTGGGACGCAAGCGTCCCGAGTAGAAGCAACAGGTTAAACAGACAGATCGGTGCATTCAACATGTCACTACCTCTCATTTTTATTATTTTTATTTATTTCACCTTTATTTAACCAGGTAGGCTAGTTGAGAACAAGTTCTCAGTTGCAACTGCGACCTGGCCAAGATTTTATTTTATTTATTTCACCTTTATTTAACCAGGTAGGCCAGTTGAGAACAAGTTCTCATTTACAATTGCGACCTGGCCAAGATAAAGCAAAGCAGTTCGACACATACAACGACACAGAGTTACACATGGAGTAAAACAAACATACAGTCAATAATACAGTATAAACAAGTCTATATACGATGAGAGCAAATGAGGTGAGAAGGGAGGTAAAGGCAAAAAAAGGCCATGGTGGCAAAGTAAATACAATATAGCAAGTAAAACACTGGAATGGTAGATTTGCAATGGAAGAATGTGCAAAGTAGAAATAAAAATAATGGGGTGCAAAGGAGCAAAATAAATAAATAAATGAAATACAGTAGGGAAAGAGGTAGTTGTTTGGGCTAAATTATAGGTGGGCTATGTACAGGTGCAGTAATCTGTGAGCTGCTCTGACAGTTGGTGCTTAAAGCTAGTGAGGGAGATAAGTGTTTCCAGTTTCAGAGATTTTTGTAGTTCGTTCCAGTCATTGGCAGCAGAGAACTGGAAGGAGAGGCGGCCAAAGAAAGAATTGGTTTTGGGGGTGACTAGAGAGATATACCTGCTGGAGTGTGTGCTACAGGTGGGAGATGCTATGGTGACCAGCGAGCTGAGATAAGGGGGGACTTTACCGAGCAGGTTCTTGTAGATGACATGGAGCCAGTGGGTTTGGCGACGAGTATGAAGCGAGGGCCAGCCAACGAGAGTGTACAGGTCGCAATGGTGGGTAGTATATGGGGCTTTGGTGACAAAACGGATTGCACTGTGATAGACTGCATCCAATTTGTTGAGTAGGGTATTGGAGGCTATTTTGTAAATGACATCGCCAAAGTCGAGGATTGGTAGGATGGTCAGTTTTACAAGGGTATGTTTGGCAGCATGACTGAAGGATGCTTTATTGCGAAATAGGAAGCCAATTCTAGATTTAACTTTGGATTGGAGATGTTTGATATGGGTCTGGAAGGAGAGTTTACAGTCTAACCAGACACCTAAGTATTTGTAGTTGTTCACGTATTTTAAGTCAGAGCCGTCCAGAGTAGTGATGTTGGACAGGCGGGCAGGTGCAGGTAGCGATTGGTTGAAGAGCATGCATTTAGTTTTACTTGTATTTAAGAGCAATTGGAGGCCACGGAAGGAAAGTTAAAGATAAAGCATAGCAGTGTGAACAGACAACGCAGAGTTACACATGGAGTAAACAATTAACAAGTCAATAACACAGTAGAAAAAAAGAGAGTCTATATACATTGTGTGCAAAAGGCATGAGGAGGTAGGCGAATAATTACAATTTTGCAGATTAACACTGGAGTGATAAATGATCAGATGGTCATGTACAGGTAGAGATATTGGTGTGCAAAAGAGCAGAAAAGTAAATAAATATAAACAGTATGGGGATGAGGTAGGTAAATTGGGTGGGCTATTTACCGATAGACTATGTACAGCTGCAGCGATCGGTTAGCTGCTCAGATAGCAGATGTTTGAAGTTGGTGAGGGAGATAAAAGTCTCCAACTTCAGCGATTTTTGCAATTTGTTCCAGTCACAGGCAGCAGAGAACTGGAAGGAAAGGCGGCCAAATGAGATGTTGGCTTTAGGGATGATCAGTGAGAAACACCTGCTGGAGCGTGTGCTACGGGTGGGTGTTGCCATCGTGACCAGTGAACTGAGATAAGGCAGAGCTTTACCTAGCATGGACTTGTAGATGACCTGGAGCCATTGGGTCTGGCGACGAATATGTAGCGAGGGCCAGCCGACTAGAGCATACAGGTCGCAGTGGTGGGTGGTATAAGGTGCTTTAGTAACAAAACGGATGGCACTGTGATAAACTGCATCCAGTTTGCTGAGTAGAGTGTTGGAAGCTATTTTGTAGAAGCCGACTCTAGATTTGATTTTAGATTGGAGATGTTTGATATGAGTCTGGAAGGAGAGTTTACAGTCTAGCCAGACACCTAGGTACTTATAGATGTCCACATATTCTAGGTCGGAACCATCCAGGGTGGTGATGCTAGTCGGGCGTGCGGGTGCAGGCAGCGAACGGTTGAAAAGCATGCATTCGGTTTTACTAGCGTTTAAGAGCAGTTGGAGGCCACGGAAGGAGTGTTGTATGGCATTGAAGCTCGTTTGGAGGTTAGATAGCACAGTGTCCAAGGACGGGCCGGAAGTATACAGAATGGTGTCGTCTGCGTAGAGGTGGATCAGGGAATCGCCCACAGCAAGAGCAACATCATTGATATATACAGAAAAAAGAGTCGGTCCGAGAATTGAACCCTGTGACACCCCCATAGAGACTGCCAGAGGACTGGACAGCATGCCCTCCGATTTGACACACAGAACTCTGTCTGCAAAGTAGTTGGTGAACCAGGCAAGGCAGTCATCAGAAAAACCGAGGCTACTGAGTCTGCCGATAAGAATATGGTGATTGACAGAGTCGAAAGCCTTGGCAAGGTCGATGAAGACGGCTGCACAGTACTGTCTTTTATCGATGGCGGTTATGATATCGTTTAGTACCTTGAGCGTGGCTGAGGTGCACCCGTGACCGACTCGGAAACCAGATTGCACAGCGGAGAAGGTACGGTGGGATTCGAGATGGTCAGTGACCTGTTTGTTGACTTGGCTTTCGAAGACCTTAGATAGGCAGGGCAGGATGGATATAGGTCTGTAACAGTTTGGGTCCTGGGTGTCTCCCCCTTTGAAGAGGGGGATGACTGCGGCAGCTTTGCAATCCTTGGGGATCTCAGACGATATGAAAGAGAGGTTGAACAGGCTGGTAATAGGGGTTGCGACAATGGCGGCGGATAGTTTCAGAAATAGAGGGTCCAGATTGTCAAGCCCAGCTGATTTGTACGGGTCCAGGTTTTGCAGCTCTTTCAGAACATCTGCTATCTGGATTTGGGTAAAGGAGAACCTGGAGAGGCTTGGGCGAGTAGCTGCGGGGAGGGCGGAGCTGTTGGCAGAGGTTGGAGTAGCCAGGAGGAAGGCATGGCCAGCCGTTGAGAAATGCTTGTTGAAGTTTTCGATAATTATGGATTTATCGGTGGTGACCGTGTTACCTAGCCTCAGTGCAGTGGGCAGCTGGGAGGAGGTGCTCTTGTTCTCCATGGACTTCACAGTGTCCCAGAACTTTTTGGAGTTAGAGCTACAGGATGCAAATTTCTGCCTGAAGAAGCTGGCCTTTGCTTTCCTGACTGACTGCGTGTATTGGTTCCTGACTTCCCTGAACAGTTGCATATCGCGGGGACTATTCGATGCTATTGCAGTTCGCCACAGGATATTTTTGTGCTGGTCGAGGGCAGTCAGGTCTGGAGTGAACCAAGGGCTATATCTGTTCTTAGTTCTGCATTTTTTTGAGCGGAGCATGCTTATCTAAAATGGTGAGGAAGTTACTTTTAAAGAATGACCAGGCATCCTCAACTGACGGGATGAGGTCAATGTCCTTCCAGGATACCCGGTCCAGGTCGATTAGAAAGGCCTGCTCACAGAAGTGTTTTAGGGAGCGTTTGACAGTGAAGAGGGGTGGTCGTTTGACTGCGGCTCCGTTGCGGATACAGGCAATGAGGCATTGATCGCTGAGATCCTGGTTGAAGACAGCGGAGGTGTATTTGGAGGGCCAGTTGGTCAGGATGATGTCTATGAGGGTGCCCTTGTTTACAGATTTAGGGTTGTACCTGGTGGGTTCCTTGATGATTTGTGTGAGTGATAGCAGTATGCTTTGTGTGTCGTAAACACAAGCAGGGAGGAAGTCAATCTCTCTGAGTTCCCACGATGCAGATCACTTGTTGACTGCTTTTCCTTCACTCTGCGGTCCAATGTACATGTGATATTTCCCTTAAAAAATGGTATGCAATTGCTTTATCATTATGGGGTGTTGTGTGTAGATTGATGAGGAGGAAAAAAACAAATTGAATCCATTTTAGAATAAGGCTGTAACATAACAAAATCCAGAAAAAGTCAAGGGGTCTGAAGTGAATACTTTCCCAATGTGCTGTAGTCAAACATACTGCTATTGGCTAAAGGCACACAAAGCATACTGCTATTGGCTAAAGGCACACAAAGCATACTGCTATTGGCTAAAGGCACACAAAGCATACTACTATTGGCTAACAGACACATGGTTATGGGCGATTCCACGGTAAACAGGGTGATGCTTTTCACTCTAAAATGTATCTTAATCAAAAACCATTGATTGCAAAGTTGAACAAACCATACACCCATATGCAGAAGTCTACTTTAAACAATTACCACTAAACATGTTACTGAAACACATTTAGGATCAGTCCAGTATATCTCAGTAACAGTCAAATCTTCTTCAACTTTGAATTCACATTCAAAGATGTCACCAGAAAGAATGGGGTGACAGCTATGACATGACACATTAAGTTAGAAAACATTTAGTTTGGTTATTGAACTACAATAAGTGAAGTGGATCAACACCCGGTAACATAATGACGGTAACAGAATGACGGTAACATAATGACGGTAACATAATGACGGTAGCATAATGACGGTAACAGAATGACGGTAACAGAATGACGTTAACAGAATGACGGTAACAGAATGACGGTAACATAATGACGGTAACAGAATGACGGTAACATAATGACGGTAACAGAATGACGGTAACAGAATGACGGTAACATAATGACGGTAACAGAATGACGGTAACAGAATGACGGTAACAGAATGACGGTAACATAATGACGGTAACAGAATGACGGTAACAGAATGACGGTAACAGAATGACGGTAACAGAATGACGGTAACAGAATGACGGTAACATAATGACGGTAACAGAATGACGGTAACAGAATGACGGTAACAGAATGACGGTAACATAGTGACGGAATGTAACAGAATGACGGTAACAGAATGACGGTAACAGAATGACATCATGGGTCCTTGATCTGTACTAGACAGAAATGAACCATTTATGAACATCATTCTCTTCATGGTGATGTATCCTGAATAGGTTCATAAAGGTAGAGACATTTAATATGCTCTTTTGAATGTCTGGGTACTATTCTACACACTGGCTATTATTCTAATGAGCTCCGCCCCCAAACAAGACCACATTTGATTGGTCCAGACCGGACCAAATCTATACCAATCATAGATGTCTATATTTCACAAGTTTGGACATTACAGCACAACTCAATAGTAGGAAGGTGTTCCTAATGTTTTGTACACTCAGTGTATAGTGTTGGTTTTAGTTGGCAGTGGTCTTTACGTCAACATTAATGTGTTTTGATGTATTTCTGATACGTTTTAAGACTTTTTCTGGTAGATGTTTTTCAATATCCCTTTTCCATCTGTTTATCTAGAAATCAAAGCCTTTAATTATTTCTCATTTTTAGGATGGAAAATTCCAGGTTCTTAGCTTTCATTTCACACCAAATAAAACTTCACATATTGGTACTCATGGGTCCTTTTACATGCAAATGACCTTATTTAACAAAGCAGACTGTATTGGCACATGGTTATTCATACTGCAGGCCAGGGAGAGTTCTGATGGGGGTCAGGTTATTGGTTATTATTGGAATCAAACAGGAAAATCTGCAGAGTTGGTGCAATAATACGGAGAAATGTAGTCTGTGTTTCAGCTGTATCCATGTAGTCTGTGTTTCAGCTGTATCCATGTAGTCTGAGTTTCAGCTGTATCCATGTAGTCTGTGTTTCAGCTGTATCCATGTAGTCTGTGTTTCAGTTGTATCCATGTAGTCTGTGTTTCAGCTGTATCCATGTAGTCTGAGTTTCAGCTGTATCCATGTAGTCTGAGTTTCAGCTGTATCCATGTAGTCTGTGTTTCAGCTGTATCCATGTAGTCTGTGTTTCAGCTGTATCCATGTAGTCTGTGTTTCAGCTGTATCCATGTAGTCTGTGTTTCAGCTGTATCCATGTAGTCTGAGTTTCAGCTGTATCCATGTAGTCTGTGTTTCAGCTGTATCCATGTAGTCTGAGTTTCAGTTGTATCCATGTAGTCTGTGTTTCAGCTGTATCCATGTAGTCTGTGTTTCAGCTGTGTCCATGTAGTCTGTGTTTCAGCTGTGTCCATGTAGTCTGAGTTTCAGCTGTATCCATGTAGTCTGAGTTTCAGCTGTATCCATGTAGTCTGAGTTTCAGCTGTATCCATGTAGTCTGTGTTTCAGCTGTATCCATGTAGTCTGAGTTTCAGCTGTATCCATGTAGTCTGTGTTTCAGCTGTATCCATGTAGTCTGAGTTTCAGTTGTATCCATGTAGTCTGTGTTTCAGCTGTATCCATGTAGTCTGTGTTTCAGTTGTATCCATGTAGTCTGTGTTTCAGTTGTATCCATGTAGTCTGAGTTTCAGCTGTATCCATGTAGTCTGAGTTTCAGCTGTATCCATGTAGTCTGTGTTTCAGCTGTGTCCATGTAGTCTGTGTTTCAGCTGTATCCATGTAGTCTGTGTTTCAGTTGTATCCATGTAGTCTGTGTTTCAGCTGTATCCATGTGGTCTGTGTTTCAGCTGTATCCATGTAGTCTGAGTTTCAGCTGTATCCATGTAGTCTGTGTTTCAGCTGTATCCATGTAGTCTGTGTTTCAGCTGTATCCATGTAGTATGAGTTTCAGTTGTATCCATGTAGTCTGTGTTTCAGCTGTATCCATGTAGTCTGTGTTTCAGCTGTATCCATGTAGTCTGTGTTTCAGTTGTATCCATGTAGTCTGTGTTTCAGTTGTATCCATGTAGTCTGAGTTTCAGCTGTATCCATGTAGTCTGTGTTTCAGCTGTATCCATGTAGTCTGAGTTTCAGCTGTATCCATGTAGTCTGTGTTTCAGCTGTATCCATGTAGTCTGAGTTTCAGCTGTATCCATGTAGTCTGTGTTTCAGCTGTATCCATGTAGTCTGAGTTTCAGTTGTATCCATGTAGTCTGAGTTTCAGCTGTATCCATGTAGTCTGAGTTTCAGCTGTATCCATGTAGTCTGTGTTTCAGCTGTATCCATGTAGTCTGTGTTTCAGCTGTATCCATGTAGTCTGTGTTTCAGCTGTATCCATGTAGTCTGAGTTTCAGCTGTATCCATGTAGTCTGTGTTTCAGCTGTATCCATGTAGTCTGTGTTTCAGCTGTATCCATGTAGTCTGAGTTTCAGCTGTATCCATGTAGTCTGTGTTTCAGCTGTATCCATGTAGTCTGAGTTTCAGCTGTATCCATGTAGTCTGTGTTTCAGCTGTATCCATGTAGTCTGAGTTTCAGCTGTGTCCATGTAGTCTGTGTTTCAGCTGTATCCATGTAGTCTGTGTTTCAGTTGTATCCATGTAGTCTGTGTTTCAGTTGTATCCATGTAGTCTGAGTTTCAGCTGTATCCATGTAGTCTGTGTTTCAGCTGTATCCATGTAGTCTGTGTTTCAGTGGTGTCCATGTAGTCTGTGTTTCAGCGGTGTCCATGTAGTCTGTGTTTCAGCTGTATCCATGTAGTCTGAGTTTCAGTTGTATCCATGTAGTCTGAGTTTCAGTTGTATCCATGTAGTCTGTGTTTCAGCTGTATCCATGTAGTCTGAGTTTCAATTGTATCCATGTAGTCTGAGTTTCAGTTGTATCCATGTAGTCTGAGTTTCAGCTGTATCCATGTAGTCTGTGTTTCAGCTGTATCCATGTAGTCTGTGTTTCAGCTGTATCCATGTAGTCTGAGTTTCAGTTGTATCCATGTAGTCTGTGTTTCAGCTGTATCCATGTAGTCTGAGTTTCAGCTGTATCCATGTAGTCTGAGTTTCAGTTGTATCCATGTAGTCTGAGTTTCAGCTGTATCCATGTAGTCTGTGTTTCAGCTGTATCCATGTAGTCTGAGTTTCAGCTGTATCCATGTAGTCTGTGTTTCAGCTGTATCCATGTAGTCTGAGTTTCAGTTGTATCCATGTAGTCTGTGTTTCAGCTGTATCCATGTAGTCTGAGTTTCAGCTGTGTCCATGTAGTCTGTGTTTCAGCTGTATCCATGTAGTCTGTGTTTCAGTTGTATCCATGTAGTCTGTGTTTCAGGAGTATCCATGTAGTCTGAGTTTCAGCTGTATCCATGTAGTCTGTGTTTCAGCTGTATCCATGTAGTCTGTGTTTCAGCTGTATCCATGTAGTCTGTGTTTCAGCTGTATCCATGTAGTCTGTGTTTCAGCTGTATCCATGTAGTCTGAGTTTCAGTTGTATCCATGTAGTCTGTGTTTCAGCTGTATCCATGTAGTCTGAGTTTCAGCTGTATCCATGTAGTCTGAGTTTCAGCTGTATCCATGTAGTCTGTGTTTCAGCTGTATCCATGTAGTCTGAGTTTCAGCTGTATCCATGTAGTCTGTGTTTCAGCTGTATCCATGTAGTCTGAGTTTCAGTTGTATCCATGTAGTCTGAGTTTCAGCTGTGTCCATGTAGTCTGTGTTTCAGCTGTATCCATGTAGTCTGTGTTTCAGTTGTATCCATGTAGTCTGAGTTTCAGTTGTATCCATGTAGTCTGTGTTTCAGTTGTATCCATGTAGTCTGTGTTTCAGCTGTATCCATGTAGTCTGTGTTTCAGCTGTATCCATGTAGTCTGTGTTTCTGTTGTATCCATGTAGTCTGAGTTTCAGTTGTATCCATGTAGTCTGTGTTTCAGCTGTATCCATGTAGTCTGTGTTTCAGCTGTATCCATGTAGTCTGTGTTTCAGCTGTATCCATGTAGTCTGAGTTTCAGCTGTATCCATGTAGTCTGTGTTTCAGCTGTGTCCATGTAGTCTGTGTTTCAGCTGTATCCATGTGGTCTGTGTTTCAGCTGTGTCCATGTAGTCTGTGTTTCAGCTGTATCCATGTGGTCTGTGTTTCAGCTGTATCCATGTAGTCTGAGTTTCAGCTGTATCCATGTAGTCTGTGTTTCAGCTGTATCCATGCGGTCTGTGTTTCAGCTGTATCCATGCGGTCTGTGTTTCAGCTGTGTCCATGTGGTCTGTGTTTCAGCTGTATCCATGTAGTCTGTGTTTCAGCTGTATCCATGTGGTCTGTGTTTCAGCTGTATCCATGTAGTCTGTGTTTCAGCTGTATCCATGTAGTCTGTGTTTCAGCTGTATCCATGCAGTCTGTGTTTCAGTTGTATCCATGCAGTCTGTGTTTCAGCTGTGTCCATGTAGTCTGTGTTTCAGCTGTATCCATGTAGTCTGTGTTTCAGCTGTATCCATGCAGTCTGTGTTTCAGCTGTATCCATGTAGTCTGTGTTTCTCTCTGTTTCAGCCATGTTAATTGTTCCATCTAGGGTTGGGCAATATTACGATTATCGGATATCGATAAGTTATTCAAAAAAGTTAATTTATAATAACCTAAAAACATGAGAGCCAGGCCTGATGTTATAATAAGAGAGGTAGATTACTCCAATTATTATTGATTTATTACTACCACTGTTCAGTGATTATTGATTACCATTAGTAGTATTTGATCTATTTCTCATGCTACTGTTCACTGCATTTGGAAAGTATTCAGACTCCTTCACTTGTTCCACATATATTTTTTCCCCCTCATCAATCTACACACAATACTCCATAATGACAAAGCAAAAACAGGTTTTCATAAATTTGTGTGCAAATATATATATATATATATATATATATATATATATATACACTGCTCAAAAAAATTAAGGGAACACTTAAACAACACAATGTAACTCCAAGTCGATCACACTTCTGTGAAATCAAACTGTCCACTTAGGAAGCAACACTGATTGACAATACATTTCACATGCTGTTGTGCAAATGGAATAGACAACAGGTGGAAATTATAGGCAATTAGCAAGACACCCCCAATAAAGGAGTGGTTCTGCAGGTGGTGACCACAGACCACTTCTCAGTTCCTATGCTTCCTGGCTGATGTTTTGGTCACTTTTGAATGCTGGCGGTGCTTTCACTCTAGTGGTAGCATGAGACGGAGTCTACAACACACAAGTGTCTCAGGTAGTGCAGCTCATCCAGGATGGGACATCAATGCAAGCTGTGGCAAGAAGGTTTGCTGTGTCTGTCAGCGTAGTGTCCAGAGCATGGAGGCGCTACCAGGAGACAGGCCAGTACATCAGGAGACGTGGAGGAGGCCATAGGAGGGCAACAACCCAGCAGCAGGACCGTTGCCTCCGCCTTTGCGCAAGGAGGAGCAGGAGGAGCACTGCCAGAGCCCTGCAAAATGACCTCCAGCAGGCCACAAATGTGCATGTGTCTGCTCAAACGGTCAGAAACAGACTTCATGAGGGTGGTATGAGGGCCCGACGTCCACAGGTGGGGGTTGTGCTTACAGCCCAACACCGTGCAGGATGTTTGGCATTTGCCAGAGAACACCAAGATTGGCAAATTCGCCACTGGCGCCCTGTGCTCTTCACAGATGAAAGCAGGTTCACACTGAGCACATGTGACAGACGTGACAGAGTCTGGAGACGCCGTGGAGAACGTTCTGTTGCCTGCAACATCCTCCAGCATGACCGGTTTGGTGGTGGGTCAGTCATGGTGTGGTGTGGCATTTCTTTGAGGGGCCGCACAGCCCTCCATGTGCTCGCCAGAGGTAGCCTGACTTCCATTAGGTACCGAGATGAGATCCTCAGACTCCTTGTGAGACCATATGCTGGTGCGGTAGGCCCTGGGTTCCTCCTAATGCAAGACAATGCTAGACCTCATGTGGCTGGAGTGTGTCAGCAGTTCCTGCAAGAGGAAGGCATTGATGCTATGGACTGGCTCGCCCGTTCCCCAGACCTGAATCCAATTGAGCACATCTGGGACATCATGTCTCGCTCCATCCACCAACGCCACGTTGCACCACAGACTGTTGGCGGATGCTTTAGTCCAGGTCTGGGAGGAGATCCCTCAGGAGACCATCCGCCACCTCATCAGGAGCATGCCCAGGCGTTGTAGGGAGGTCATACAGGCATGTGGAGGCCACACACACTACTGAGCCTCATTTTGACTTGTTTTAAGGATATTACATCAAAGTTGGATCAGCCTGTAGTGTGGTTTTCCACTTTAATTTTGAGTGTGACTCCAAATCCAGACCTCCATGGGTTGATACATTTGATTTCCATTGATAATTGTTGTGTGATTTTGCACATTCAACTATGTAAAGAACAAAGTATTTAATAAGAATATTTCATTCATTCAGATCTAGGATATGTTATTTTAGTGTTCCCTTTATTTTTTTGAGCAGTGTATATATATATATATAAAATAAATATGAAATATCACATTTATATAAGTATTCAGACCCTTTACTCAGTACTTTGTTGAAGCACCTTTGGCAGCGATTACAGCTTTAAGTCTTCTTGGGTATGATGCTACAAGCTTGGCACACCTGTATTTGGGGAGTTTCTCCCATTCTTCTCTGCAGATCCTCTCAAGCTCTGTCAGGTTGGATGGGGAGCGTCGCTGCACAGCTATTTTCAGGTCTCTCCAGAGATGTTCGATCGGGTTCAAGTCTGGGCTCTGGCAGGGCCACTCAAGGACATTCAGAGACTTGTCCCGAAGCCACTTCTGCATTGTCTCGGCTGTGTGCTTAGGGTCGTTGTGCTGTTGGAAAGTGAACATTCACTCCAGTCTGAGGTCCTTAGTGCTCTGGAGCAGGTTTTCATCAAGGATCTCTCTGTACTTTCCTCCGTTCATCCTTGCCTCGATCCTGACTAGTCTCCCAGTCACTGCCGCTGAAAAACATCCCCACAGCATGATGCTGCCAACACCATGCTTTACCGTAGTGATGGTGCCAGGTTTCCTCCAGACGTAATGCTTGGCATTCAGGCCAAAGAGTTCAATCTTGGTTTCAACAGACCAGAGAATCTTGTTTCTCATGGTCTGAGAGTCTTTGGGTGTATTTTAGCAAACTCCAAGCAGGCTGTTATGTGCCTTTTACTGAGGAGTAGATTCTGTTTGGCCACTACCATAAAGACCCGATTGGTGGAGTGCTGCAGAGATGGTTGTCCTTCTGGAAGATTCTTCTATCTCCACAGAGGAACACTGGAGCTCTGTCAGAGTGACCATTGGGTTCTTGGTCACCTCCCTGACCAAGGCCCGTCTCATGTTTGGCTGGGCGGCCGGCTCTAGGAAGAGTCTTGGTGGTTCCAAACTTCTTCCATTTAAGAATGATGGAGGCCACTGTGTTCTTGTGAACCTTCAATGCTGGATAAATGTGTTGGTACCCTTCCCCAGATCTGTGCCTCGACAAAATCCTCTCTCGGGGTTTAACCTCATAGTCCGACCAAACCCGTATGCGGTAGCGTAACTACAGCCTCAAGCTCATTAGCATAACGCAACGTTAGCGATTTCTAAAAATCGCAAATGAAATGAAATAAATATGCCTGTTCTCAAGCTTATCCTTTTCTTAACAATCCTGTCGTCTCAGATTTTCAAAATATGCTTTAGAACCAGAGAAAATCACTAATTTGTGTAAGAGTGGTGATAGCTAGCTTAGCATTAGCGTTAGCATTTAGCACGCAACATATTCACAAAAACCAGCCAAGGAATCAAATAAAATAATTTACCTTTGAAGAACTTCAGATGTTTCAATGAGGAGACTCTCAGTTACATAGCAGATGTCCAGTTTTTCCTGAAAGATTCTTGTGTAGGACACATCGTTACCTTTTGTTACTATGCATAAGGCTACCGAAACTAACCGAAAATTCAGTCACCTACATGTCGAACTTTTTTCCGAATTAACTCCATAATATCGACTGAAACATGGAAAACGTTGTTTGAATCAATCCTGAAGGTGGTTTGTCATATTTCTCTCCATTGAAAGCACCGTCCTTGTAGCCTGGTTTGTTCTGAGATTTGAATGGAAAAATACCGGGACCTGACTTTTGCGCACCGATTGCCACGCAGACACCAAGCGGGACACCTGGTAAATGTAGTCCCTTATGGTCAATCTTCCAATGATATCCCTACAAATACGTCACAATGCTGCAAAGACCTTGGGGAAACAAGAGAAAGAGTCCGTTCATTCCTGTCGCATTCACAGCCATATAAGGCGATCATGGAAAACGTAGCCTCAGAAATCCTGTGCATTTCCTGGTCGGTCATACATCTTGGTTTTGCCCGAAGCATTTGTTCTAAGGGACTCACAGTGAAAATCTTTGCATTTCTGGAAACGTAAGACTGTCTTCTTTCCAAAACTATCAATTCCAAGCATATTCGAGCATCTTTTCGTGACAAAATATTGCGCTTAAAACGGGCACGTCTTTTTATCCAAAAATGAAATACTGCCCCTAGAGTCTTAACAGGTTAAGGACAATTCCTTCGACCTCATGGCTTGTTTTTCCTCTGACATGCACTGTCAACTGTGGAACCTTATATAGACAGGTGTGTGCCTTTCCAAATAATGCCCAATCAATTGAATTTACCACAGGGGACTCCAATCAAGTTGTAGAAACATCTCAATGTTGATCAATGGAAACAGGATGCATCAGAGCTCAATTTCAAGTCTCATAGCAAAGGGTCGTAACACTTATGGAAATAAGGTATTTCTATTTTTCTTTTTTATTAGTACATTTGCTAACCTTTCTAAAAACCTGTTTTCACTTCGTCATTATGGGGTGTTGTGCGTAGATTGATGAGGAAACAAATACATGTTATCCATTTTAGAATAAGGCTGTAAAATAACAAAATGTGGAAAAAGTAAAGGGGTCTGAATACTTTCCGAAGGCACTGTATATTCTATCATTAGTATATTACCATTGTGTTTATATATTCCTGCTACCAGTCACTTTTCAGCCCTGTTTACATGACACTCTTGTGCACACACACACACACACACACACACACACACACACACACACACACACACACACCAAGCACAGCACATATACTGCTGCCATACTTTATTATTTATCCTGCTACCAGTCACTTTCTCCTACTCCCTCCCTACATGTACAAATACTCCAGTATCCCTGCACATTGTACATTTACCTTGTATATAGCTTCCTGTTTTATTTCTTATTTCTACTGTTTTTTCAACATGATTTTCCTATTAGTTATACTTTTTAATATTGAATACTGCTGTGTTGGGTAGGGCTTGAAATTAAAGCATTTTACTGTGCTGTTGGGTAGGGCTTGAAATTAAAGCATTTTACTGTGCTGTTGGGTAGGGCTTGAAATTAAAGCATTTTACTGTGCTGTTGGGTAGGGCTTGAAATTAAAGCATTTTACTGTGCTGTTGGGTAGGGCTTGAAATTAAAGCATTTTACTGTGCTGTTGGGTAGGGCTTGAAATTAAAGCATTTTACTGTGCTGTTGGGTAGGGCTTGAAATTAAAGCATTTTACTGTGCTGTTGGGTAGGGCTTGAAATTAAAGCATTTTACTGTGCTGTTGGGTAGGGCTTGAAATTAAAGCATTTTACTGCACTGTTGGGTAGGGCTTGAAATTAAAGCATTTTACTGTGCTGTTGGGTAGGGCTTGAAATTAAAGCATTTTACTGTGCTGTTGGGTAGGGATTGAAATGATAGCATTTTACTGTGCTGTTGGGTAGGGCTTGAAATTAAAGCATTTTACTGCACTGTTGGGTAGGGCTTGAAATTAAAGCATTTTACTGTGCTGTTGGCTAGGGATTGAAATGATAGCATTTTACTGTGCTGTTGGGTAGGGCTTGAAATTAAAGCATTTTACTGCACTGTTGGGTAGGGCTTGAAATTAAAGCATTTTACTGCACTGTTGGGTAGGGCTTGAAATTAAAGCATTTTACTGTGCTGTTGGCTAGGGATTGAAATGATAGCATTTTACTGTGCTGTTGGGTAGGGCTTGAAATTAAAGCATTTTACTGCACTGTTGGGTAGGGCTTGAAATTAAAGCATTTTACTGTGTTGTTGGGTAGTGCTTGAAATTAAAGCATTTTACTGCACTGTTGGGTAGTGCTTGAAATTAAAGCATTTTACTGCACTGTTGGGTAGGGCTTGAAATTAAAGCATTTTACTGCACTGTTGGGTAGGGCTTGAAATTAAAGCATTTTACTGTGCTGTTGGCTAGGGATTGAAATGATAGCATTTTACTGTGCTGTTGGGTAGGGCTTGAAATTAAAGCATTTTACTGCACTGTTGGGTAGGGCTTGAAATTAAAGCATTTTACTGTGTTGTTGGGTAGTGCTTGAAATTAAAGCATTTTACTGCACTGTTGGGTAGTGCTTGAAATTAAAGCATTTTACTGTGCTGTTGGCTAGGGATTGAAATGATAGCATTTTACTGTGCTGTTGGGTAGGGCTTGAAATTAAAGCATTTTACTGCACTGTTGGGTAGGGCTTGAAATTAAAGCATTTTACTGTGTTGTTGGGTAGGGATTGAAATTAAAGCATTTTACTGTGTTGTTGGGTAGGGATTGAAATTAAAGCATTTTACTGTGCTGTTGGCTAGGGATTGAAATGATAGCATTTTACTGTGCTGTTGGGTAGGGCTTGAAATTAAAGCATTTTACTGTGCTGTTGAGTAGGGCTTGAAATTAAAGCATTTTACTGTGCTGTTGGGTAGGACTTGAAATTAAAGCATTTTACTGTGCTGTTGGGTAGGACTTGAATTGAAATTATAGCATTGTACTGTGCTGTTGGGTAGGGATTGAAATTAAAGCATTTTACTGTGCTGTTGGGTAGGGCTTGAATTGAAATTATAGCATTTTACTGTCCTGTTGGGTAGGGATTGAAATTAAAGCATTTTACTGCACTGTTGGGTAGGGCTTGAAATTAAAGCATTTTACTGCACTGTTGGGTAGGGCTTGAAATTAAAGCATTTTACTGTGCTGTTGGGTAGGGATTGAAATGAAAGCATTTTACTGTGCTGTTGGGTAGGGATTGAAATTAAAGCATTTTACTGCACGGTTGAGTAAGGGCTTGAAATTAAAGCATTTTACTGCACTGTTGGCTAGGGATTGAAATGATAGCATTTTACTGTGCTGTTGGGTAGGGCTTGAAATTAAAGCATTTTACTGTGCTGTTGGGTAGGACTTGAAATTAAAGCATTTTACTGTGCTGTTGGCTAGGGATTGAAATGATAGCATTTTACTGTGCTGTTGGGTAGGGCTTGAAATTAAAGCATTTTACTGCACTGTTGGGTAGGGCTTGAAATTAAAGCATTTTACTGTGTTGTTGGGTAGGGATTGAAATTAAAGCATTTTACTGTGTTGTTGGGTAGGGATTGAAATTAAAGCATTTTACTGTGCTGTTGGCTAGGGATTGAAATGATAGCATTTTACTGTGCTGTTGGGTAGGGCTTGAAATTAAAGCATTTTACTGTGCTGTTGAGTAGGGCTTGAAATTAAAGCATTTTACTGTGCTGTTGGGTAGGACTTGAAATTAAAGCATTTTACTGTGCTGTTGGGTAGGGCTTGAATTGAAATTATAGCATTGTACTGTGCTGTTGGGTAGGGATTGAAATTAAAGCATTTTACTGTGCTGTTGGGTAGGGCTTGAATTGAAATTATAGCATTTTACTGTCCTGTTGGGTAGGGATTGAAATTAAAGCATTTTACTGCACTGTTGGGTAGGGCTTGAAATTAAAGCATTTTACTGCACTGTTGGGTAGGGCTTGAAATTAAAGCATTTTACTGTGCTGTTGGGTAGGGATTGAAATGAAAGCATTTTACTGTGCTGTTGGGTAGGGATTGAAATTAAAGCATTTTACTGCATTAAAGGGCTTGAAATTAAAGCATTTTACTGCACTGTTGGCTAGGGATTGAAATGATAGCATTTTACTGTGCTGTTGGGTAGGGCTTGAAATTAAAGCATTTTACTGTGCTGTTGGGTAGGACTTGAAATTAAAGCATTTTACTGCAATTGAAATTATAGCATTTTACTGTGCTGTTGGGTAGGGCTTGAAATTAAAGCATTTTACTGTGCTGTTGGCTAGGGATTGAAATGATAGCATTTTACTGTGCTGTTGGGTAGGGCTTGAAATTAAAGCATTTTACTGCACTGTTGGGTAGGGCTTGAAATTAAAGCATTTTACTGCACTGTTGGGTAGGGCTTGAAATTAAAGCATTTTACTGTGCTGTTGGCTAGGGATTGAAATGATAGCATTTTACTGTGCTGTTGGGTAGGGCTTGAAATTAAAGCATTTTACTGTTGGGTAGGGCTTGAAATTAAAGCATTTTACTGTGTTGTTGGGTAGTTGAAATTAAAGCATTTTACTGCACTGTTGGGTAGTGCTTGAAATTAAAGGGTTGAAATTAAAGCATTTTACTGCACTGTTGGGTAGGGCTTGAAATTAAAGCATTTTACTGTGCTGTTGGCTAGGGATTGAAATGATAGCATTTTACTGTGCTGTTGGGTAGGGCTTGAAATTAAAGCATTTTAGGGCTTGAAATTAAAGCATTTTACTGTGTTGTTGGGTAGTGCTTGAAATTAAAGCATTTTACTGCACTGTTGGGTAGTGCTTGAAATTAAAGCATTTTACTGTGCTGTTGGCTAGGGATTGAAATGATAGCATTTTACTGTGCTGTTGGGTAGGGCTTGAAATTAAAGCATTTTACTGCACTGTTGGGTAGGGCTTGAAATTAAAGCATTTTACTGTGTTGTTGGGTAGGGATTGAAATTAAAGCATTTTACTGTGTTGTTGGGTAGGGATTGAAATTAAAGCATTTTACTGTGCTGTTGGCTAGGGATTGAAATGATAGCATTTTACTGTGCTGTTGGGTAGGGCTTGAAATTAAAGCATTTTACTGTGCTGTTGAGTTGAAATTAAAGCATTTTACTGTGCTGTTGGGTAGGACTTGAAATTAAAGCATTTTACTGTGCTGTTGGGTAGGACTTAATTGAAATTATAGCATTGTACTGTGCTGTTGGGTAGGGATTGAAATTAAAGCATTTTACTTTGTTGGGTAGGGCTTGAATTGAAATTATAGCATTTTACTGTCCTGTTGGGTAGGGATTGAAATTAAAGCATTTTACTGCACTGTTGGGTAGGGCTTGAAATTAAAGCATTTTACTGCACTGTTGGGTAGGGCTTGAAATTAAAGCATTTTACTGTGCTGTTGGGTAGGGATTGAAATGAAAGCATTTTACTGTGCTGTTGGGTAGGGATTGAAATTAAAGCATTTTACTGCACGGTTGAGTAAGGGCTTGAAATTAAAGCATTTTACTGCACTGTTGGCTAGGGATTGAAATGATAGCATTTTACTGTGCTGTTGGGTAGGGCTTGAAATTAAAGCATTTTACTGTGCTGTTGGGTAGGACTTGAAATTAAAGCATTTTACTGTGCTGTTGGCTAGGGATTGAAATGATAGCATTTTACTGTGCTGTTGGGTAGGGCTTGAAATTAAAGCATTTTACTGCACTGTTGGGTAGGGCTTGAAATTAAAGCATTTTACTGTTGTTGGGTAGGGATTGAAATTAAAGCATTTTACTGTGGTTGGGCATTTGAAATTAAAGCATTTTACTGTGCTGTTGGCTAGGGATTGAAATTAAAGCATTTTACTGTGCTGTTGGGTAGGACTTGAAATTAAAGCATTTTACTGTGCTGTTGGGTAGGGCTTGAAATTGAAATTATAGCATTTTACTGTGCTGTTGGGTAGGGCTTGATTGAAATTAAGCATTGCATTTTTTTACTGTGCTGTTGGGTAGGGCTTGAATTGAAATTATAGCATTTTACTGTCCTGTTGGGTAGGGATTGAAATTAAAGCATTTTACTGCACTGTTGGGTAGGGCTTGAAATTAAAGCATTTTACTGCACTGTTGGGTAGGGCTTGAAATTAAAGCATTTTACTGTGCTGTTGGGTAGGGATTGAAATGAAAGCATTTTACTGTGCTGTTGGGTAGGGATTGAAATTAAAGCATTTTACTGCACGGTTGGGTAAGGGCTTGAAATTAAAGCATTTTACTGCACTGTTGGCTAGGGATTGAAATGATAGCATTTTACTGTGCTGTTGGGTAGGGCTTGAAATTAAAGCATTTTACTGTGCTGTTGGGTAGGACTTGAAATTAAAGCATTTTACTGCGCTGTTGGGTAGGGCTTGAATTGAAATTATAGCATTTTACTGTGCTGTTGGGTAGGGCTTGAAATTAAAGCATTTTACTATGTTGTTGGGTAGGGCTTGAATTCAAATGATAGCATTTTACTGTGCTGTTGGGTAGGACTTGAAATTAAAGCATTTTACTGTGCATGTGAAAAAATAAAAACTTCACTTGAAGATAGAAACATTGAACTGAACATTACAGTTGAGCAAAGCTTCGTCTGGTATAGAAATTATGCATGTGTAACGGAATTCTTTGTCCTCCTGACGAGGAGTAAGAAATGTCAGACCAATGCGCAGCGTGGTATGTGTTCATGATGTTTATTGACTGAACACTGAAAATACAAAATAACAACGTGAAATAAATGAAAACCGAAACAGTCCTGAAAGGTGCAGAAAACACTAGACAGAAAATAATCACCCACCAAAACTCAGGTGGGAAAAGGCTACCTAAGTATGATTCTCAATCAGAGACAACGAACGACACCTGCCCCTGATTGAGAACCATCCCAGTCCAAACACATAAACACAACATAGAAAAAAGAACATAGACTACCCACCCCAACTCACGCCATACTAAAACAAAGACATACTAAAACAAAGGAACTAAGGTCAGAACGTGACAACAACCCTCCTCCTTGCCCAACTTGGTCTCAGAGTATTTTGTATTATTCTGTACGTAAATCAGACACACTCTATTTAGTGTGATAATGTTTTGTTTCTTATGGTATGTATTAATTTGTGGATGTCCTTCACCCATTTCGTATGATGTTACAAATTACAATTCGTATTATATGTTACGAATTTTCTAAATGTATGATATGTTACAAATTCTGTCTAGGTGGCTAACGTTAGCTAGCTGGTTAACATTAGCTAGCCTAGGGGTTAGGGTTATGTTTAAGCTCAGAGTTAAGTTTAGGAGTTAGGTTAAAGGGTTAAGGTTAGGTTTAGGGGAAGGGTTAGATAAAAGGGTTAGGGTTAGTTAACATGCTAAGTTGTTGCTAAAAAGTAGTAAGTAGTTGAAAAGTTGCTACAATACTGAAGTTGTCTGTGATGATATTCAAACTCGCAACCTTTGGGCATTATATGCTCACCCATCCACCCGACCAACCACCCTACTATCGTTTTTGCCTTAAGTAACCATCTGTCTTATGTAACCATACCAAACGTAACTAATTTGAATGGCCTGGATTTATCGTTTACTATTTAACGTATAGTCTATGACACCAGGCTGCCTTGCCATTGGAAATCCTACTCCAACGAATTAAAATATCCCATCAAAACCGTTAAACGCCCACACCAGTAGAAATCCACTCTTTTGAGCTGAAAGACAATGTCCATGATGTTGCACAACGATTTAAGTCAATAAGTCAACATTTTTGTCTTATTATGATGCAGTTGAAGTTGGAAGTTTACATACTATTAGGCTGGAGTCATTAAAACTTGTTTTTCAACCACTCCACACATTTATTTAAAAAAACTATAGTTTTGGCAAGTCGGTTAGGACATCTATTTTGTGCATAACACAAAGTCATTTTTCCAACAATTGTTTACAGACAGATTATTTCACTTATACTTCACTGTATAACAATCCCAGTGGGTCAGAAGTTTACATGCTGTCATGGCTTTAGAAGCTCCTGATAGGCTAAATGACATCATTTGAGTCAATTGGAGGTGTACTTGGGGATGTATTTCAAGGCCTACCTTCAAACTCAGTGCCTCTTTGCTTGACATCATGGGAAAATCAAAAGAAATCAGCCAAGACCTCAGATAAAAATTGTAGAAGTCTGGTTCATCCTTGGGAGCAATTTCCAAACGCCTGAAGGTTACACGTTCACCTGTACAAACAATAGTACGCAAGTATAAACACCATGGGACCACGCAGCTGGCATACCGCTCAGGAAGGAGACACGTTCTGTCTTCGAGAGATGAACGTACTTTGGTGGGAAAAGTGCAAATCAATCCCAGAACAAGAGCAAAGGACCTTGTGAAGATACTGGAGGAAACAGGTACAAAAGTATCTATATCCACAGTAAAACGAATCCTATATCGACATAACCTGAAAGTTCTCTCAGCAAGGAAGAAGCCACTGCTTCAAAACCGCCATAAAAAGCCAGACTACGGTTTGCAACTGCACATGGGGACAAAGATAGTACTTTTTGGAGAAATGTCCTCTGGTCTGATGAAACAAAAATAGAACTGTTTGGCCATAATGACCATCGTTATGTTTGAAGGAAAAAGGGGGACGCTTGCAAGCCGAAGAACACCATCCCAACCGTGAAGCACGGGAGTGGCAGCATCATGTTGTGGGGGTGCTTTGCTGCAGGAGGGACTGGTGCACTTCAAAATAGATGGCATCATGAGGCAGGAAAATTATGTGGTTATATTGAAGCAACATCTTAAGACATCAGTCAGGAAGTTAAAGCTTGGTCGCAAATGGGTCTTCCAAATGGACAATGACCCCAAGCATACTTCCAAAGTTGTGGCAAAATGTCTTAAGAACAACAAAGTCAAGGTATTGGAGTGGCCATCACAAAGCCCTGACCTCAATCCTATAGGAAATGTGTGGGCAGACCTGAAAAAGCATGTGCGAGCAAGGAGGCCTTACAAACCTTATTCAGGTACACCAGCTCTGTCAGGAGGAATGGGTCAAAATTCACCCAACTTATTGTGGGAACCTTGTGGAAGGCTACCCAAAACGTTTGACCCAAGTTAAACAATTTAAAGGCAATGCTACCAAATACTAATTGAGTGTATGTACACTTCTGACCCACTGGGAATGTGATGAAAGAAATCAAAGCTGAAATAAATAATTATCTCTACTATTATTCTGACATTTCACATTCTTAAAATAAAGTGGTGATCCTAACTGACCTAAGACAGGGACATTTTGCTAGGATTAAATGTCAGGAATTGTGAAAAACTGAGTTTAAATGTATTTGGCCAAGGTGTATGTAAACTTCCTTCTTCAACTGTATATTTGAGATTGAAGTGACCAGGCCTAAGTGCCCACTTCGTGCAAATCTGTGTGAATGCATTGTATTTTCCTATGATATGGCAACAAAAAAATCTATGTTAAGCCTATGTTTGGTTTCAGGGCTGGGTTTTATTTGAATGTTACCTCCCACCAGCATAGCATTGTTTATTAATCAGAAACAGCTGCAAAGTTATTCCTGTTGGTGACTGAGATGAACCAAACATCCTTGGGTCCACTGGGCCTTCTGAGCAATGGAGCAGCTTCACATAGTTATTCCTGTTGGTGACTGAGATGAACCAAACATCCTTGGGTCCACTGGGCCTTCTGAGCAATGGAGCAGATTCAAATAGTTATTCCTGTTGGTGACTGAGATGAACCAAACATCCTTGGGTCCACTGGGCCTTCTGAGCAATGGAGCAGCTTCAAATAGTTATTCCTGTTGGTGACTGAGATGAACCAAACATCCTTGGGTCCACTGGGCCTTCTGAGCAATGGAGCAGATTCAAATAGTTATTCCTGTTGGTGACTGAGATGAACCAAACATCCTTGGGTCCACTGGGCCTTCTGAGCAATGGAGCAGATTCACATAGTTATTCCTGTTGGTGACTGAGATGAACCAAACATCCTTGGGTCCACTGGGCCTTCTGAGCAATGGAGCAGATTCAAATATTTATTCCTGTTGGTGACTGAGATGAACCAAACATCCTTGGGTCCACTGGGCCTTCTGAGCAATGGAGCAGATTCAAATAGTTATTCCTGTTGGTGACTGAGATGAACCAAACATCCTTGGGTCCACTGGGCCTTCTGAGCAATGGAGCAGATTCAAATAGTTATTCCTGTTGGTGACTGAGATGAACCAAACATCCTTGGGTCCACTGGGCCTTCTGAGCAATGGAGCAGATTCAAATAGTTATTCCTGTTGGTGACTGAGATGAACCAAACATCCTTGGGTCCACTGGGCCTTCTGAGCAATGGAGCAGATTCAAATAGGGGGAAAAATGTGTTTTTGCACCTCCGCTTATTTTTGAGCTAGTCTTTATTAAAAGTATATAATAAAGATTTTATAAATGGTATAATTGCGTGATATGTCAGCATTTTGCAAACCCGCTCTCCACGTGGCCCCAAGATGAATGGTTTTCCAGATAATGCAAATGCTCCCGCAAAATAAAATTATAGGAATTTATAGTTAGTTACATGTCATTTGCATGATCATGAGCAAAGTCATTGTAACCTATCATTTCACTTCCTCTGTGAGAAACATGCACACGGGCTTTGACTTGGCTTTGCTGTACCGCTGCAGAAGTCTGCCAGCATCCTACCTAAGGTTGCACCCTGTCCTTTACGATGTGGAACAACGCATAGTAGCTATCTTTCAGTAGTTATCCATATTATGGAGCTTCATCTTATTCTCTTGCGGCTCCTGGCTGGCTGGCGGCTCTGGCGGCTCAGGACAGACGGGAGACTCTGGCGGCTCAGGACAGACGGGAGACTCTGGCGGCTCAGGACAGACGGGAGACTCTGGCGGCTCAGGACAGACGGGAGACTCTGGCGGCTCAGGACAGACGGGAGACTCTGGCGGCTCAGGACAGACGGGAGACTCTGGCGGCTCAGGACAGGCGGGAGTACCTGTAGGGAGAAGACGGAGAGACAGCCTGGTGCGGGGGGCTACCACCGGAGGGCTGGTGCGTGGAGGTGGCACCGGATAGACCAGACCGTGCAGGCACACTGGAGCTCTTGAGCACTGAGCCTGCCCAACCTTACCTGGTTGAATGCTCCCCGTAGCCAGGCCAGTGCGGCGAGGTGGAATAGCCCGCACTGGACTGTGCTGGCAAACCGGGGACACCATGCGTAAAGCTGGTGCCATGTACGCTGGCCCAAGGAGACGCACTGGAGACCAGATGCGTAGAGCCGGCTTCATGGCACCTGGCTCGATGCCCACTCTAGCCCGGCCGATACGAGGAGCTGGAATGTACCGCACTGGGCTATGCACACGCACCGGGGACACCGTGCGCTCCACCGCATAACACGGTGCCTGCCCGGTCCCTCTGCCCGGTCCCTCTCCCTCTCCGGTAAGCACGGGGAGTTGGCTCAGGTCTCCTACCTGACTTAGCCACACCCCCCCAATACGTTTTTGGGGCTGACTCTCGTGCTTCCAGCCGCGCTGCCGTGCTGTCTTCTCTTTCCGGCGCCTCTCCGCTTTCGCTGCCTCCAGCTCTGTTATAGGGCGGCGATATTCCCCTGCTTGTGCCCAGGGTCCCTTGCCGTCCAAAATCTCCTCCCAAGTCCAGGAGTCTTGTGTTTTCGGCCGCTGCTGCTGCTGCCCATTACCACGCTACTTGGTCCTCTTGTGGTGGATGTTTCTGTAACGGATTTCCTCCTCTTCGTCTGAGGAGGAGTAAGGACCGGACCAAAGCGCAGCGTGATTTACATTTACATTTACATTTAAGTCATTTAGCAGACGCTCTTATCCAGAGCGACTTACAAATTGGTGCTTTCACCTTATGACATCCAGTGGAACAGCCACTTTACAATAGTGCATCTAGGTCTTTTAAGGGGGGAGGGGAGAAGGATTACTTTATCCTATCCTAGGTATTCCTTAAAGAGGTGGGGTTTCAGGTGTCTCCGGAAGGTGGTGATTGACTCCGCTGTCCTGGCGTCGTGAGGGAGTTTGTTCCACCATTGGGGGGCCAGAGCAGCGAACAGTTTTGACTGGGCTGAGCGGGAACTGTACTTCCTCAGTGGTAGGGAGGCGAGCAGGCCAGAGGTGGATGAACGCAGTGCCCTTGTTTGGGTGTAGGGCCTGATCAGAGCCTGGAGGTAGTGAGGTGCCGTTCCCCTCACAGCTCCGTAGGCAAGCACCATGGTCTTGTAGCGGATGCGAGCTTCAACTGGAAGCCAGTGGAGAGAGCGGAGGAGCGGGGTGACGTGAGAGAACTTGGGAAGGTTGAACACCAGACGGGCTGCGGCGTTCTGGATGAGTTGTAGGGGTTTAATGGCACAGGCAGGGAGCCCAGCCAACAGCGAGTTGCAGTAATCCAGACGGGAGATGACAAGTGTTCATGATGATTTTTAATTAAAACTCAGAACACTAAACAGAACAACATGAATTTACGAAACCGAAACAGTACCGTGTGGCCCAAACACTCACACGGAAACAAACAGCCACAAACCAAAACCCAAACAGTACCGTGTGGCCAAAACACTCACACGGAAACAAACAGCCACAAACCAAAACCCAAACAGTACTGTGTGGCAAAAACACTCACATGGAAACAAACACCCACAACCCAAACAGTACCGTGTGGCAAAAACACTCACACGGAAACAAACACCCACAAACTAAAAGTGAAACCCAGGCTACCTAAGTATGATTCTCAATCAGAGACAACTAACGACACCTGCCTCTGATTTAAGAACCATACTATGCCGAACACAAAAACCAACATAGAAAAACAAACATAGACCTCCCACCCCAACTCACGCCCTGACCATACTAAAACAAATATTAAAATAACAGAACTATGGTCAGAACGTGACAGTTAGCGGTGCAGCTTTCTCATTTAAACTTTTGAGGATTTGACATTTTGTGGTCGTTATCTTCAGTTTTTTCCACGGGTTGCAAAAAGCTAAATTAGAATGACGAGATGAATTAAATGTATAAGGCGTTGAAAATAAAATGCATGGTATACGCGCAATGCTCCGTTGACATTTCACAGAGGTATGCTTGTTCGTTTTTAGAAATAAATAAAAAAGAACAGGAATTTTGAATTAATATGAAAAGCATATACTACAAATGAACATACTACATGTCATGTCTCAAAATATCCATCTTAACTCTCTATTGTTTCATGTCCTGCGGATTTGAGAAGAAAGATGGCGTGTTCAATTCTCTCACAGCATCCAGCCTAGCTGACGAGATGCGATTTTCCTGATTTTCTTTTTGACCACTTTATTTATCTGACCTCCATTGATTTTTTTCACCCTGATTCTGGCCATCCTACAAGGGTAATAACTTTTGAACAGATTATGATAGACAGGTTGGTTGTTTGGCACCAAAACCTACATGTACGCAACTATGGGTCAAAATAGAACGGTTGGTACCAGTCAAAGGTTTGGACACACCTACTCATTCCACGGTTTTTCTTTAGTTTCACTATTTTCTACGTTGTTGAATAATAGTGAAGACATCAAAACTATGAAATAACACATATGAAATCATGTAGTAACCAAAAAAGTGACACAAATGTGATATTCTTCAAAGTAGCCACCGTTTGCCTTGATGACAGCTTTGCACACTTGGCATTCTCTCAACCAGCTTCATGAGGTAGTCACCTGGAATGCATTTCAATGAAAAGGTGTGTCTTGTTAAAAGTACATTTGTGGAATTTCTTTCCTTCTTAATGCGTTTGAGCCAATCAGTTGTGTTGTGACAAGGTAGGGCTGGTATACAGAAGATTTGGTAAAAGACCAAGTCCATTTTATGGCAAGAACAGCTCAAATAAGGAAAGAGAAACGACAGCCCATCATTACTTTAAGACTTGAAGGTCAGTCAAAATGGACATTTCAAGGACTTGAAAGTTTATTCAAGTGCCGTCACAAAAACCATCAAACGCTATGATGAAACTGGCTCTCATGAGGAACACCACAGGAAAGGAAGACCCAGAGTTACCTCTGCTGCAGAGGATGAAGAATGACCAACCTCAGAAATTGCAGCCCAAATAAACGCTTCACAGAGTTCAAGTAAAAGATCCATCTCAACATCAACTGTTAAGAGGAGACTGCGTGAATCAGGTCTTCATGGTCGATGAGCTGAGGCTGGTAACTTCACAGACTGTTCTCTCTGCTACCGCACGGCAAGCAGTACCGGAGCGCCAAGTCTAGGACCAAAAGGCTCCTTAACAGCTTCTACCCCCAAGCCATAAGACTGCTGAACAATTAATCATATGGCCACCGGACTATTTATACATTGCCCCCCCCCTTTGTTTTTACTGCTGCTTCACACTGTTTATTATATTTGTCTACTTTACCCTGAACCTATACCCCTTGTATATAGTCTCACATTGACTCTGGACTGGTACCCCTGTATATAGCCTCATTACTAACCTATACCCCCGCACATTGACTCGGGACTGGTACCCCCTGTATATAGCCTCATTACTAACCTGTACCCCTGCACATAGACTCATGTACACATTAGTCTCATTACTAACCGACCCGGGACCGTACCCCTGTACCCTGTATATAGCCTTATTACTAACCTATACCCCCGCACATTGACTCGGGACGTGTACCCCCTATATATAGTCTCATTACTAACCTATACCCCCGCACATTGACTCGGGACCGGTACCCCCTGTATATAGTCTCATTACTAACCGTTACCCCCGCACATTGACTCGGGACCGGTACCCCCTGTATATAGTCTCATTACTAACCTGTACCCCTGCACATTGACTCGGTACCGGTACCCCCTGTATATAGTCTCATTACTAACTGGTACACCCTGCACATAGTCTCATTACTAACATGTACCCCCGCACATTGACTCTGTACCCCCTGTATATAGCCTCATTACTAACCGGTACCCCTTGTATTTAGTCTCATTACTAACCTGTACCCTTGCACATTGACTCGGGACCGGTACCCCCTGTATATAGTCTCATTACTAACCTGTACCCCCGCAAATTGACTCGGGACCGGTACCCCCTGTATATAGCCTCATGACTAACCTGTACCCCCTGTATATAGCCTCATTACTAATCTGCACATTGACTCGGGACCGGTACCCCTGTATATAGTCTCATGACTAACCTGTACCCCCGCACATTGACTCGGGAACTGTACCCCTGTATATAGCCTCATTACTGACAGGTTCCCCCTTGTATATGGCCTCATTACTAACCGTTACCCCCGCACATTGACTCTGTACCAGTACCCCTTGCATATAGTCTCATTACTAACCTGTACCCCCGCACATTAACTCTGTACCAGTACCCCCTGCATATAGTCTCATTACTAACCTGTACCCCCGCACATTGACTCTGTACCGGTACCCCCTGCATATAGTCTCATTACTAACCGAACCCCCTCATATATTCTCATTACTAACCCCCTGAACCCCTTCATATAGTCTCATTACTGAACCAGGAACCCCCTTCATATAGTCTCCACACTAACCAGTACCCCTTCATATAGTCTCATTACTACATTGACTCTGTACCAGTACCCCTGAATATAGTCTCACATTGACTCTGTACCAGTACCCCTGAATATAGTCTCATTACTAACTGATACCCCAGTACCCCCTGCACATTGACTCCGTGTACAGTACCCCCTGCATATAGTCTCATTACTAACCAGTACCCCCTGAATATAGTCTCATTACTAACCAATACCCCTGCACATTGACTCTGTACCAGTACCCCCTGCATATAGTCTCACATTGACTCTGTACCAGTACCCCTGTATATAGCCTCCACATTGACTCTGTACCAGTACCCCTGAATATAGTCTCCACATTGACTAACCAGTACCCCTGCATATAGACTCTGTACCAGTACCCCTGAATATAGTCTCATTACTAACCGTATATAGCCTCCACATTGACTCTGTACCAGTACCCCCTGCATATAGTCTCATTGACTAAGTACCCCTGTATATAGCCTGCACATTGACTCTGTACCAGTACCCCTCTGAATATAGTCTCCACATTACTAACCGATACCCCTGCACATTGACTCTGTACCAGTACCCCTGTACCAGTACCCCTGCATATAGTCTCATTACTAACCCCCCTGCCTCCACATTGACTCTGTACCAGTACCCCCTGAATATAGTCTCATTGACTAACCATACCCCTGCACATTGACTCTGTACCAGTACCCCTGTATATAGCCTCCACATTGACTCTGTACCAGTACCCCCTGTATATAGCCTCCACATTGACTCTGTACCAGTACCCCCCCTGTATATAGTCTCCACATTGACTCTGTACCAGTACCCCTGTATATAGCCTCCACATTGACTCTGTACCAGTACCCCTGTATATAGTCTCATTACTAAGTACCCCCTGATACCCTGCACATTGACTCTGTACCAGTACCCCTGTATATAGACTCTGTACCAGTACCCCCTGTATATAGCCTCCACATTGACTCTGTACCAGTACCCCCTGTATATAGCCTCCACATTGACTCTGTACCAGTACCCCCTGTATATAGCCTCCACATTGACTCTGTACCAGTACCCCCTGTATATAGCCTCCACATTGACTCTGTACCAGTACCCCCTGTATATAGCCTCCACATTGACTCTGTACCAGTACCCCCTGCATATAGCTTCCTCATTGTTATTTACATTTGTTGTGTTACTTATTTATTAGATTTTTTTTATTTAGTAAATATTTTCTTATTCTTATTTTCTTGTTGGTTAAGGGCTTGTAAGTCAGCATTTCACCGTAAGGTCTACAGTATTCGGGGCATGTGACAAATACAATTTGATTTGAATTGCTGCAAAGTAACCACTTCTAAAGGACACCAATAATGAGAAGAGACTTGCTTGTGCCAAGAAACACGATTATTGGACATTAGACCGGTGGAAAAAAATCTGTCCTTTGGTCTGATGAGTCCAAATTTGAGATTTTTGGTTCCAACCGCTGTGTCTTTGTGAGATGCAGAGTAGGTGAATGGAGGATCTCTGAATGTGTGGGTCCCACCATGAAGCATGGAGGAGGAGGTGCGATGGTGTGGGGGTGTTTTGCTGGTAACACTGTCTGTGATTTATTTAGAATTCAAGGCACACTTGTCACCACATCATTCTGCAGCGATACGCCATCCCATCTGGTCTCCGCTTAGTGGGACTATAATTTGTTTTTCAACAGGACAGTGACCCAACACAACTCTAGACTGTGTAAGGGCTATTTGACCAATAAGGAGAGTGATGGAGTCTGCATCAAATGGCCTGGCCTCCACAATCACCTGACCTCAACCCAATTGAGTTGGTTTGGGATGAGTTGGACCGCAGAGTGAAGGAAAAGCAGCCAACAATTGCTCAGCATATGTGGAAAGTCCTTCAAAACTGTTGGAAAATCATTCCAGGTGAAGCTGGTTGAGAGAATGCCAAGAGTGAGCAAAGCTGTCATCAAGGCAACAGGTGTCTACTTTGAAGAATCTCAAATATAACATATATTATTGATTTGTTTAACACTTTTTTGATTACTACATGATTCCATATGTGTTATTTTATAGTGTTGATGTCTTCATTATTATTCTACAATGTAGAATATGAGTAGGTGAATGAATAGGTGTCCAAACTTTTGACTGGCACTGTATATCACTCCCTGCTGTTCCAGCTGTGTTAATGTATATCACTCCCTGCTGTTCCAGCTGTGTTAATGTATATCACTCCCTGCTGTTCCAGCTGTGTTAATGTATATCACTCCCTGCTGTTCCAGCTGTGTTAATGTATATCACTCCCTGCTGTTCCAGCTGTGTTAATGTATATCTCTCTACTGTTCCAGCTGTGTTAATGTATATCTCTCTACTGTTCCAGCTGTGTTAATGTATATCTCTCTGCTGTTCCAGCTGTGTTAATGTATATCTCTCTGCTGTTCCAGCTGTGTTAATGTATATCTCTCTGCTGTTCCAGCTGTGTTAATGTATATCTCTCTACTGTTCCAGCTGTGTTAATGTATATCTCTCTACTGTTCCAGCTGTGTTAATGTATATCTCTCTACTGTTCCAACTGTGTTAATGTATATCTCTCTGCTGTTCCAGCTGTGTTGGTGTATATCTCTCTGCTGTTCCAGCTGTGTTAATGTATATCTCTCTGCTGTTCCAGCTGTGTTAATGTATATCTCTCTGCTGTTCCAGCTGTGTTGGTGTATATCTCTCTGCTGTTCCAGCTGTGTTAATGTATATCTCTCTGTTCCAGCTGTGTTGGTGTATATCCAGCTGTGTTAATGTATATCTCTCTGCTGTTCCAGCTGTGTTAATGTATATCTATCTGCTGTTCCAGCTGTGTTAATGTATATCTCTCTACTGTTCCAGCTGTGTTAATGTATATCTCTCTGCTGTTCCAGCTGTGTTAATGTATATCTCTCTGCTGTTCCAGCTGTGTTAATGTATATCTCTCTGCTGTTCCAGCTGTGTTAATGTATATCTCTCTGCTGTTCCAGCTGTGTTGGTGTGGATGAAGATGAGGCTCCAGACATTGACATCTACCACTGTCCCAACTGTGAGAAGACAGACGGAAAATCCACCAGTAAGTCTGTCTGTATGGCGTACCTACTGCAGTCTTGTACATGCTGCCCTGTACCTGCAGTCCTGTACATGCAGCCCTGTACCTGCTGTCCTGTACCCGCTGTCCTGTACATGCAGTCTTGTACCTGCTGTCCTGTACATGCAGTCCTGTACCTGCTGTCCTGTACATACTGTCCTGTACATGCAGTCTTGTACCTGCTGCCCTGTACCTGCTGTCCTGTACATGCAGTCCTGTACCTGCTGTCCTGTACCGTCTGTCCTGTACATACTGTCCTATAAGTCGCTCTGGATAAGAGCGTCTGCTAAATGACTTAAATGTAAATGTAAATGTACATGCTGTCCTGTACATGCAGTCTTGTACCTGCTGTCCTGTACCTGCTGTCCTGTACCTGCAGTCTTGTACCTGCTGTCCTGTACATGCAGTCCTGTACCTGCTGTCCTGTACCTGCTGTCCTGTACCTACAGTCCTGTACATGCAGTCGTGTACGTGCAGTCCCACAGGCTGACACTGCACAGGGCTTTATTCATTAGTGTAAACCATAGCATTCAGCTCCGTTTTCTTCTGTTTCAGCACCGTTTTCTTCTGTTTGGTGTCTAGTGAATAGGACTGCACTGCTATAAGCATGTATGTTGTCTTAATCTTGTTCTTGTCTTTGTGTGTTTAGTGAAAAACAAGAAAAGGAATAAACACGACACGGGACAGAGTGGAGACATCCGAGCTGTTCAGAACGGCAGTCAGGTGTTCATCAAGGAGCTACGCAGTCGCACCTTCCCCAGGTAAACAACAACTCAAATCAAATCAATTTTATTCGTCACATGCTATGTAAAAGGGTGTAGAGTAACAGTGGAAGGTCCTTTTCCAACAATGCAGAGTTAAAGATATATATATTTTTTTACAAAAAGTTGGAATAAATGCACAGTGAATAACAGTAAAAAAAAAAATAACACGACTATATACGGGGAGTACCAGGTAATAACATGGCTATATACGGGGAGTACCAGGTAATAACATGGTTATATACAGGGAGTACCAGGTAATAACATGGTTATATACAGGGAGTACCAGGTAATAACATGGCTATATACGGGGAGTACCAGGTAATAACATGGTTATATACAGGGAGTACCAGGTAATAACATGGTTATATACAGGGAGTACCAGGTAATAACATGGTTATATACAGGGAGTACCAGGTAATAACATGGTTATATACAGGGAGTACCAGGTAATAACATGGTTATATACACGGAGTACCAGGTAATTCCATGGTTATATACAGGGAGTACCAGGTAATAACATGGTTATATACGGGGAGTACCAGGTAATAACATGGTTATATACAGGGAGTACCAGGTAATAACATGGTTATATACAGGAAGTACCAGGTAATAACATGGTTATATACAGGAAGTACCAGGTAATAACATGGCTATATACAGGTAGTACCAGGTAATAACATGGCTATATACAGGGAGTACCAGGTAATAACATGACTATATACAGGGAGTACCAGGTAATAACATGGTTATATACAGGAAGTACCGGGTAATAACATGGTTATATACAGGGAGTACCAGGTAATAACATGACTATACAGGAAGTACCAGGTAATAACATGGTTATATACAGGGAGTACCAGGTAATAACATGGTTATATACAGGGAGTACCAGGTAATAACATGGTTATATACAGGGAGTACCAGGTAATAACATGACTATATACAGGGAGTACCAGGTAATAACATGACTATACAGGAAGTACCAGGTAATAACATGGTTATATACAGGAAGTACCAGGTAATAACATGACTATACAGGAAGTACCAGGTAATAACATGACTATATACAGGGAGTACCAGGTAATAACATGGTTATATAACATGGTTATATACAGGGAGTATCAGGTAATAACATGATATACTATCAGGTAATAACAGGGAGTACCAGGTAATAACATGGTTATATACAGGGTACCAGGTAATAACATGGTTATATACAGGTAATAACATGACTATACAGGAAGTACCAGGTAATAACATGACTATATACAGGGAGTACCAGGTAATAACATGACTATACAGGAAGTACCAGGTAATAACATGGTTATATACAGGAAGTACCAGGTAATAACATGACTATACAGGAAGTACCAGGTAATAACATGACTATATACAGGGAGTACCAGGTAATAACATGGTTATATACAGGGAGTACCAGGTAATAACATGGTTATATACGGGGAGTATCAGGTAATACCATGGTTATATACAGGGAGTATCAGGTAATAACATGGTTATATACAGGGAGTACCAGGTAATAACATGACTATATACAGGGAGTACCAGGTAATAACATGGTTATATACAGGGAGTACCAGGTAATAACATGGTTATATACAGGGAGTATCAGGTAATAACATGGTTATATACAGGGAGTACCAGGTAATAACATGACTATATACAGGAAGTACCAGTACTGAGTAGTTGTGCAGGGGAATGAGGTAATAACATGACTATATACAGGGAGTACCAGGTAATAACATGGTTATATACAGGGAGTACCAGGTAATAACATGGTTATATACAGGGAGTACCAGGTAATAACATGGTTACATACAGGGGGTACCAGGTAATAACATGGTTATATACAGGGAGTTTATATCATGGCTATATACAGGGAGGTAATAACATGGCTATATACAGGGGTACCAGGTAATAACATGGTTATATACAGTGAGTACCAGGTAATAACATGGTTATATACAGGGAGTACCAGGTAATAACATGGTTATATACAGGGGGTACCAGGTAATACCATGGTTATATACAGGGGGTACCAGGTAATACCATGGTTATATACAGGGGTACCAGGTAATAACATGGTTATATACAGGGAGTACCAGGTAATAACTTGGCTATGTACAGGGAGTACCAGGTAATAACATGACTATATACAGGGAGTACCAGTACTGAGTAGTTGTGCAGGGATATGAGGTAATAACTTGGCTATGTACAGGGGGTACCAGGTAATAACATGGTTATATACAGGGGGTACCAGGTAATAACATGGCTATATACAGGGGGTATCAGGTAATACCATGGTTATATACAGGAAGTACCAGGTAATAACATGACTATATACAGTGAGTACCAGGTAATAACTTGGCTATGTACAGGAGTACCAGGTAATAACATGACTATATACAGGGAGTACCAGTACTGAGTAGTTGTGCAGGGGTATGAGGTAATAACTTGGCTATGTACAGGGAGTACCAGGTAATAACATGGCTATGTACAGGGAGTACCAGGTAATAACATGACTATGTACAGGGAGTACCAGTACTGAGTCGTTGTGCATGGGTATGAGGTAATAACTTGGCTATGTACAGGGAGTACCAGGTAATAACTTGGCTATGTACAGGGAGTACCAGGTAATAACATGACTATATACAGGGAGTACCAGTACTGAGTCGTTGTGCAGGGATATGAGGTAATAACTTGGCTATATACAGGGAGTACCAGGTAATAACATGACTATATACAGGGAGTACCAGGTAATAACATGGTTATATACAGGAAGTACCAGGTAATAACTTGGCTATGTACAGGGAGTACCAGGTAATAACATGGTTATATACGGGGAGTACCAGGTAATAACTTGGCTATGTACAGGGAGTACCAGGTAATAACATGGTTATATACAGGAAGTACCAGGTAATAACTTGGCTATGTACAGGGAGTACCAGGTAATAACTTGGCTATGTACAGGGAGTACCAGGTAATAACTTGTCTATATACAGGGAGTACCAGTACTGAGTCGTTGTGCAGGGGTATGAGGTAATAACTTGGCTATGTACAGGGAGTACCAGGTAATAACTTGGCTATGTACAGGGAGTACCAGGTAATAACTTGGCTATGTACAGGGAGTACCAGGTAATAACTTGGCTATGTACAGGGAGTACCAGGTAATAACTTGTCTATATACAGGGAGTACCAGTACTGAGTCGTTGTGCAGGGGTATGAGGTAATAACTTGGCTATGTACAGGGAGTTCCATTACTGCAGGGGTACAAGGTAACTACAGTGCATTCGGAATGTATTCAGACCCCTTGACCTTTTTAGAATGAGATTACAGCCTCATTTTAAAATTGATTAAATGTTTTTTTTCTCATCAATCTACACACGATACCCCATAAAGACAAAGTTTAAACATTATTTAGAAAATTTTGCAAATATATTAAAAATAAAATGAATAAATAACTTATTTACATAAGTATTCTGACCCTTTGCTATGAAACTCGAAATTGAGCTCAGGTGCATCCTGTTTCCATTGATCATCTTTGAGATGTTTCTACAACTTGATTGGAGTCCACCTGTGTTAAATTCAATTGATTGGACATGATTTGGAAAGGCACACACCTGTCTATATAAGGTCCCACAGGTGACAGTGCATGTCAGATCAAAAACCAAGCCATGAGGTGGATGGAATTGTGCGTAGAGCTCCGAGACAGCATGGTGTCGAGGCACAGATTTCTGCAGCATTGAAGGTCCCCAAGAACACAGTGGCCTCCATCATTCTGAAATGGAAGAAGTTTGGAACCACCAAGACTCTTCCTAGAGCTGGCCGCCCAGCCAAACATGAGACGGGCCTTGGTCAGGGAGGTGACCAAGAATCCGATGGTCACTCAGAGCTCCAGAGTTCTCCTGTGGAGATGGGAGAACCTTCCAGAAGGTTCATCTCTGTAGCACTCCACCAATCAGGCCTTTATGGTAGTGGCCAGACGAAAGCAACTCCTCAGTAAAAGGCACATGACAGCCTGCTTGGAGTTTGCCAAGAAGCACCTAAAGACTCTCACTGTCACGGCCGTCGAAAGAAGTAGACCAAAGCGCAGCGTGGTGAGTGTACATTTTCCTTTTATTTAAAAATGTTGCCAACAAACGGAAAACAACCGTGAAGCTTACAAGGGCTATAGTGCCCCTAACAAAGTTAACTACCCACACTGAAAGGAGGGGCAAAGGGCTACCTAAGTATGGCCCCCAATCAGAGACAACGATAGACAGCTGTCCCTGATTGAGAACCATACCCGGCCAAAACATAGAAACATAGAAAACAAAACATAGATTGCCCACCCCACATCACACCCTGACCTAACCAAATAGAGAAATAAAAAGTATTTCTAAGGTCAGGGCGTGAGACTCAAACCATATTTGGGGAGTTTCTCCCATTCTTCTCTGCAGATCCTCTCAAGCTCTGTCAGGTTGGATGGGGAGCGTCACTGCACAGCTATTTTCAGGTCTCTCCAGAGATGTTAGATCAGGTTCAAGTCCGGGCTCTGGCTGGGCCACTCAAGGACATTCAGAGACTTGTCCCGAAGCCACTCCTGCATTGTTTTGGCTGTGTGCTTAGAGTCGTTGTCCTGTTGGAAGGTGAACCTTCACCCCAGTCTGAGGTCCTGAGCACTTTGGAGCGGTTTCCATCAAGGATCTCTCAGTACTTGGCTTTGTTCATCTTTGCCTCGATCCTGACTAGTCTCCCAGTCACTGCTGCTGAAAAACATCCCCACAGAACGATGCTGCCACCACCATGCTTCACCATAGGGATGGTGCCAGGTTCCTCCAGACGTGACGCTTGGCATTCAGGCCAAAGAGTTCAATCTTGGTTTCATCAGACCAGAGAATCTTGTTTCTCACGGTATGAGTCCTATAGGTGCCTTTTGACAAACTCCAAGCAGGCTGTCATGTGCCTTTTACTGAGGGGTGGCTTCCGTCTGGCCACTCTACAATAAAGGCCTGATTGGTGGAGTGCTGCAGAGATGGTTGTATTTCTGGAAGGTTCTCCCATCGCTCTAGAGGAACTCTAGAGCTCTGTTGTATTGACCATCAGGTTTATGGTCACCTCCCTGACCAAGGCCCTTCTCCCCCAATCATTTTTGCCGGGCAGCCAACTCTAGGAAGAGCCTCCGTGGTTCCAAACTTCTTCTATTTAAGAATGATGGAGGCCACTGTGTTCTTGGGGACCTTCAATGCTGCAGGCATTTTTTAATACCCTTCCCCAGATCTGTGCATCAACACAATCCTGTCTTGGAATTCTACAGACAATTCCTTTGTACTCATGGCTTGGTTTTTGCTCTGACATGCATTGTCAACTGTGGGACCTTATATAGACAGGTGTTTGCCTTTCCAAATCATGTCCAATAAATTGAATTTACCACAGGTGGACTTCAATCAAGTTGTGGAAACATCTCAATTATGATCAATGGAAACAGGATGCACCTGTGCTCAATTTTGAGTCTCATAGCAAAGGGTCTGAATACTTATGTCAAAAAGGTAGTTCTGTTTTTATTTTTAATACATTTGCTCAAATGTCTAAAAACCTGTTTTCACTTTGTCATTATGTGGTATTGTGTGTAGATTGATGAGGAAATTGTTATATTTAATCAATTTTAGAATATAACGTGGTAAAATGTGTAAAAAGTCAAAGGGTCTGAATACTTTCCAAAGCACTGTAAAGGTGTGCTGGGCCCCAGTGATGACCTTATTCCTCACCCTCTGTAGTGCCTTGAGGTTGAGTGTATCTGTGTGGGTTTGTTTGTGTGGGAAGTAGCTAGTTAGTTTTTAAACAGCGACACTCTGTGTCAACCTCCTTAAAGCAGATTTACTTTAACTGCAACCTGTCTCTTACTACTTACTCTTACTGTACTAAAATATCCCAGACCGGATTATCAGACAGATCTAATACATCCCAGACAGGATTATCAGACAGTACTAATATATCCCAGACAGGATTATCAGACAGTGCTAATACATCCGTGACAGGATTATCAGACAGTACTAATACATCCCAGACAGGATTATCAGGCAATGGCAATACATCTGACAGAATTATCAGGCAATGCTAATACATCTGACAGAATTATCAGGCAATGCTAATACATCTGACAGAATTATCAGACAGTACTAATACATCTCAGATAGGATTATCAGGCAATGCTAATACATCTGACAGAATTATCAGGCAATGCTAATACATCTGACAGAATTATCAGACAGTACTAATACATCTCAGATAGGATTATCAGGCAATGCTAATACATCTGACAGAATTATCAGGCAATGCTAATACATCTGAGACAGAATTATCAGACAGTACTAATACATCTCAGACAGGATTATCAGACAGTACTAATACATCTCAGACAGGATTATCAGACAGTGCTAATACATCTCAGATAGGATTATCAGACAGTACTAATACATCCCAGACAGGATTATCAGGCAATGCTAATACATCTGACAGAATTATCAGGCAATGCTAATACATCTGACAGAATTATCAGGCAATGCTAATACATCTGACAGAATTATCAGACAGTACTAATACATCTCAGATAGGATTATCAGGCAATGCTAATACATCTGACAGAATTATCAGGCAATGCTAATACATCTGACAGAATTATCAGACAGTACTAATACATCTCAGATAGGATTATCAGGCAATGCTAATACATCTGACAGAATTATCAGGCAATGCTAATACATCTGAGACAGAATTATCAGACAGTACTAATACATCTCAGACAGGATTATCAGACAGTACTAATACATCTCAGACAGGATTATCAGACAGTACTAATACATCTCAGACAGGATTATCAGACAGATCTAATACATCCCAGACAGGATTATCAGACAGTACTAATATATCCCAGACAGGATTATCAGACAGTGCTAATACATCCGTGACAGGATTATCAGACAGTACTAATACATCCCAGACAGGATTATCAGGCAATGGCAATACATCTGACAGAATTATCAGGCAATGCTAATACATCTGACAGAATTATCAGGCAATGCTAATACATCTGACAGAATTATCAGACAGTACTAATACATCTCAGATAGGATTATCAGGCAATGCTAATACATCTGACAGAATTATCAGGCAATGCTAATACATCTGACAGAATTATCAGACAGTACTAATACATCTCAGATAGGATTATCAGGCAATGCTAATACATCTGACAGAATTATCAGGCAATGCTAATACATCTGAGACAGAATTATCAGACAGTACTAATACATCTCAGACAGGATTATCAGACAGTACTAATACATCTCAGACAGGATTATCAGACAGTGCTAATACATCTCAGATAGGATTATCAGACAGTACTAATACATCCCAGACAGGATTATCAGACAGCAATGCTAATACATCTGACAGAATTAATACAGGCAGATGCTAATACATCTGACAGAATTATCAGGCAATTAATACATCTGACAGTACTAATACATACTATACATCTCAGATAGGATTATCAGGCAATGCTAATACATCTGACAGAATTATCAGGCAATTAATACATCTGACAGATTATCAGACAATAATACATCTCAGACAGAATATCAGACAGGATTATCACTAATACATCTGACAGATAGGATTATCAGGCAATGCTAATACATCTGAGATTATCAGAATTATCAGACAATGCTAATACATCTGCTAGACAGAATTATCAGACAGTACTAATACATCTCAGACAGGATTATCAGACAGTACTAATACATCTCAGACAGGATTATCAGACAGTACTAATACATCTCAGACAGGATTATCAGACAGATCTAATACATCCCAGACAGGATTATCAGACAGATCTAATACATCTCAGATAGGATTATCAGACAGTACTAATATATCCCAGACAGGATTATCAGACAGTGCTAATACATCCGTGACAGGATTATCAGACAGTACTAATACATCCCAGACAGGATTATCAGGCAATGGCAATACATCTGACAGAATTATCAGGCAATGCTAATACATCTGACAGAATTATCAGGCAATGCTAATACATCTGACAGAATTATCAGACAGTACTAATACATCTCAGATAGGATTATCAGGCAATGCTAATACATCTGACAGAATTATCAGGCAATGCTAATACATCTGACAGAATTATCAGACAGTACTAATACATCTCAGATAGGATTATCAGGCAATGCTAATACATCTGACAGAATTATCAGGCAATGCTAATACATCTGAGACAGAATTATACATCTCAGACAGGATTACTAATACATCTCAGACAGGATTATCAGACAGTACTAATACATCTCAGACAGGATTATCAGATCTCAGATAGGATTATCAGACAGTGCTAATACATCTCAGATAGGATTATCAGACAGTACTAATACATCCCAGACAGGATTATCAGACAGTACTAATACATCTCAGACAGGATTATCAGACAGTGCTAATACATCTCAGATAGGATTATCAGACAGTACTAATACATCTCAGATAGGATTATCAGACAGTACTAATACATCTCAGATAGGATTATCAGACAGTACTAATACATCTCAGACAGGATTATCAGACAGTACTAATACATCTCAGATAGGATTATCAGACAGTACTAATACATCTCAGATAGGATTATCAGACAGTACTAATACATCTCAGATAGGATTATCAGACAGTACTAATACATACCAGACAGGATTATCAGACAGTGCTAATACATCTCAGACAGGATTATCAGACAGTACTAATACATCTCGGAAGGGATTATCAGACAGTACTAATACATCTCAGACAGGATTATCAGACAGTACTAATACATCTCAGACAGGATTATCAGACAGTACTAATACATCTCAGATAGGATACTAATACATCTCAGATAGGATTATCAGACAGTACCAATACATCTTGGAAGGGATTATCAGACAGTACTAATACATCTCAGATAGGATTATCAGACAGTACTAATACATCTTGGAAGGGATTATCAGACAGTACTAATACAGCTCACACAGGCAGACATATCAGATTCAACAGCCTCTGATTGGAATTGTCATAGTGACATAGTGATATTAAACGTCTTGCAGTGTACCAGAGTGGACACTAGATGGAGCTCTCAGACCACTATTAGAAAGCCTCCCTCTGGATCCATAGGGTTCATCGCAAATGACACCCTATTCGCTATAGTGCACTACTTTTGACCAGAGCCTTGATCAAAAATAGTGTACCGTATAGGAAATAGGGTGCCATTTGTGACGTTCACACTGTCTGCCTGGTCCTGGCCTGTTCCGTGATGTCTGGAACCCTTCTGTCTGGAGAAATCTACGGCTGTGTTCCAGGCTAACTACATTGTAGACACCTGCCAGATCATTTTAGACATTTTAGACATAAAAATACGTTTTAAGATTGATTTCTGGTTGATTTTATTTAAACGAATAGTATTTCTGGTTGATTTTATTTGACCATGTTTGTGTTGTGGTGATTTGGTGATCACTTAATGTACTTAATGTAAGTTTTGACAAACTTCACAAAACAACAGTTTAAAACAATTCAATATCTATTTTCAGAAAAATCATCAACACGTGTGTCTCTCTGTGCTAGGGGAAGGCCATAAGAACACAACTAGCTAATTTTAGTATGCAATTATTTCTCAATAGATGTGATAAATAAATGTGTAGATTAAAATATATGGGCAGTTACAACATGTATAGATTGTAGAATAGATGAGCAATAACTAAATGTCCAGATACAGGAGATGGGCTGATTGGAAGCTAAATGTTCAGACTGACGATAGAAAAGGGCTGATCAGGGGTACTAAATAGTGGGGTAGGCCGCTGATCAGGGGTACTAAATAGTGGGGTAGGTCATACCGAGAGAAGGGCTGATCAGGGGTACTAAATAGTGGGTTAGGCCGTACCAAGAGAAGGGCTGATCAGGGGTACTAAATAGTGGGGTAGGTCGTACCGAGAGAAGGGCTGATCAGGGGTACTAAATAGTGGGTTAGGCCGTACCAAGAGAAGGGCTGATCAGGGGTACTAAATAGTGGGTTAGGCCGTACCAAGAGAAGGGCTGATCAGGGGTACTAAATAGTGGGGTAGGTCGTACCGAGAGAAGGGCTGATCAGGGGTACTAAATAGTGGGGTGGGCCGTACCAAGAGAAGGGCTGATCAGGGGTACTAAATGGTGGGGTAGGCCGTACCAAGAGAAGGGCTGATCAGGGGTACTAAATGGTGGGGTAGGCCATAGTGTAGAGTATCTGTTCATGAGAAACACCTTGTTCACATGTTGTTGAATTGCCCCTGTTGACCTGTAGATCTCCTTCCAATTCCTAATGGAGGTTGGGTGGCCCAAAAACATCAGTGTTTCTGTGATGTCGGTGGGGAAACACACAAACCTGGTCTTCTTGGATGAACTCGTCACACCCCCAGGATCCTGTCTGTTGAGGGAGGGGTTTGAGAGGTTTCCCCGCCAGCTAAACCTCTATCGGAAATAGAAACACAGTTGAGTTTGCTTATCTAATTACACTGCAGTTCAAAATCAGAGAGTACCACCAGTACCACCAGTACCACCAGTACCAACAGTACTACCAGTACCAGCAGTACCACCAGTACCACAAGTACCACCAGTACCACAAGTACCACCAGTACCACCAGTACCACCAGTACCATCAGTACCACCAGTACCACCAGTACCACCAGTACCACAAGTACCACCAGTACCACAAGTACCACCAGTACCACCAGTACCAACAGTACCACCAGTACCACCAGTTCCACCAGTACCACCAGTACCATCAGTACCACCAGTACCACCAGTTCCACCAGTACCACCAGTACCACCAGTTCCATCAGTACCACCAGTACCATCAGTACCACCAGTACCACCAGTTCCACCAGTACCACCAGTTCCATCAGTACCACCAGTACCATCAGTACCACCAGTACCACTGTACCACCAGTACCACAAGTACCACCAGTACCACCAGTACCACGTACCACCAGTACCATCAGTACCACCAGTACCACCAGTACCACGTACCACCAGTACCATCAGTACCACCAGTACCACCAGTTCCACCAGTACCACAAGTACCACCAGTACCACCAGTACCACCAGTACCACGTACCACCAGTACCATCAGTACCACCAGTACCACGTACCACCAGTACCATCAGTACCACCAGTACCACCAGTACCACCAGTTCCACAAGTACCACCAGTACCACCAGTACCATCAGTACCACCAGTTCCACCAGTACCACCAGTACCATCAGTACCACCAGTTCCACCAGTACCATCAGTACCACCAGTACCACCAGTACCACTGTACCACAAGTACCACCAGTACCACCAGTACCAAGTACCACCAGTACCACGTACCACCAGTACCATCAGTACCACCAGTACCACCAGTACCACGTACCACCAGTACCATCAGTACCACCAGTACCACCAGTTCCACCAGTACCACAAGTACCACCAGTACCAAGTACCACCAGTACCACGTACCACCAGTACCATCAGTACCACCAGTACCACCAGTACCACCAGTACCACCAGTTCCACCAGTACCACAAGTACCACCAGTACCAGTACCACCAGTACCACCAGTACCATCAGTACCACCAGTACCATCAGTACCACCAGTACCACCAGTACCACCAGTACCACCAGTACCACCAGTACCACAGTTCCACCAGTACCACCAGTACCACCAGTACCACCAGTTCCACAAGTACCACCAGTACCATCAGTACCACCAGTACCACCAGTTCCACCAGTACCATCCAGTACCACCAGTACCACCAGTACCACTCCACCAGTACCACAGTACCACCAGTACCACCAGTACCACCAGTACCACCAGTACCACCAGTACCACCAGTACCACCAGTACCATCAGTACCACCTGTACCACCAGTACCACCAGTACCACCAGTACCACCAGTACCATCCAGTACCACCAGTACCACCAGTACCATCAGTACCACCAGTACCACCAGTACCACTGTACCACCAGTACCACCAGTTCCACCAGTTCCACCAGTACCAAGTACCACCAGTACCATCAGTTCCACCAGTACCATCAGTACCACCAGTTCCACCAGTACCACCAGTACCATCAGTACCACCAGTACCACCAGTACCATCAGTACCACCAGTACCACCAGTACCACCAGTACCACGTACCACCAGTACCAACAGTACCACCAGTTCCACCAGTACCATCAGTACCACCACCAGTACCAGTACCACCACCATACCAGCAGTTCCACCAGTACCACCAGTACCACCAGTTCCACCAGTACCATCAGTACCACCAGTACCACCAGTACCATCAGTACCACCTACCACCAGTACCACCAGTACCACCAGTACCACTGTACCACCAGTACCACCAGTACCACCAGTACCATCAGTACCACCAGTACCACGTACCATCAGTACCATCAGTACCACCAGTACCACCAGTACCATCAGTACCACCAGTACCAACAGTACCATTGTACCACCAGTACCACCTGTACCACCAGTACCACCAGTACCATCAGTACCACCAGTACCACCAGTACCACCTGTACCACCAGTACCACCTGTACCACCAGTACCACCAGTACCACTGTACCACCAGTACCACCAGTACCATCAGTACCACCGGTACCACGTACCACCAGTACCACCAGTTCCACCAGTTCCATCAGTACCACCAGTACCATCAGTACCACCAGTACCACCAGTACCACTGTACCACCAGTTCCACCAGTACCACCAGTACCAACAGTACCATCAGTACCACCAGTACCATCAGTACCACCAGTACCATTGTACCACCTGTACCACCTGTACCACCAGTACCACCAGTACCACCAGTACCAACAGTACCATTGTACCACCAGTACCACCAGTACCACCTGTACCATCAGTACCACCTGTACCATCAGTACCACCAGTACCAACAGTACCATTGTACCAGTACCATTACCACCAGTACCACCAGTACCACTGTACCACCAGTACCACCTGTACCACTGTACCATTGTACCACCAGTACCACCAGCACCACCAGTACCACCAGTACCACCAGTACCACCAGTACCACCTGTACCACCAGTACCACCTGTACCACCAGTATCACCAGTACCACTGTACCACCAGTACCACCTGTACCATCAGTACCACCAGTACCATCAGTACCACCACTACCACCTGTACCACCTGTACCACCAGTACCACCAGTACCACTGTACCACCAGTACCACCTGTACCACCTGTACCATCAGTACCATCAGTACCACCTGTACCACCAGTACCACCAGTACCACCAGTACCACCATTACCATCAGTACCACCAGTACCATCAGTACCACCAGTACCACCAGTACCATCAGTACCACCAGTACCACCAGTACCACCAGTACCACCAGTACCACCTGTACCACCTGTACCACCAGTTCCACCAGTACCACTGTACCACCTGTACCAACAGTACCACCAGTACCACCAGTACCACACCAGTACCACAGTACCACCAGTACCACAAGTACCACCAGTACCACCAGTACCACCAGTACCATCAGTACCACCAGTACCACCAGTACCACCAGTACCACAGTACCACCAGTACCACCAGTTCCACCAGTACCACCAGTACCACCAGTACCACCTGTACCACCAGTACCACCAGTTCCAACCAGTACCACCAGTACCACCAGTACCACCAGTACCACCAGTACCATCAGTACCACCAGTACCACCAGTTCCACCAGTACCACCAGTACCACCAGTACCATCAGTACCACCAGTACCACCAGTACCACAGTACCACCAGTACCACCAGTTCCACCAGTACCACCAGTACCACCAGTACCACCACCAGTACCACCAGTACCACAGTACCACCAGTACCATCAGTACCACCAGTACCACCAGTACCACCAGTACCACCAGTACCACCAGTACCATCAGTACCACCAGTTCCACCAGTTCCACCAGTACCACAAGTACCACCAGTACCATCAGTACCACCAGTACCACCAGTACCACCAGTACCACCAGTACCACCAGTACCACCAGTACCATCAGTACCACCAGTACCACTGTACCACCAGTACCACCAGTACCACCAGTACCACCAGTACCACCAGTACCACCAGTACCACCAGTACCACCAGTACCACCAGTACCACCAGTACCACCAGTACCACCAGTACCACCAGTTCCACCAGTACCACCAGTACCACCAGTACCACCAGTACCATCAGTACCACCAGTACCACCAGTACCACCTGTACCACCAGTACCACCAGTACCACCAGTACCACCAGTACCACCAGTACCACCAGTTCCACCAGTACCACCAGTACCACCAGTACCAACAGTACCACCAGTTCCACCAGTACCACCAGTACCACCAGTACCACCAATACCAGCAGTTCCACCAGTACCACCAGTACCATCAGTTCCACCAGTACCATCAGTACCACCAGTACCACCAGTACCATCAGTACCACCTGTACCACCAGTACCACCAGTACCACTGTACCACCAGTACCACCAGTACCACCAGTTCCACCAGTACCACCAGTACCATCAGTACCACCAGTACCACCAGTTCCAACAGTACCACCAGTACCAACAGTACCACCAGTACCACCAGTACCATCAGTACCACCAGTACCACCAGTTCCACCAGTACCACCAGTACCACCAGTACCATCAGTACCACCAGTACCACCAGTACCATCAGTACCACCAGTACCACCAGTTCCACCAGTTCCACCAGTACCACCAGTTCCACCTGTACCACCAGGACCACAAGTACCACCAGTACCATCAGTACCACCAGTACCACCAGTACCACCAGTACCACGTACCACCAGTACCATCAGTACCACCAGTTCCACCAGTTCCACCAGTACCACAAGTACCACCAGTACCATCAGTACCACCAGTACCACGTACCACCAGTACCACCAGTACCACGTACCACCAGTACCATCAGTACCACCAGTACCACGTACCACCAGTACCATCAGTTTACCAGTACCACCAGTACCACCAGTACCACCAGTTCCACAAGTACCACCAGTACCACCAGTACCACCAGTACCATCAGTACCACCAGTTCCACCAGTACCATCAGTACCACCAGTTCCACCAGTACCATCAGTACCACCAGTACCACCAGTACCACTGTACCACCAGTACCACCAGTACCACCAGTACCACCAGTACCATCAGTACCACCAGTTCCACCAGTACCACCAGTACCACCAGTACCAACAGTACCACCAGTTCCACCAGTACCACCAGTACCACCAGTACCACCAATACCAGCAGTTCCACCAGTACCACCAGTACCATCAGTTCCACCAGTACCATCAGTACCACCAGTACCACCAGTACCATCAGTACCACCTGTACCACCAGTACCACCAGTACCACTGTACCACCAGTACCACCAGTACCACCAGTTCCACCAGTACCACCAGTACCATCAGTACCATCAGTACCACCAGTACCACGTACCACCAGTACCATCAGTACCACCAGTACCACCAGTTCCATCAGTACCACCAGTACCACTGTACCACCAGTTCCACCAGTTCCACCAGTTCCATCAGTACCACCAGTACCACCAGTACCACTGTACCACCAGTACCACCAGTACCACCAGTTCCACCAGTACCACCAGTACCATCAGTACCACCAGTACCAACAGTACCATTGTACCACCAGTACCACCTGTACCACCAGTACCATCAGTACCACCAGTACCACCAGTACCACCTGTACCACCAGTACCACCTGTACCACCAGTACCACCAGTACCACTGTACCACCAGTACCACCAGTTCCACCAGTACCATCAGTACCACCGGTACCACGTACCACCAGTACCACCAGTTCCACCAGTTCCATCAGTACCACCAGTACCATCAGTACCACCAGTACCACCAGTACCACTGTACCACCAGTTCCACCAGTACCACCAGTACCACCAGTACCATCAGTACCACCAGTACCATCAGTACCAACAGTACCACTAGTACCATCATTACCACCAGTACCATCAGTACCACCAGTACCATTGTACCACCAGTACCACCTGTACCACCTGTACCACCAGTACCACCAGTACCATCAGTACCACCAGTACCAACAGTACCATTGTACCACCAGTACCACCAGTACCACCTGTACCATCAGTACCACCTGTACCATCAGTACCACCAGTACCAACAGTACCATTGTACCACCATTACCACCAGTATCACCAGTACCACTGTACCACCAGTACCACCTGTACCACTGTACCATTGTACCACCAGTACCACCAGCACCACCTGTACCACCAGTACCACCTGTACCACCAGTACCACCTGTACCACCAGTACCACCTGTACCACCAGTACCACCAGTACCAGTACCACTGTACCACCAGTACCACCTGTACCATCAGTACCACCAGTACCATCAGTACCACCAGTACCACCTGTACCACCTGTACCACCAGTACCACCAGTACCACTGTACCACCAGTACCACCTGTACCATCAGTACCACCTGTACCACCTGTACCATCAGTACCATCAGTACCACCTGTACCACCAGTACCACCAGTACCACCATTACCATCAGTACCACCAGTACCATCAGTACCACCAGTACCACCAGTACCATCAGTACCACCAGTACCACCTGTACCATCAGTACCACCAGTACCGCTGTACCACCTGTACCACCAGTTCCACCAGTACCACTGTACCACCTGTACCAACAGTACCACCAGTACCACCAGTACCACCAGTACCACCAGTACCACAAGTACCACCAGTACCACAAGTACCACCAGTACCAACAGTACCACCAGTACCACCAGTACCATCAGTACCACCAGTACCACCAGTACCACCAGTACCACAAGTACCACCAGTACCACAAGTACCACCAGTACCACCAGTACCACCTGTACCACCAGTACCACCAGTTCCAACAGTACCACCAGTACCAACAGTACCACCAGTACCATCAGTACCACCAGTACCACCAGTTCCACCAGTACCACCAGTACCACCAGTTCCACCAGTACCACCAGTACCACCAGTACCATCAGTACCACCAGTACCACCAGTACCATCAGTACCACCAGTACCACCAGTTCCACCAGTACCACCAGTTCCACCAGTACCATCAGTACCACCAGTACCATCAGTACCACCAGTACCACCAGTACCACTGTACCACCAGTACCACAAGTACCACCAGTACCACGTACCACCAGTACCATCAGTACCACCAGTACCACCAGTACCACGTACCACCAGTACCATCAGTACCACCAGTACCACCAGTTCCACCAGTACCACAAGTACCACCAGTACCACCAGTACCATCAGTACCATCAGTACCACCAGTACCACGTACCATCAGTTCCACCAGTACCACCAATACCACCAGTACCACCAGTTCCACCAGTACCACCAGTACCATCAGTACCACCAGTTCCACCAGTACCATCAGTACCACCAGTTCCACCAGTACCATCAGTACCACCAGTACCACTGTACCACCAGTACCACCAGTACCACAAGTACCACCAGTACCACCAGTACCACCAGTACCAAGTACCACCAGTACCACGTACCACCAGTACCATCAGTACCACCAGTACCACCAGTACCACGTACCACCAGTACCATCAGTACCACCAGTACCACCAGTACCACCAGTTCCACCAGTACCACAAGTACCACCAGTACCACCAGCCCATGTACCACCAGTACCACCAGTACCACCAGTACCATCAGTACCACCAGTACCACCAGTACCACGTACCACCAGTACCATCAGTACCACCAGTACCACCAGTACCACGTACCACCAGTACCATCAGTACCACCAGTACCACCAGTTCCACCAGTACCATCAGTACCACCAGTACCACCAGTACCACCAGTACCATCAGTTCCACCAGTACCACCAGTACCACCAGTACCATCAGTACCACCAGTACCACCAGTACCACCAGTTCCACCAGTACCACCAGTACCACCAGTACCATCAGTTCCACCAGTACCATCAGTACCACCTGTACCACCAGTACCACCAGTACCACTGTACCACCAGTACCACCAGTTCCACCAGTACCACCAGTACCACCAGTTCCACCAGTACCACCAGTACCATCAGTACCACCAGTACCATCAGTACCACCAGTTCCACCAGTACCACCAGTACCACCAGTACCAACAGTACCACCAGTTCCACCAGTACCACCAGTACCATCAGTACCACCAGTACCACCAATACCAGCAGTTCCACCAGTACCACCAGTACCATCAGTTCCACCAGTACCATCAGTACCACCAGTACCACCAGTACCATCAGTACCACCTGTACCACCAGTACCACCAGTACCACTGTACCACCAGTACCACCAGTACCACCAGTTCCACCAGTACCACCAGTACCATCAGTACCATCAGTACCACCAGTACCACGTACCACCAGTACCATCAGTACCACCAGTACCACCAGTACCACCTGTACCACCAGTTCCACCAGTTCCATCAGTACCACCAGTACCACCAGTACCACTGTACCACCAGTACCACCAGTACCACCAGTTCCACCAGTACCACTGTACCACCAGTACCACCAGTACCATCAGTACCACCAGTACCAACAGTACCATTGTACCACCAGTACCACCTGTACCACCAGTACCATCAGTACCACCAGTACCACCAGTACCACCTGTACCACCAGTACCACCTGTACCACCAGTACCACCTGTACCACTGTACCACCAGTACCACCAGTTCCACCAGTACCACCAGTACCATCAGTACCACCGGTACCACGTACCACCAGTTCCACCAGTTCCATCAGTACCACCAGTACCATCAGTACCACCAGTACCACCAGTACCACTGTACCACCAGTTCCACCAGTACCACCAGTACCACCAGTACCATCAGTACCACCAGTACCATCAGTACCAACAGTACCTCCAGTACCACCAGTACCATCAGTACCACCAGTACCACCAGTACCAACAGTACCATTGTACCACCAGTACCACCTGTACCACCAGTACCACCAGTACCATCAGTACCACCAGTACCAACAGTACCATTGTACCACCAGTACCACCAGTACCACCTGTACCATCAGTACCACCTGTACCATCAGTACCACCAGTACCAACAGTACCATTGTACCACCAGTACCACCAGTACCACCAGTATCACCAGTACCACTGTACCACCAGTACCACCTGTACCACTGTACCATTGTACCACCAGTACCACCAGCACCACCTGTACCACCAGTACCACCTGTACCACCAGTACCACCTGTACCACCAGTATCACCAGTACCACTGTACCACCAGTACCACCAGTACCATCAGTACCACCAGTACCATCAGTACCACCAGTACCACCAGTACCACCAGTACCACCTGTACCACCAGTACCACCAGTACCACTGTACCACCAGTACCACCTGTACCATCAGTACCACCTGTACCACCTGTACCATCAGTACCATCAGTACCACCCACCAGTGTACCACCAGTACCACCAGTACCACCAGTACCATCAGTACCACCATTACCATCAGTACCACCAGTACCACCTGTACCATCAGTACCACCAGTACCGCTGTACCACCTGTACCACCAGTTCCACCAGTACCACTGTACCACCTGTACCAACAGTACCACCTGTACCACCTGTACCACCAGTACCACCTACCACCAGTACCACAGCACCAGTACCAGTTCTACCACTGTACCAGTTCATTACCAAGCCATTGGATGGGTCTGCTACTCAGTATACAGTTCCACTTACCACCAGTTCCATTGGTATCAGGTCTGCCACCAGTCTACCATATACAGGTCATTACCAAGTACCATTGGTATGGGTCTGCTCTAGTATACAGTACACCTTACCACCAGTACCATTGGATGGGTCTGCACTAGTATACAGTTCATTACCACCAGTACCATTGGACCATGGGTCTGCCTAGTATACAGTTCATTACCAAGCCATTGGATGGGTCTGCTCTAGTATCACAGTTCCACTGTACCACCAGCCATTGGATGGGTCTGCTCTAGTATACAGTTCATGTAGCAAGCCCTTGGATGGGTCTGGTGTGGTATACAGTTCATTACCAAGCCACCTGGATGGGTCTGGTGTCAGTATACAGTTCATTACCAAGCCATTGGTATGGGTCTGCTACCATCAGTACCACAGTTCATTACCATCAGCCATTGGATGGGTCTGCTCTAGTACCACCAGTTCATTACCACCATTGGATCAGTCTGCTACCATCAGTATACAGGTACACCTTACCAAGCCATTGGATGGGTCTGCTCCAGTTCCATACCAGGTCATTACCAACAGCCATTGGATGGGTCCACCTGTACTCAGCACCACCAGTTCTACCACTGTACAGTTCATTACCAAGCCATTGGATGGGTCTGGTGTAGTATACAGGTCATTACCAAGCCATTGGATGGGTCTGCTCTAGTATACAGTTCATTACCAAGCCATTGGATGGGTCTGCTCTAGTATACAGGTCATTACCAAGCCATTGGATGGGTCTGCTCTAGTATACAGTTCATTACCAAGCCATTGGATGGGTCTGCTCTAGTATACAGGTCATTACCAAGCCATTGGATGGGTCTGCTCTAGTATACAGTTCATTACCAAGCCATTGGATGGGTCTGCTCTAGTATACAGTACATTACCAAGCCATTGGATGGGTCTGGTGTAGTATACAGTTCATTACCAAGCCATTGGATGGGTCTGCTCTGGTATACAGTTCATTACCAAGCCATTGGATGGGTCTGCTCTAGTATACAGTACATTACCAAGCCATTGGATGGGTCTGCTCTAGTATACAGGTCATTACCAAGCCATTGGATGGGTCTGCTCTAGTATACAGTACATTACCAAGCCATTGGATGGGTCTGCTCCAGTATACAGTACATTACCAAGCCATTGGATGGGTCTGCTCTAGTATACAGTTCATTACCAAGCCATTGGATGGGTCTGCTCTAGTATACAGTACATTACCAAGCCATTGGATGGGTCTGCTCCAGTATACAGTACATTACCAAGCCATTGGATGGGTCTGCTCTAGTATACAGTTCATTACCAAGCCATTGGATGGGTCTACTCTAGTATACAGGTCATTACCAAGCCATTGGATGGGTCTGCTCTAGTATACAGGTCATTACCAAGCCATTGGATGGGTCTACTCTAGTATACAGGTCATTACCAAGCCAATGGATGGGTCTGCTCTAGTATACAGGTCATTACCAAGCCATTGGATGGGTCTGCTCTAGTATACAGTACATTACCAAGCCATTGGATGGGTCTGGTGTAGTATACAGTTCATTACCAAGCCATTGGATGGGTCTGGTGTAGTATACAGTTCATTACCAAGCCATTGGATGGGTCTGCTCTAGTATACAGTTCATTACCAAGCCATTGGATGGGTCTGCTCTAGTATACAGGTCATTACCAAGCCATTGGATGGGTCTGCTCTAGTATACAGGTCATTACCAAGCCATTGGATGGGTCTGCTCTAGTATACAGTACATTACCAAGCCATTGGATGGGTCTGCTCTAGTATACAGTTCATTACCAAGCCATTGGATGGGTCTGCTCTAGTATACAGTTCATAACCAAGCCATTGGATGGGTCTGCTCTAGTATACAGTTCATTACCAAGCCATTGGATGGGTCTACTCTAGTATACAGTTCATTACCAAGCCATTGGATGGGTCCACAATCTCAGACGAGATGGTCTTTCCTCTCTCCCATACCTAATTTCTGAAAACATAAAACACCGGTCTCAGTTGAGTAGCAGTCTGAGCCACATAGTACCTAGGATTGGATAAAGTAATCCTTCTCACCCCCCCTTAAAAGATTTAGATGCACTATTGTAAAGTGGCTGCTCCACTGGATGTCATAAGGTGAATGCACCAATTTGTAAGTCCCTCTGGATAAGAGCGTCTGCTAAATGACTTAAATGTAAATGTAGATAGTATACCTTTGGTCCTGCCACACACATATCACTGGTTAGAGGCTTATTTTCCCCATGAGATGTATGAACCAAATTCTATGTGATAAGGAGACTTATATGATTCCACCTAATGTAACCTTCTGCATCACTCAGACACCATTTACTGATGGATAGCCAGGGGCATGCTCCAACACTCATATCTCTACTGATAGATAGCCAGGGGCATGCTCCAACACTCAGACATCATTTACTGATAGATAGCCAGGGGCACGCTCCAACACTCAGACATCTTTACTGATAGATAGCCAGGGGCACGCTCCAACACTCAGATATCTTTACTGATAGATAGCCAGGGGCACGCTCCAACACTCAGATATCTTTACTGATAGATAGCCAGGGGCATGCTCCAACACTTAGACATCATTTACTGATAGATAGCCAGGGGCACGCTCCAACACTCAGACATCTTTACTGATAGATAGCCAGGGGCATGCTCCAACACTTAGACACCATTTACTGATAGATAGCCAGGGGCATGCTCCAACACTCAGACACCATTTACTGATAGATAGCCAGGGGCATTCTCCAACACTCAGATCTTTACTGATAGATAGCCAGGGGCACGCTCCAACACTCAGACATCTTTACGGATAGATAACCAGGGACACGCTCCAACACTTAGACATCTTTAAAAAAAAAAAAATGTAAATTTTTTCTCCCCTTTTCTCCCCAATTTCGTGGTATCCAATTGTTAGTAGCTACTATCTAAACCCCAGGAAGAGTAGCTGCTGCCTTGGCAGGAACTAATGGGGATCCTTAATAAACCCCAGGAAGAATAGCTGCTGCCTTGATAGAAACTAATGGGGATCCATAGTAACCCCAGGAAGAGTATCTGCTGACTTGGCAGGAACTAATGGGGATCCTTAATAAACACCAGGAAGAGTAGCTGCTGATTTGGCAGGAACTAATGGGGATCCTTAATAAACACCAGGAAGAGTAGCTGCTGCCTTGGCAGGAACTAATGGGGATCCTTAATAAACACCAGGAAGAGTAGCTGCTGCCTGGCAGGAACTAATGGAGATCCATAATAAACCCCAGGAAGAGTAGCTGCTGATTTGACAGGAACTAATGGGGATCCATAATAAACTCCAGGAAGAGTAGCTGCTGATTTGACAGGAACTAATGGGGAACCATAGTAACCCCAGGAAGAGTATCTGCTGACTTGGCAGGAACTAATGGGGATCCATAGTAACCCCAGGAAGAGTATCTGCTGACTTGGCAGGAACTAATGGGGATCCATAGTAACCCCAGGAAGAGTAGCTGCTGACTTGACAGGAACTAATGGGGATCCATAATAAACCCCAGGAAGAGTATCTGCTGACTTGGCAGGAACTAATGGGGATCCATTATAAACCTCAGCAAGAGTAGCTGCTGATTTGACAGGAACTAATGGGGATCCATTATAAATACAAATACAAATAAAATGGCTTTCTAGCAATGATCAACAACTAATTTGTAAGAGCTTGAAGAATAAAAAAATAAATAATGTGCAAATATTGTACAATTCAGGTGTGGAAAGCTCTTAGAGACTTACCCAGAAAGACTCACACCTGTAATCCCTGCCAAAGGTGATTCTAACATGTATTGACTCAGGGGTGTGAAAACTATTTCTGTATTTAATTTTCAATAAATTTTCAAAAACTTTTAAAGATGTTTTCACTTTGTCATCATGGGGTATTGTGTTTAGATGGGTGAGAAAAAAACAATTTAATCAATTTTGAATTCCGTCTGTAACACAATGTGTATTAAGTCAAGGGGTATGAATACTTTCTGAAGGCACTGTAATGTAATCTATGTCTTACAGCTCAGAGGACATTGTGGTGAAGCTGAACGGCAGTCAGCTGACGATGGACTACCTGGAAGAGGTTGGTTTTAACGAGCCGATCCTGGTTCTAAAGAAGGACGGTCTGGGGATGTCCATGCCCGCTCCTACCTTCTACATCAATGATGTGGAGAACCATGTTGGTACGTATAGTCCTGTCTCTGTCTACTGCTCTAACAGCTTTAGTAATACCGGAGATGCCCGCTCCTACCTTCTACATCAATGATGTAGGGAACCATGTTGGTACGTATAGTCCTGTCTCTGTCTACTGCCTACTGCTCTAACAGCTTTAGTAATACTTGGGGATGTCCTCGTTCTACATTTCCGTCAGTAAAGACTAGTCTCTAAATAACTCATTGTTTTCCTACAGTAAGTTACGTAGGACTACTTTACTGATCTCCATCAGATGCTCCCTCCCTCTCTCTCTCTTTTTAGAAAATGTTTTTGCTGGTGCCAGCGCAAAGCTTTTCATATCACTCAATCCAGTGCGAGGTGCTACGTTGTCTAAATAACTCAAGTGGCTAGTTTGCCTGTCTGTAAAGAGAAGGGCGGGCTGTACGTTGATCATACTGCTCTGATTGGATAGAGCGATACTGTATATTTCTCCACCCATTCACTACATAATTTCACACAATCACTTCTCTTGGCCTGATTCAGTCTGATTATTTATATTACTTCTGCCTCCTATTTCTTTTATATATTTTTTATTTTACCTTTATTTAACCAGGCAAGTCAGTTAAGAACAAATTCTTATTTTCAATGATGGCCTAGGAACAGCGGGTTAACTGCCTGTTCAGGGGCAGAACGACAGATTTGTACCTTGTCAGCTCGGGGGTTTGAACTTGCAACCTTCCGGTTACTAGTCCAACGCTCTAACCACTAGGCTACCCTGCCGCCCCTATTAGCCTGATCATTTAGATTACTTCTGCCTCCTATTAGCCTGATCATTTATATTACTTCTGCCTCCTGTTAGCCTGATCATTTAGATTACTTCTGCCTCCTATTAGCCTGATCATTTAGATTACTTCTGCCTCCTATTAGCCTGATCATTTAGATTACTTCTGCCTCCTATTAGCCTGATAATTTATATTACTTCTGCCTCCCGTTAGCCTGATCATTTAGATTACTTCTGCCTCCCGTTAGTCTCAGTCGGACGTTCCGACCTGTCTCTCTCGGACGTTCCGACCTGTCTCTCTCGGACGTTCCGACCTGTCTCTCTCGGACGTTCCGACCGGTCTCAGTCGGACGTTCCGACCGGTCTCAGTCGGACGTTCCGACCTGTCTGTCATGTTGAAAAGATGTATCATCAGGATGTGGTAGTTTACTGGTGATGAACACTTCTCCAATCGTTGTTGAGATCTGATATTCCATGCAGCTTTAGAGGAGAGATAGGCCAATGTCATAGTCCTATCATCAACCAATCACATATCTCATGTCCTTTTGGGCTAAATTCCATCTAAACTTGGAGAGAGGTAGTAATTACTTACAAAAAGCATGCTTCTGATGAAGAGCTACACATAGCTGTTTTAGACTGATAGATATCAGCTACACATAGCAGTATTAGACTGATAGATATCAGCTACACATAGCAGTATTAGACTGTAAGATATCAGCTACACATAGCTGTTTTAGACTGATAGATATCAGCTACACATAGCTGTTTTAGACTGATAGATATCAGCTACACATAGCAGTATTAGACTGATAGATATCAGCTACACATAGCAGTATTAGACTGATAGATATCAGCTACACATAGCTGTATTAGACTGATAGATATCAGCTACACATAGCAGTATTAGACTGATAGATATCAGCTACACATAGCAGTATTAGACTGTAAGATATCAGCTACACATAGCTGTTTTAGACTGATAGATATCAGCTACACATAGCAGTATTAGACTGTAAGATATCAGCTACACATAGCAGTATTAGACTGATAGATATCCGCTACATATAGCCGTATTAGACTATAAGATATCAGGTCATTTTGTCAAATGTGTTAGGCTCTCCATCCTTATTAGTTGCTCAGTCACTATATTTGTTGCTCCTACACTCAGTCCTGTTTTATGTCCCTTCCTTTTTTTACATTCCCTGAGATCAACCAGAAATGTTTCCTTGGCCAAATTTCCCCAGATTTTCATAAAACAGCCGCACATGTATTCTCTTGTTTCTGCATCACCATCTTTGCACTCGGCAAAAGATTATTCGACCTGCACCTCAATTATGTGATGCCATAGCCCCCATTTCTCACAATGTTCTGAAAAATCGTCCTGTTGTCCCACATGAGTGTATTTTAATTGTGGTCATCCTATCAACTGTCAATTTACAGATACGATTACAAATACTCGTCTCGCCAGGTTGGCCACCCTTGGAGGTTACTACTTTGCTGACAGGAAACAGTAGTACTATGATTTGTCCACCAGAGAGGGCTGCTGTCAGCAGTTTTAATCTCTGCTGACACACAAATGCTTGTGACTGACACATCTGCTACTACTACTGCTTTATACTGAGCAGCCTAGTTAGCAACACATCTTCTACTGCTTTATACTGAGCAGCCTAGTTAGCAACACATCTTATACTGATACTGAGCAGCCTAGTTAGCAACACATCTGCTACTTCTACTGCTTTATACTGAGCAGCCTAGTTAGCAACACATCTGCTACTTCTACTGCTTTATACTGAGCAGCCTAGTTAGCAACACATCTGCTACTTCTACTGCTTTATACTGAGCAGCCTAGTTAGCAACACATCTGCTACTTCTACTGCTTTATACTGAGCAGCCTAGTTAGCAACACATCTGCTACTTCTCCTTTATACTGAGCAGCCTAGTTAGCAACACATCTGCTACTTCTACTGCTTTATACTGAGCAGCCTAGTTAGCAACACATCTGCTACTTCTACTGCTTTATACTGAGCAGCCTAGTTAGCAACACATCTGCTACTTCTACTGCTTTATACTGAGCAGCCTAGTTAGCAACACATCTGCTACTTCTCCTTTATACTGAGCAGCCTAGTTAGCAACACATCTGCTACTTCTACTGCTTTATACTGAGCAGCCTAGTTAGCAACACATCTGCTACTTCTCCTTTATACTGAGCAGCCTAGTTAGCAACACATCTGCTACTTCTACTGCTTTATACTGAGCAGCCTAGTTAGCAACACATCTGCTACTTCTACTGCTTTATACTGAGCAGCCTAGTTAGCAACACATCTGCTACTTCTACTGCTTTATACTGAGCAGCCTAGTTAGCAACACATCTGCTACTTCTCCTTTATACTGAGCAGCCTAGTTAGCAACACATCTGCTACTACTTCTACTGCTTTATACTGAGCAGCCTAGTTAGCAACACATCTGCTACTTCTACTGCTTTATACTGAGCAGCCTAGTTAGCAACACATCTGCTACTTCTACTGTTATACTGAGCAGCCTAGTTAGCAACATCTGCTACTTCTTTTATACTGAGCAGCCTAGTTAGCAACACATCTGCTACTTCTACTGCTTTATACTGAGCAGCCTAGTTAGCAACACATCTGCTACTTCTCCTTTATACTGAGCAGCCTAGTTAGCAACACATCTGCTACTTCTCCTTTATACTGAGCTTTATCTTCTACTGAGCAGCAGCCTAGTTAGCAACACATCTGCTACTTCTACTGCTTTATACTGAGCAGCCTAGTTAGCAACACATCTGCTACTTCTACTGCTTTATACTGAGCAGCCTAGTTAGCAACACATCTGCTACTTTTATACTGAGCAGCCTAGTTAGCAACATCTGCTTTATACTGAGCAGCCTAGTTAGCAACACATCTGCTACTTCTACTGCTTTATACTGAGCAGCCTAGTTAGCAACACATCTGCTACTTCTACTGCTTTATACTGAGCAGCCTAGTCTAGCTGAGCAACAACACATCTGCTACTTCTACTGCTTTATACTGAGCAGCCTAGTTAGCAACACATCTGCTACTTCTCCTTTATACTGAGCAGCCTAGTTAGCAACACATCTGCTACTTCTACTGCTTTATACTGAGCAGCCTAGTTAGCAACACATCTGCTACTTCTACTGCTTTATACTGAGCAGCCTAGTTAGCAACACATCTGCTACTTCTACTGAGCAGCCTAGTTAGCAACACATCTGCTACTGAGCAGCCTAGTTAGCAACACATCTGCTACTTCTCCTTTATACTGAGCAGCCTAGTTAGCAACACATCTGACTTCTACTGCTTTATACTGAGCAGCCTAGTTAGCAACACATCTGCTACTTCTCTGAGCAGCCTTTATATACTGAGCAGCCTAGTTAGCAACACATCTGCTACTTCTGCTACTTCTCTGCTACTTATACTGAGCAGCCTAGTTAGCAACACATCTGCTACTTCTACTGCTTTATACTGAGCAGCCTAGTTAGCAACACATCTGCTACTTCTCTGCTTTATACTGAGCAGCCTAGTTAGCAGTGCCCTTGTTTGGGTGTACACATCTGCTACTTCTCTGCTTTATACTGAGCAGCCTAGTTAGCAACACATCTGCTACTTCTCCTTTATACTGAGCAGCCTTTATACATCTGCTACTTCTCCTTTATACTGAGCAGCCTAGTTAGCAACACATCTGCTACTTCTACTGCTTTATACTGAGCAGCCTAGTTAGCAACACATCTGCTACTTCTACTGCTTTATACTGAGCAGCCTAGTTAGCAACACATCTGCTACTTCTACTGCTTTATACTGAGCAGCCTAGTTAGCAACACATCTGCTACTTCTACTGCTTTATACTGAGCAGCCTAGTTAGCAACACATCTGCTACTTCTACTGCTTTATACTGAGCAGCCTAGTTAGCAACACATCTGCTACTACTGCTTTATACTGAGCAGCCTCCTTTATACTGAGCAGCCTTTATACTGTTAGCAACACATCTGCTACTTCTACTGCTTTATACTGAGCAGCCTAGTTAGCAACACATCTACTACTTCTACTGCTTTATACTGAGCAGCCTAGTTAGCAACACATCTGCTACTTCTACTGCTTTATACTGAGCAGCCTAGTTAGCAACACATCTGCTACTTCTCCTTTATACTGAGCAGCCTAGTTAGCAACACATCTGCTACTTCTCTGCATACCAGCCTAGTTTATACTGAGCAGCCTAGTTAGCAACACATCTGCTACTTCTACTGCTTTATACTGAGCAGCCTAGTTAGCAACACATCTGCTACTTCTACTGCTTTATACTGAGCAGCCTAGTTAGCAACACATCTGCTACTTCTCCTTTATACTGAGCAGCCTAGTTAGCAACACATCTGCTACTTCTACTGCTTTATACTGAGCAGCCTAGTTAGCAACACATCTGTTACTTCTCTGCTTTATACTGAGCAGCCTAGTTAGCAACACATCTGCTACTTCTCTGCTTTATACTGAGCAGCCTAGTTAGCAACACATCTGCTACTTCTACTGCTTTATACTGAGCAGCCTAGTTAGCAACACATCTGCTACTTCTACTGCAGCCTTTATAACTGAGCAGCCTAGTTAGCAACACATCTGCTACTTCTCTGCTTTATACTGAGCAGCCTAGTTAGCAACCTAGTTACATCTACTTCTCCTTTATACTGAGCAGCCTAGTTAGCAACACATCTGCTACTTTATACTGAGCAGCCTAGTTAGCTCACTTTATACTGAGCAGCCTAGTTAGCAACACATCTGCTACTTCTCCTTTATACTGAGCAGCCTAGTTAGCAACACATCTGCTACTTCTCTTTTATACTGAGCAGCCTAGTTAGCAACACATCTGCTACTTCTACTGCTTTATACTGAGCAGCCTAGTTAGCAACACATCTGCTACTTCTCCTTTATACTGAGCAGCCTAGTTAGCAACACATCTGCTACTTCTACTGCTTTATACTGAGCAGCCTAGTTAGCAACACATCTGCTACTTCTACTGCTTTATACTGAGCAGCCTAGTTAGCAACACATCTGCTACTTCTCCTTTATACTGAGCAGCCTAGTTAGCAACACATCTGCTACTTCTACTGCTTTATACTGAGCAGCCTAGTTAGCAACACATCTGCTACTTCTCTGCTTTATACTGAGCAGCCTAGTTAGCAACACATCTGCTACTTCTCTGCTTTATACTGAGCAGCCTAGTTAGCAACACATCTGCTACTTCTACTGCTTTATACTGAGCAGCCTAGTTAGCAACACATCTGCTTTTATACTGAGCTTTAGCATACTGAGCAGCCTCTGCTGTTAGCAACACATCTGCTACTTCTACCTACTGCTTTATACTGAGCAGCCTAGTTAGCAACACATCTGCTACTTCCTAGTGCAACACATCTGCTTTTATACTGAGCAGCCTAGTTAGCAACACATCTGCTACTTCTACTGCTTTATACTGAGCAGCCTAGTTAGCAACACATCTGCTACTTCTCCTTTATACTGAGCAGCCTAGTTAGCAACACATCTGCTACTTCTACTGCTTTATACTGAGCAGTTAGCAACACATCTGTTTCTCTGCTTTATACTGAGCAGCCTATTAGCAACACATCTGCTACTTCTACTGCTTTATACTGAGCAGCCTAGTTAGCAACACATCTGCTACTTCTCCTTTATACTGAGCAGCCTAGTTAAACACATCTGCTACTTCTACTGCTTTATACTGAGCAGCCTAGTTAGCAACACATCTGCTACTTCTACTGCTTTATACTGAGCAGCCTAGTTAGCAACACATCTGCTACTTCTCTTTATACTGAGCAGCCTAGTTGCTTTATACTGAGCAGCCTAGTTAGCAACACATCTGCTACTTCTACTGCTTTATACTGAGCAGCCTAGTTAGCAACACATCTGCTACTTCTACTGCTTTATACTGAGCAGCCTAGTTAGCAACACATCTGCTACTTCTCCTTTATACTGAGCAGCCTAGTTAGCAACACATCTGCTACTTCTACTGCTTTATACTGAGCAGCCTAGTTAGCAACACATCTGCTACTTCTACTGCTTTATACTGAGCAGCCTAGTTAGCAACACATCTGCTACTTCTCTGCTTTATACTGAGCAGCCTGCTTTATACTGAGCAGCCTAGTTAGCAACATCTGCTATCTTTATACTGAGCAGCCTACAACACATTACTTCTCTACTGCTTTATACTGAGCAGCCTAGTTAGCAACACATCTGCTACTTCTACTGCTTTATACTGAGCAGCCTAGTTAGCAACACATCTGCTACTTCTACTGCTTTATACTGAGCAGCCTAGTTATACATCTGCTACTTCTACTCCTTTATACTGAGCAGCCTAGTTAGCAACACATCTGCTACTTCTACTGCTTTATACTGAGCAGCCTAGTTAGCAACACATCTGCTACTTCTACTGCTTTATACTGAGCAGCCTAGTTAGCAACACATCTGCTACTTCTACTGCTTTATACTGAGCAGCCTAGTTAGCAACACATCTGCTACTTCTCCTTTATACTGAGCAGCCTAGTTAGCAACACATCTGCTACTTCTACTGCTTTATACTGAGCAGCCTAGTTAGCAACACATCTGCTACTTCTACTGCTTTATACTGAGCAGCCTAGTTAGCAACACATCTGCTACTTCTACTGCTTTATACTGAGCAGCCTAGTTAGCAACACATCTGCTACTTCTACTGCTTTATACTGAGCAGCCTAGTTAGCAACACATCTGCTACTTCTCCTTTATACTGAGCAGCCTAGTTAGCAACACATCTGCTACTTCTCCTTTATACTGAGCAGCCTAGTTAGCAACACATCTGCTACTTCTCCTTTATACTGAGCAGCCTAGTTAGCAACACATCTGCTACTTCTACTGCTTTATACTGAGCAGCCTAGTTAGCAACACATCTGCTACTTCTACTGCTTTATACTGAGCAGCCTAGTTAGCAACACATCTGCTACTTCTACTGCTTTATACTGAGCAGCCTAGTTAGCAACACATCTGCTATATACTGAGCAGCCTAGTTAGCAACACATCTGCTACTTCTTAGCTGAGCAGCCTAGTTAGCAACACATCTGCTACTTCTACTGCTTTATACTGAGCAGCCTAGTTAGCAACACATCTGCTACTTCTCCTTTATACTGAGCAGCCTAGTTAGCAACACATCTGCTACTTCTACTGCTTTATACTGAGCAGCCTAGTTAGCAACACATCTACTACTTCTACTGCTTTATACTGAGCAGCCTAGTTAGCAACACATCTGCTACTTCTACTGCTTTATACTGAGCAGCCTAGTTAGCAACACATCTGACTTCTCCTTTATACTGAGCAGCCTAGTTAGCAACACATCTGCTACTTCTCCTTTATACTGAGCAGCCTAGTTAGCAACACATCTGCTACTTCTCCTTTATACTGAGCAGCCTAGTTAGCAACACATCTGCTACTTCTACTGCTTTATACTGAGCAGCCTAGTTAGCAACACATCTGCTACTTCTACTGCTTTATACTGAGCAGCCTAGTTAGCAACACATCTGCTACTTCTCCTTTATACTGAGCAGCCTAGTTAGCAACACATCTGCTACTTCTACTCTGCTTTATACTGAGCAGCCTAGTTAGCAACACATCTGCTACTTCTACTGCTTTATACTGAGCAGCCTAGTTAGCAACACATCTGCTACTTCTCTGCTTTATACTATACTGAGCAGCCTAGTTAGCAACACATCTGCTACTTCTCCTTTATACTGAGCAGCCTAGTTAGCAACACATCTGCTACTTCTACTGCTTTATACTGAGCAGCCTAGTTAGCAACACATCTGCTACTTCTACTGCTTTATACTGAGCAGCCTAGTTAGCAACACATCTGCTACTTCTACTGCTTTATACTGAGCAGCCTAGTTAGCAACACATCTGTTACTTCTCCTTTATACTAGTTAGCAACAACAGCATCAACACATCTGCTACTTCTATACTGCCTTTATACTGAGCAGCCTAGTTAGCAACACATCTGCTACTTCTACTGCTTTATACTGAGCAGCCTAGTTAGCAACACATCTGCTACTTCTACTGCTTTATACTGAGCAGCCTAGTTAGCAACACATCTGCTACTTCTACTGCTTTATACTGAGCAGCCTAGTTAGCAACACATCTGCTACTTCTCCTTTATACTGAGCAGCCTAGTTAGCAACACATCTACTACTTCTCCTTTATACTGAGCAGCCTAGTTAGCAACACATCTGCTACTTCTACTGCTTTATACTGAGCAGCCTAGTTAGCAACACATCTGCTACTTCTCCTTTATACTGAGCAGCCTAGTTAGCAACACATCTGCTACTTCTACTGCTTTATACTGAGCAGCCTAGTTAGCAACACATCTGCTACTTCTACTGCTTTATACTGAGCAGCCTAGTTAGCAACACATCTGCTACTGAGCAGCCTAGTTAGCTGCTTTCTACTGCTTTATACTGAGCAGCCTAGTTAGCAACACATCTGCTACTTCTACTGCTTTATACTGAGCAGCCTAGTTAGCAACACATCTGCTACTTCTCCTTTATACTGAGCAGCCTAGTTAGCAACACATCTGCTACTTCTACTGCTTTATACTGAGCAGCCTAGTTAGCAACACATCTGCTACTTCTCCTTTATACTGAGCAGCCTAGTTAGCAACACATCTGCTACTTCTACTGCTTTATACTGAGCAGCCTAGTTAGCAACACATCTGCTACTTCTACTGCTTTATACTGAGCAGCCTAGTTAGCATACATCTGAGCAGCCTAGTTAGCAACACATCTGCTACTTCTACTTCTTTTATACTGAGCAGCCTAGTTAGCAACACATCTGCTACTTCTACTGCTTTTATACTGAGCAGCCTAGTTAGCAACACATTTATACTGAGCAGCCTAGTTAGCAACACATCTGCTACTTCTACTGCTTTATACTGAGCAGCCTAGTTAGCAACACATCTGCTACTTCTACTGCTTTATACTGAGCAGCCTAGTTAGCAACACATCTGCTACTTCTCCTTTATACTGAGCAGCCTAGTTAGCAACACATCTGCTACTTCTACTGCTTTTATACTGAGCAGCCTAGTTAGCAACACATTCTGCTACTTTATACTGAGCAGCCTAGTTAGCAACACATTTATATACTGAGCAGCCTAGTTAGCAACACATCTGCTACTTCTACTGCTTTATACTGAGCAGCCTAGTTAGCAACACATCTGCTACTTCTCCTTTATACTGAGCAGCCTAGTTAGCAACACATCTGCTACTTCTACTGCTTTATACTGAGCAGCCTAGTTAGCAACACATCTGCTACTTCTACTGCTTTATACTGAGCAGCCTAGTTAGCAACACATCTGCTACTTCTACTGCTTTATACTGAGCAGCCTAGTTAGCAACACATCTGCTACTTCTACTGCTTTATACTGAGCAGCCTAGTTAGCAACACATCTGCTACTTCTCCTTTATACTGAGCAGCCTAGTTAGCAACACATCTGCTACTTCTACTGCTTTATACTGAGCAGCCTAGTTAGCAACACATCTGCTACTTCTACTGCTTTATACTGAGCAGCCTAGTTAGCAACACATCTGCTACTTCTACTGCTTTACAGCCTGTTAGCAACACATCTTATTCTACTGCTTTATACTGAGCAGCCTAGTTAGCAACACATCTGCTACTTCTCTGCTTTATACTGAGCAGCCTAGTTAGCAACACATCTGCTACTTCTACTGCTTTATACTGAGCAGCCTAGTTAGCAACACATCTGCTACTTCTACTGCTTTATACTGAGCAGCCTAGTTAGCAACACATCTGCTACTTCTACTGCTTTATACTGAGCAGCCTAGTTAGCAACACATCTGCTACTTCTCTGCTTTATACTGAGCAGCCTAGTTAGCAACACATCTACTGAGCAGCCTAGTTAGCAACACATCTCTACTTCTTTATACTGAGCAGCCTAGTTAGCAACACATCTGCTACTTCTACTGCTTTATACTGAGCAGCCTAGTTAGCAACACATCTGCTACTTCTACTGCTTTATACTGAGCAGCCTAGTTAGCAACACATCTGCTACTTCTACTGCTTTATACTGAGCAGCCTAGTTAGCAACACATCTGCTACTTCTACTGCTTTATACTGAGCAGCCTAGTTAGCAACACTGCTACTTCTGCTAGTTAGCAACACATCTGCTACTTCTTTTATACTGAGCAGCCTAGTTAGCAACACATCTGCTACTTCTACTGCTTTATACTGAGCAGCCTAGTTAGCAACACATCTGCTACTTCTCTGCTTTATACTGAGCAGCCTAGTTAGCAACACATCTGCTACTTCTCTGCTTTATACTGAGCAGCCTAGTTAGCAACACATCTGCTACTTTCTACTGCTTTATACTGAGCAGCCTAGTTAGCAACACATCTGCTAACACATCTCTGCTACTTCTACTGCTTTATACTGAGCAGCCTAGTTAGCAACACATCTGCTACTTCTACTGCTTTATACTGAGCAGCCTAGTTAGCAACACATCTGCTACTTCTCCTTTATACTGAGCAGCCTAGTTAGCAACACATCTGCTACTTCTCCTTTATACTGAGCAGCCTAGTTAGCAACACATCTGCTACTTCTACTGCTTTATACTGAGCAGCCTAGTTAGCAACACATCTGCTACTTCTACTGCTTTATACTGAGCAGCCTAGTTAGCAACACATCTGCTACTTCTACTGCTTTATACTGAGCAGCCTAGTTAGCAACACATCTGCTACTTCTACTGCTTTATACTGAGCAGCCTAGTTAGCAACACATCTGCTACTTCTACTGCTTTATACTGAGCAGCCTAGTTAGCAACACATCTGCTACTTCTCCTTTATACTGAGCAGCCTAGTTAGCAACACATCTGCTACTTCTCCTTTATACTGAGCAGCCTAGTTAGCAACACATCTGCTACTTCTCCTTTATACTGAGCAGCCTAGTTAGCAACACATCTGCTACTTCTACTGCTTTATACTGAGCAGCCTAGTTAGCAACACATCTGCTACCTCTTTATACTGAGCAGCCTAGTTAGCAACACATCTGCTACTTCTACTGCTTTATACTGAGCAGCCTAGTTAGCAACACATCTACTACTTCTCCTTTATACTGCTTTATACTGAGCAGCCTAGTTAGCAACACATCTGCACATCTGCTACTCTCTACTGCTTTATACTGAGCAGCCTAGTTAGCAACACATCTGCTACTTCTACTGCTTTATACTGAGCAGCCTAGTTAGCAACACATCTGCTACTTCTCCTTTATACTGAGCAGCCTAGTTAGCAACACATCTGCTACTTCTACTGCTTTATACTGAGCAGCCTAGTTAGCAACACATCTGCTACTTCTCCTTTATACTGAGCAGCCTAGTTAGCAACACATCTGCTACTTCTACTGCTTTATACTGAGCAGCCTAGTTAGCAACACATCTGCTACTTCTCCTTTATACTGAGCAGCCTAGTTAGCAACACATCTACTATCTGCAGCCTAGTTAGCAACACATCTGCTACTGCTTTATACTGAGCAGCCTAGTTAGCAACACATCTGCTACTTCTCCTTTTATACTGAGCAGCCTAGTTAGCAACACATCTGCTACTTCTACTGCTTTATACTGAGCAGCCTAGTTAGCAACACATCTGCTACTTCTCCTTTATACTGAGCAGCCTAGTTAGCAACACATCTGCTACTTCTCCTTTATACTGAGCAGCCTAGTTAGCAACACATCTGCTACTTCTACTGCTTTATACTGAGCAGCCTAGTTAGCAACACATCTGCTACTTCTACTGCTTTATACTGAGCAGCCTAGTTAGCAACACATCTGCTACTTCTCCTTTATACTGAGCAGCCTAGTTAGCAACACATCTGCTACTTCTCCTTTATACTGAGTTAGCAGCCTAGTTAGAGCAGCCTAGTTAGCAACACATCTGCTACTTCTCTGCTTTATACTGAGCAGCCTAGTTAGCAACACATCTGCTACTTCTTTATACTGAGCAGCCTAGTTATCTGCTACTGAGCAGCCTAGTTAGCAACACATCTGCTACTTCTATACTGAGCAGCCTTTATACTGAGCAGCCTAGTTAGCAACACATCTGCTACTTCTCCTTTATACTGAGCAGCCTAGTTAGCAACACATCTGCTACTTCTCCTTTATACTGAGCAGCCTAGTTAGCAACACATCTGCTACTTCTCCTTTATACTGAGCAGCATAGTTAGCAACACATCTGCTACTTCTCCTTTATACTGAGCAGCCTAGTTAGCAACACATCTGCTACTTCTACTGAGCTTTATACCTAGTTAGCAACACATCTGCTACTAGTTATACTGAGCAGCCTAGTTAGCAACACATCTGCTACTTCTACTGCTTTATACTGAGCAGCCTAGTTAGCAACACATCTGCTACTTCTCCTTTTTATACTGAGCAGCCTAGTTAGCAACACATCTGCTACTTCTACTGCTCCTTTATACTGAGCAGCCTAGTTAGCAACACATCTGCTACTTCTACTGCTTTATACTGAGCAGCCTAGTTAGCAACACATCTGCTACTTCTACTGCTTTATACTGAGCAGCCTAGTTAGCAACACATCTGCTACTTCTACTGCTTTATACTGAGCAGCCTAGTTAGCAACACATCTGCTACTTCTCCTTTATACTGAGCAGCCTAGTTAGCAACACATCTGCTACTTCTACTGCTTTATACTGAGCAGCCTAGTTAGCAACACATCTGCTACTTCTACTGCTTTATACTGAGCAGCCTAGTTAGCAACACATCTGCTACTTCTACTTCTTTATACTGAGCAGCCTAGTTAGCAACACATCTGCTACTTCTACTGCTTTATACTGAGCAGCCTAGTTAGCAACACATCTGCTACTTCTACTGCTTTATACTGAGCAGCCTAGTTAGCAACACATCTGCTACTTCTCCTTTATACTGAGCAGCCTAGTTAGCAACACATCTGCTACTTCTACTGCTTTATACTGAGCAGCCTAGTTAGCAACACATCTGCTACTTCTACTGCTTTATACTGAGCAGCCTAGTTAGCAACACATCTGCTACTTCTACTGCTTTATACTGAGCAGCCTAGTTAGCAACACATCTGCTACTTCTCCTTTATACTGAGCAGCCTAGTTAGCAACACATCTGCTACTTTATACTGAGCAGCCTAGTTATACTGATACTGAGCAGCCTAGTTAGCAACACATCTGCTACTTCTACTGCTTTATACTGAGCAGCCTAGTTAGCAACACATCTGCTACTTTATACTGAGCAGCCTAGTTAGCAACACATCTGCTACTTCTCCTTTATACTGAGCAGCCTAGTTAGCAACACATCTGCTACTTCTACTGCTTTATACTGAGCAGCCTAGTTAGCAACACATCTGCTACATCTGCTACTTCTTTTATACTGAGCAGCCTAGTTAGCAACACATCTGCTACTTCTGCTTTATACTGAGCAGCCTAGTTAGCAACACATCTGCTACTTCTACTGCTTTATACTGAGCAGCCTAGTTAGCAACACATCTGCTACTTCTACTGCTTTATACTGAGCAGCCTAGTTAGCAACACATCTGCTACTTCTACTGCTTTATACTGAGCAGCCTAGTTAGCAACACATCTGCTACTTCTCTGCTTTATACTGAGCAGCCTAGTTAGCAACACATCTGCTACTTCTCCTTTATACTGAGCAGCCTTTATACTGAGCAGCCTAGTTAGCAACACATCTGCTACTTCTACTGCTTTATACTGAGCAGCCTAGTTAGCAACAACATCTGCTACTTCTCTTTATACTGAGCAGCCTAGTTAGCAACACATCTGCTACTTCTACTGCTTTATACTGAGCAGCCTAGTTAGCAACACATCTGCTACTTCTACAGCCTAGCAACATCTTATACTGAGCAGCCTAGTTAGCAACACATCTGCTACTTCTCCTTTATACTGAGCAGCCTAGTTAGCAACACATCTGCTACTTCTACTGCAGCCTAGTTATACTGAGCAGCCTAGTTAGCAACACATCTGCTACTTCTACTGCTTTATACTGAGCAGCCTAGTTAGCAACACATCTGCTACTTCTACTGCTTTATACTGAGCAGCCTAGTTAGCAACACATCTGCTACTTCTCCTTTATACTGAGCAGCCTAGTTAGCAACACATCTGAGCAGCCTAGTTAGCAACACATCTACATCTGCTTTATACTGAGCAGCCTAGTTAGCAACACATCTGCTACTTTATACTGAGCAGCCTAGTTAGCAACACATCTACTTTATACTGCTACTTCTACTGCTTTAGCCTAGTTAGCAACACATCTGCTACTTCTCTTTTTATACTGAGCAGCCTATCTGCTTTCTAGCAAGCAGCCTATTGAGAACTGCTACTTAGCTAGCTAACACATCTGCTTTATACTGAGCAGCCTAGTTAGCAACACATCTGCTACTTCTACTGCTTTATACTGAGCAGCCTAGTTAGCAACACATCTGCTACTGAGCAGCCTAGTTAGCAACACATTCTGAATTTATACATGAGCAGCCTAGTTAGCAACACATCTTTATACTGCTACTTCTCCTTTATACTGACATCTGCTACTTCTGAGCAGCTGTTACTCTGCTATACTGACTTCTTCTTTAGCAGCCTAGTTAGCAACACATCTGCTACTTCTTTATACTGCTTTATACTGAGCAGCCTAGTTAGCAACACATCTGCTACTTTCTGTTTTATACTGAGCAGCCTAGTTAGCAACACATCTGCTACTTCTACTGAGCAACTTAGACATCTGCTACTTCTACTGCTTTATACTGAGCAGCCTAGTTAGCAACACATCTGCTACTTCTCTGTTTATACTGAGCAGCCTAGTTAGCAACACATCTGCTATTCTACTGCTTTATACTGAGCAGCCTAGTTAGCAACACATCTGCTACTTCTACTGCTTTATACTGAGCAGCCTAGTTAGCAACACATCTGCTACTTCTCCTTTATACTGAGCAAGCAACACATCTGCTACTTCTCCTTTTATACTAAGCATCTAGCTCTGCTACTTCTACTTTATACTGAGCAGCCTAGTTAGCAACACATCTGCTACTTCTTTATACTGCTTTATACTGAGCCTAGTTAGCAACTTCTTTATACTGAGCAGCCTAGCAACACATCTGCTACTTCTCCTGCTTTATACTGAGCAGCCTAGTTAGCAACAGCTGCTACTTTCTACTGCTTTATACTGAGCAGCCTAGTTAGCAACACATCTGCTGCTACTTATACTGAACACATCTGCAGCCTAGTTAGCAACACATCTGCTACTTCTACTGCTTTATACTGAGCAGCCTAGTTAGCAACACATCTGCTACTTCTACTGCTTTATACTGAGCAGCCTAGTTAGCAACACATCTGCTACTTCTCCTTTATACTGAGCAGCCTAGTTAGCAACACAACTCACCAACTCACTGCCATTTAAAGACCTGCTCACTATTGATTTTCTTGTGTCTTTTTAATGTTTTATTAAGTTGCATTTAACTGTTTGTATTAATCACTCCCAGGTCCAGACGTGGGTGTGGATGTGATAGATGTGACCAAGCAGACTGACAGTAAGATGAAACTCAAGGACTTTGTAGATTACTACTACAGCACCAACAGGAAGAAAGTGTTAAACATTATCAACCTGGAGTTCTCTGACAAAAGGTAGGCACACACCTAAGAGGTACACAGACACGTGTTCTCATGATACACAACACTTCTCCTGACTTTCTCTGATACAGATCATACTAAACAGTATTTTAATGTCATTATTATTAAACACCATTAAGATGATAATGCTATTATAATATTAATATTAACCTCTATGTATTTTATGGTTTTTTTAATGGTATTCAAGTGGCATGATTTGAATAGTGTTTATTTCTCTGTCTCTCAGAATGGACAGTATAGTGGAGAGCCCTCAGATTGTGCGGAGGTTGTCGTGGGTAGAGAACTACTGGCCGGACGATGCTCTCCTGGGGAAACCTAAAGTCACTAAGTACTGTCTGATCGGTGTTAAAGACAGCTACACTGACTTCCACATCGAGTGTGGAGGGGCCTCCGTATGGTACCACGTACTCAAGGTATGACACAGTTAATCACCTTATTGATGAATTAACTTTATTAAGGTACTGTAATGTCTGGTACAACATACTCAAGGTTTTAATGTGATTTATTAGGATCCCCCCCATTAGCCGATGCCAATGGTGACAGCTAGTTTTAGTTTTAGCTGGGGGTCTGACACGTAATTAAAAATACATTACAGTCTAAATGCATTAACATGTAGTTTACATTAACATGTAGTTTACATTAACATGTAGTGTGCATTAACATGTAGTTTACATTAACATGTAGTGTGCATTAACATGTAGTGTGCATTAACATGTAGTGTACATTAACATGTAGTGTGCATTAACATGTAGTGTGCATTAATTAACATGTAGTGTGCATTAACATGTAGTGTGCATTAACATGTAGTGTGCATTAACATGTAGTGTGCATTAACATGTAGTGTACATTAACATGTAGTGTGCATTAACATGTAGTGTGCATTAACATGTAGTGTGCATTAACATGTAGTGTGCATTAACATGTAGTGTGCATTAACATGTAGTGTGTGTGTGTGTGCATTTCTCAGTTATACACACAACATATGCCAGTACATACACACAACATACATGCCAGTACATACACACAACATACATGCCAGTACATACACACAACATACATGCCAGTACATACACACAACATACATGCCAGTACATACACACAACATACATGCCAGTACATACACACAACATACATGCCAGTACATACACACAACATACATGCCAGTACACACAACATACATGCCAGTACATACACACAACATACATGCCAGTACATACACACACCATACATGCCAGTACATACACACAACATACATGCCAGTACATACACACAACATACATGCCAGTACATACACACAACATACATGCCAGTACATACACACAACATACATGTCAGTACATACACACAACATACATGCCAGTACATACACACAACATACATGCCAGTACATACACACAACATACATGCCAGTACATACACACAACATACATGCCAGTACATACACACAACATACATGCCAGTACATACACACAACATACATGCCAGTACATACACACAACATACATGTCAGTACATACACACAACATACATGCCAGTACATACACACAACATACATGTCAGTACATACACACAACATACATGCCAGTACATACACACAACATACATGTCAGTACATACACACAACATACATGCCAGTACATACACACAACATACATGTCAGTACATACACACAACATACATGCCAGTACATACACACAACATACATGCCAGTACATACACACAACATACATGCCAGTACATACACACAACATACATGCCAGTACATACACACAACATACATGCCAGTACATACACACAACATACATGCCAGTACATACACACAACATACATGTCAGTACATACACACAACATACATGTCAGTACATACACACAACATACATGCCAGTACATACACACAACATACATGCCAGTACATACACACAACATACATGTCAGTACATACACACAACATACATGTCAGTACATACACACAACATACATGCCAGTACATACACACAACATACATTGTGTGTCAGTACTGTGAGTAAATTGACTATGCAAATAATTTGGAATTTCCAACACATTAAATGTTCTTATAAAGACAAGAAGTGTCACAGTCAGTCTTTCTTCAACTCTTAGCCAATGAGAGACTGGTATGCATAATGGTATGCATAATATTTACATTAGTCCTCTGATTACAATGAAGAGCAAGACGTGTCGCTCTGTTCTGGGCCAGCTGCAGTCTTTCTTCAACTCTTAGCCAATGAGAGACTGGTATGCATAATGGTATGCATAATATTTACATTAGTCCTCTGATTACAATGAAGAGCAAGACGTGTCGCTCTGTTCTGGGCCAGCTGCAGTCTTTCTTAGCAGAACTTGACCATATGACTGGACAATAATCAAGATAAGATAAAACTAGAGCCTGCAGGACTTGCTTTGTGGAGTGTGGTGTCAAAAAAGCAGAGCAACTCTTTATTATGGAGAGACCTCTCCCCATCTTTACAACCATTGAACCTATAGTGCAAAAACAAGTTTTTAGACAAACTGAATTATCAAATTTACATAAGTATTCAGACCCTTCTCTCAGTGCTTAGTTGAAGCACCTTTGGCAGTGATTACAGCCTCGTGTCTTCTTGGGTATGACGCTACAAGCTTGGCACACCTGTATTTGGGGAGTTTCTCCCATTCTTCTCTGCAGATCCTCTCAAGCTCTGTCAGGTTGGATGGGGACCGTCACTGTTTGATCGGGTTCAAGTCCGGGCTCTGGCTGGACCACAACGGACATTCAGAGACTTGTCCCGAAGCCACTCCTGCGTTGTCTTGTTGTGTGCTTAGGGTCATTGTCCTCCCTCATTCCGCGTTCAATGGGAAATGTACACCTTTTCCAATGCACTTCTCAAGGAAGAATTCTCGAGGTGTATTAGAAAACATTGCTGCGTAGCAAGAATGAAATTAGCCGTAGAATGAATAGGAACGAGTCGTGGACATGTATTCACAAAATGTCTCCGAGTTGGGGTGCTGCTCTAGGATCAGTGTTGCCTTTTAGATTGAATAAGAGACTTGTCCCGAAGCCACTCCTAAGATTGAATAAGAGACTTGTCCCGAAGCCACTCCTAAGATTACATGAACAGGGTTCTAGATCAGCACTGATACTCTGAAATGCTTTGTGAATACAGGCCTGCTGTTGTAAGGAGCTCTTGTTCTGTCTTGATGTTGTTGTTGTTTCCAGGGAGAGAAGATCTTCTTCCTGATCAAGCCCACGTCAGCTAACCTATCGTTGTACGAGCGCTGGAGGTCCTCAGCCAATCACACAGAGATGTTCTTCGCTGACCAGGTGGACAAGTGTTACAAGTGCACTCTGAAGCAGGGACAGACCCTATTCATACCATCAGGTTAGTGCACTCTGAAGTAGGGACAGACCCTATTCATACCATCAGGTTAGTGCACTCTGAAGCAGGGACAGACCCTATTCATACCATCAGGTTAGTGCACTCTGAAGTAGGGATCATCAGGTTAGTGCACTCTGAAGTAGAGACAGACCCTATTCATACCATCAGGTTAGTGCACTCTGAAGTAGGGACAGACCCTATTCATACCATCAGGTTAGTGTACTCTGAAGCAGGGACCATCAGGTTAGTGCACTCTGAAGTAGGGACAGACTCTATTCATACCATCAGGTTAGTGCACTCTGAAGTAGGGATAGACCCTATTCAGGTTAGTGCACTCTGAAGTAGGGACAGACCCTATTCAGGTTAGTGCACTCTGAAGCAGGGACAGACCCTATTCAGGTTAGTGCACTCTGAAGTAGGGACAGACTCTATTCATACCATCAGGTTAGTGCACTCTGAAGCAGGGACAGACCCTATTCATACCATCAGGTTAGTGCACTCTGAAGTAGGGAGAGACCCTATTCATACCATCAGGTTAGTGCACTCTGAAGTAGGGACAGACCCTATTCATACCATCAGGTTAGTGCACTCTGAAGTAGGGACCATCAGGTTAGTGCACTCTGAAGTAGGGACAGACCCTATTCAGGTTAGTGCACTCTGAAGTAGGGACAGACCCTATTCATACCATCAGGTTAGTGCACTCTGAAGTAGGGACAGACCCTATTCATACCATCAGGTTAGTGCACTCTGAAGTAGGGACAGACCCTATTCAAACCATCAGGTTAGTGCACTCTGAAGCAGGGACAGACCCTATTCATACCATCAGGTTAGTGCACTCTGAAGTAGGGACAGACCCTATTCATACCATCAGGTTAGTGCACTCTGAAGCAGGGACCATCAGGTTAGTGCACTCTGAAGTAGGGACCATTAGGTTAGTGCACTCTGAAGTAGGGACCATCAGGTTAGTGCACTCTGAAGTAGGGAGAGACCCTATTCATACCATCAGGTTAGTGCACTCTGAAGTAGGGACCATCAGGTTAGTGCACTCTGAAGTAGGGACAGACCCTATTCATACCATCAGGTTAGTGCACTCTGAAGTAGGGACAGACCCTATTCATACCATCAGGTTAGTGCACTCTGAAGTAGGGACAGACGCCTATTCATACCATCAGGTTAGTGCACTCTGAAGTAGGGACCATCCGGTTAGTGCACTCTGAAGTAGGGACCATCAGGTTAGTGCACTCTGAAATAGGGATAGACCCCACTCATACCATCAGGTTAGTGCACTCTGAAATAGGGACAGACCCTATTCATACCATCAGGTTAGTGTACTCTGAAGTAGGGACAGACCCTATTCATACCATCAGGTTAGTGCACTCTGAAGTAGGGACAGACCCTATTCATACCATCAGGTTAGTGCACTCTGAAGTAGGGATAGACCCCACTCATACCATCAGGTTAGTGCACTCTGAAGTAGGGACCATCAGGTTAGTGCACTCTGAAGTAGGGACCATCAGGTTAGTGCACTCTGAAGTAGGGATAGACCCCACTCATACCATCAGGTTAGTGCACTCTGAAGTAGGGACAGACCCTATTCATACCATCAGGTTAGTGCACTCTGAAGTAGGGACAGACCCTATTCATACCATCAGGTTAGTGCACTCTGAAGTAGGGCTAGACCCCACTCATACCATCAGGTTAGTGCACTCTGAAGTAGGGATAGACCCCACTCATACCATCAGGTTAGTGCACTCTGAAGTAGGGACAGACCCTATTCATACCATCAGGTTAGTGTACTCTGAAGCAGGGACAAGAAATCTTCAAACCATCACATCAGAATCAGAAATCTGTTCAGGGCTAGATTTAGTTATTCTCACAAATCACACCTATTATTATGTTGTCACCACAGTCACATTGGGACTAGAATCAGACCTGTTCTGATGTTGTCACATTGGGACTAGAATCAGACCAATTATGATGTTGTCACATTGGGACTAGAATCAGACCTGTTCTGATGTTGTCACATTGGGACTAGAATCAGACCTGTTGTCACATTGGGACTAGAATCAGACCTGTTGTCACATTGGGACTAGAATCAGACCTGTTCTGATGTTGTCACATTGAGAATAGAAGTGTAGAATGTGTGTATACTGTGTCTGTTTCCAGGTTGGATCAACGCAGTTCTGACTCCAGTGGACACTCTGGCCTTTTCTGGACACTTTGTCCACAACCTGAGTGTTGAGATGCAGATGAGGTGAGCACATCATTAGTATCAATGAGGACCTCCTGTAGCTTAGACTGTAGCTTTTAAGGTCAACTGCACTTCCTGATTTGGCCTAGTTTTTAATTAACGCTCATATTGGTCCCATGACTTGAATGGGATTTGTGCTACAAATGCTAAAATGTTAGCATGTGGAAACCGTACCAGAGAACCTAAACCAAATCTAGGATTGCTGTCATATCTTGTCCATAGACTGCTTACAGGGTAAGGAAACCAATATGTCATTTTAGGTGAACTATCCCTTTAAAAAATAATTTAAAGTGTGTTTTCCTTCGCAGAGCATATGAGGTGGAGAAGCGTCTGAAGGTCAACTGTCTGACTCCGTTCCCCAACTTTGAGACGGCCTGCTGGTACGTGGGACGCCACCTGCTGGAGAGGTTCAAAGGTACATCACATTTTTTCTTTCTACAGCTATCAGGCTTTCAGGTTTGGTTTCAGTCTTCCTCTGCGTTCCTTTTCCTGTGCTTGTGATGCGTTTCCTGTTCCCCTCGTGGTGCTGGTCCGTTTCCTGTTCCTCTAGTGGTGTATAGCGTGTGTCCTTCCTACGGTCTGCTCAGCAGATGAGGAGATGGATACTCTAATATTATTACTGTCGTTAAACGTCTGCTTGGCGTCGTTCACAGATGATTATGTTCAAAGGGCCTGGCACAGTTACAATCACTAGTTCTCTGCTTTCTCTCTGTGTTTGAACTCTTCTCGGCTGGCCGGACAACTCTGTTTACGTTTCTACGCTTTGTCTCTCTGTTGTAATATGGCCAGATTGCCTTCTACTGATCACATTGCCAACATACTGTATGGGCTCTGGTCAATAGTTGTGCACTATGTAGGGAATACAGGTATTATCTCTGTGTGTTAGTCAAATCGGGGATTTATCCCATTATTTTCTTATGGAGATGAAATGATCCCCAATTCTACATGACAGAAAATCATTTCCGTTCTACACATTTGTATCATATCTGTTGTCTACGCAATCAGAAAGTTCAGTAATATTGCACCCCGATGAACAGACCTCAGGTAGAGCTGTGCTCCCTAACCTTTACCACACCTACCCCATGCCTTACCCCTTCCCACCTGGCCAGGGTTCAATCTACTTTCTCTGCCTCCCTTTGCTTTGCGTTAAGCTACAGGACTGTTTGGCTAGCACAGACTGGAATATGTTCTGGGAATCATCCGATGGCATTGAGGAGGGTACCACATCAATCACCGGATTCATTAATACTTCGACAACGCAGTGACATAAACTCAGCAAAAAAAGAAACGTCCCTTTTTCAGGACCGTCTTTCAAAGATAATTAGTAAAGATCCAAATAACTTCACAGATCTTCATTGTAAAGGGTTTAAACACCGTTTCTCATGCTTGTTCAGTGGACCATAAACAATGAATGAACATGCACCTGTGGAACGGTCGTTAAGACACTAACAGCTTACAGACGGTATGCAAATAAGGTCACAGTTATGAAAACTGTTATGAAGACACTAAAGAGGCCTTTCTACTTTCTACTGATGCTGAAAAACACCAAAAGGAAGATGCCCAGGGTCCCTGCTCATCTGCGTGAACGTGCCTTAGGCATGCTGCAAGCTGTTCCAGAGTGCCAAGTCTAGGACCAAAAGGCTCCTTAACAGCTTCTACGTCCAAGCCATAAGACTGCTAAACAATTAATCAAATGGCTACCGGACTGTTTACATTGACAACCCCCCCCCCCCCCCATTTTGTTTTGTACACTGCTGCTACTCGCTGTTTATTATCTATGCATAGTCACTTCACTCCGACCTAGATGTAGTAATTACCTCTAACCTGCACCCTGCACATTGACTCGGTACCGGTACCCCCTGTATATAACCTGCACCCCTGCACATTGACTCGGTACCGGTACCCCCTGTATATAACCTGCACCCCCGCACATTGACTCGGTACCGGTACCCCCTGTATATAACCTGCACCCCCGCACATTGACTCGGTACCGGTACCCCCTGTATATAACCTGCACCCCTGCACATTGACTCGGTACCGGTACCCCTGTATATAACCTGCACCCCTGCACATTGACTCGGTACCGGTACCCCTGTATATAACCTGCACCCCGCACATTGACTCGGTACCGGTACCCCCTGTATATAACCTGCACCCCCGCACATTGACTCGGTACCGGTACCCCCTGTATATAACCTGCACCCCTGCACATTGACTCGGTACCGGTACCCCCTGTATATAACCTGCACCCCTGCACATTGACTCGGTACCGGTACCCCTGTATATAACCTGCACCCCCGCACATTGACTCGGTACCGGTACCCCTGTATATAACCTGCACCCCCGCACATTGACTCGGTACCGGTACCCCTGTATATAACCTGCACCCCGCACATTGACTCGGTACGGTACCCCCTGTATATAACCTGCACCCCGCACATTGACTCGGTACCGGTACCCCCTGTATATAACCTGCACCCCTGCACATTGACTCGGTACCGGTACCCCTGTATATAACCTGCACCCCTGCACATTGACTCGGTACCGGTACCCCTGTATATAACCTGCACCCCCGCACATTGACTCGGTACCGGTACCCCCTGTATATAACCTGCACCCCGCACATTGACTCGGTACCGGTACCCCTGTATATAACCTGCACCCCGCACATTGACTCGGTACCGGTACCCCTGTATATAACCTGCACCCCCGCACATTGACTCGGTACCGGTACCCCTGTATATAACCTGCACCCCGCACATTGACTCGGTACCGGTACCCCTGTATATAACCTGCACCCCCGCACATTGACTCGGTACCGGTACCCCCTGTATATAACCTGCACCCCCCCGCACATTGACTCGGTACTGGTACCCCCTGTATATAACCTGCACCCCTGCACATTGACTCGGCACCCCTACCGGTACCCCTGTATATAACCTGCACCCCCGCACATTGACTCGGTACCGGTACCCCCTGTATATAACCTGCACCCCCGCACATTGACTCGGTACCGGTACCCCCTGTATATAACCTGCACCCCTGCACATTGACTCGGTACCGGTACCCCCTGTATATAACCTGCACCCCCGCACATTGACTCGGTACCGGTACCCCCTGTATATAACCTGCACCCCTGCACATTGACTCGGTACCGGTACCCCCTGTACATAGCCTCGTTATTGTTATTTTATGGTGTTACTTTTCATAATTTTTTTTACTTTAGTTTATTTGGTAAATATTTTCTTAACTCTTCTTGAACTGCACTGTTGGTTAAGGGCTTGTAAGTAAACATTTCACGGTTAGGTTATGTTTATGTTTATGTAGGCTCCCTGATCTCTATGATCACACCACTCTGTAGGCTCCCTGATCTCTGAGATCACACCACTCTGTAGGCTCCCTGATCTCTCATGATCACACCACTCTGTAGGCTCCTGATCTCTATGATCACACCACTCTGTAGGCTCCCTGATCTCTGAGATCACACCACTCTGTAGGCTCCCTGATCTCTATGATCACACCACTCTGTAGGCTCCCTGATCTCTATGATCACACCACTCTGTAGGCTCCCTGATCTCTGAGATCACACCACTCTGTAGGCTCCCTGATCTCTATGATCACACCACTCTGTAGGCTCCCTGATCTCTGAGATCACACCACTCTGTAGGCTCCCTGATCTGAGATCACACCACTCTGTAGGCTCCCTGATCTCTATGATCACACCACTCTGTAGGCTCCCTGATCTCTGAGATCACACCACTCTGTAGGCTCCCTGATCTCTGAGATCACACCACTCTGTAGGCTCCCTGATCTCTATGATCACACCACTCTGTAGGCTCCCTGATCTCTATGAGCACACCACTCTGTAGGCTCCCTGATCTCTGAGATCACACCACTCTGTAGGCTCCCTGATCTGAGATCACACCACTCTGTAGGCTCCCTGATCTCTATGATCACACCACTCTGTAGGCTCCCTGATCTCTGAGATCACACCACTCTGTAGGCTCCCTGATCTGAGATCACACCACTCTCTAGGCTCCCTGATCTCTATGAGCACACCACTCTGTAGGCTCACTCTAAAGTGATCCATACAGTTCAGCAGTATCTGTAAAGTGACCCATACAGTTCAGTAGTATCTGTAAAGTGACCCATTCAGTCCAGTAGTATCTGTAAAGTGACCCATACAGTCCAGTAGTATCTGTAAAGTGACCCATACAGTTCAGTAGTATCTGTAAAGTGACCCATACAGTTCAGTAGTATCTGTAAAGTGACCCATACTGTTCAGTAGTATCTGTAAAGTGACCCATTCAGTCCAGTAGTATCTGTAAAGTGACCCATTCAGTCCAGTAGTATCTGTAAAGTGACCCATACGGTCCAGTAGTATCTGTAAAGTGTCCCATTCGGTCCAGTAGTATCTGTAAAGTGACCCATACAGTCCAGTAGTATCTGTAAAGTGACCCATTCAGTCCAGTAGTATCTGTAAAGTGACCCATTCAGTCCAGTAGTATCTGTAAAGTGACCCATTCAGTCCAGTAGTATCTGTAAAGTGACCCATTCAGTCCAGTAGTATCTGTAAAGTGACCCATTCAGTTCAGTAGTATCTGTAAAGTGACCCATACAGTCCAGTAGTATCTGTAAAGTGACACATACAGTACAGTAGTATCTGTAAAGTGACCCATACAGTCCAGTAGTATCTGTAAAGTGACCCATACAGTCCAGTAGTATCTGTAAAGTGACCCATTCAGTCCAGTAGTATCTGTAAAGTGACCCATTCAGTCCAGTAGTATCTGTAAAGTGACCCATTCAGTCCAGTAGTATCTGTAAAGTGACCCATTCAGTCCAGTAGTATCTGTAAAGTGACCCATTCAGTCCAGTAGTATCTGTAAAGTGACCCATACAGTCCAGTAGTATCTGTAAAGTGACCCATTCAGTCCAGTAGTATCTGTAAAGTGACCCATTCAGTCCAGTAGTATCTGTAAAGTGACCCATACTCTTCAGTAGTATCTGTAAAGTGACCCATACGGTTCAGTAGTGTCTGTAAAGTGACCCATACGGTTCAGTAGTATCTGTAAAGTGACCCATACAGTCCAGTAGTATCTGTAAAGTGACCCATTCAGTCCAGTAGTATCTGTAAAGTGACCCATACAGTCCAGTAGTATCTGTAAAGTGACCCATACAGTCCAGTAGTATCTGTAAAGTGACCCATACAGTCCAGTAGTATCTGTAAAGTGACCCATACAGTCCAGTAGTATCTGTAAAGTGACCCATACAGTCCAGTAGTATCTGTAAAGTGACCCATTCAGTCCAGTAGTATCTGTAAAGTGACCCATTCAGTCCAGTAGTATCTGTAAAGTGACCCATACAGTTCAGTAGTATCTGTAAAGTGACCCATACAGTCCAGTAGTATCTGTAAAGTGACCCATACAGTCCAGTAGTATCTGTAAAGTGACCCATACTGTTCAGTAGTATCTGTAAAGTGACCCATACAGTCCAGTAGTATCTGTAAAGTGACCCATTCAGTCCAGTAGTATCTGTAAAGTGACCCATTCAGTCCAGTAGTATCTGTAAAGTGACCCATTCAGTCCAGTAGTATCTGTAAAGTGACCCATTCAGTCCAGTAGTATCTGTAAAGTGACCCATTCAGTCCAGTAGTATCTGTAAAGTGACCCATTCAGTACAGTAGTATCTGTAAAGTGACCCATTCAGTACAGTAGTATCTGTAAAGTGACCCATTCAGTCCAGTAGTATCTGTAAAGTGACCCATACAGTCCAGTAGTATCTGTAAAGTGACCCATACAGTCCAGTAGTATCTGTAAAGTGACCCAGTTTCCACCCTGGCCTGTCTGGTTTAGTTACTTTTCAGTGGTGGCATGTTTTTCAGTGTGCTCTAAGTATTTTCCTGATATGACACTGCCCCTGTGTCAGTCTTAAAGTCTGTTGTTGTACCATTTATTTGCAGTTTAACTGTCATTGTTTTAGTCATCAACATCTGTAACTCCCAGGAAATGGAACTCACCCTCTCCTCCTCTCTCGTTTGGTGCTGTAACCTCTTTGACCACGCAGTAGCGACAAACGACTGCGAAATGACTTAGCTTCCTACAGCTGCGACATTCTTTAGCATTACCACATCTGTCCTCTTTAGCATGGACCTTACCACATCTGTCCTCTTTAGCATGTACCTTACCACATCTGTCCTCTTTAGCATGTACCTTACCACATCTGTCCTCTTTAGCATGTACCTTACCACATCTGTCCTCTTTAGCATGGACCTTACCACATCTGTCCTCTTTAGCATGGACCTTACCACATCTGTCCTCTTTAGCATGTACCTTACCACATCTGTCCTCTTTAGCATGTACCTTACCACATCTGTCCTCTTTAGCATGGACCTTACCACATCTGTCCCCTTTAGCATGTACCTTACCACATCTGTCCCCTTTAGCATGTACCTTACCACATCTGTCCTCTTTAGCATGTACCTTACCACATCTGTCCTCTTTAGCATGTACCTTACCACATCTGTCCTCTTTAGCATGGACCTTACCACATCTGTCCTCTTTAGCATGTACCTTACCACATCTGTCCTCTTTAGCATGTACCTTACCACATCTGTCCCCTTTAGCATGTACCTTACCACATCTGTCCTCTTTAGCATGTACCTTACCACATCTGTCCCCTTTAGCATGTACCTTACCACATCTGTCCTCTTTAGCATGTACCTTACCACATCTGTCCTCTTTAGCATGTACCTTACCACATCTGAAGCATCCTGTTCACATTGTGTCATTTTGTTTAATCCCCTTTGTTTTGTCTATTTGTCATTGTGCACCACTCGTTTGTATGCTACTTCACTGAGCTGTCCCTTGACTTGCTCTGACTGCTTCACAAGCTCTACCGCTTTGTTGAGTGTCATGTCAGGCATTAGTGGACGCTTCTCTGACATCTCTCTATGACCAACCTGTCCTGGATATTTGAGTTCTTGGCAGTGTTGAAAGGCTTGTAACATCTATCTGGTGTAGGCTTCTGATGTATCCCTCTGGGGTTTCCGTGGGCTTGTGGGTGCGTTGATGAAAGCAGGCTCTTTCATGAATAGTGTTCACTTTGGGCACTAACTAATTGTCCAGTTTACCCATAACAATCTCATAATCATTCTGATCCTCCTCCACAGAAGGCCTGAATATCTTAAACTTGTTCAGCTTCTTTCCCCTGCGAATAGAGCAGTGTACAGACCTGTAACTCTTTTCTGGTAGGTGGGGGAGGCATATGTCTGGGAGAGATGGATGCAGGGAGGGAGGGAGGCAGGCATGCTGGGAGGGCGAGAGGCAGGCAGGCTGGGAGGGAGGGAGGGGGAGGGAGAGTCATATGTCTGGGAGAGATGGATGGAGGGAGGGAGGGAGGCAGGCAGGCAAGCTGGGAGAGAGTGAGGCAGGCAGGCTGGGGGGAGGGAGAGGCATATGTATGGGAGAGGTGGATGCAGGGAGGCAGGCTGGGAGGGCGAGAGGCAGGCAGGCTGGGAGAGAGGCATAGCAGGCTGGGAGGGAGGCAGACAGGCAGGCTGGGAGGGAGGGGAGGGAGAGGCATATGTCTGGGAGAGGTGGAGGGAGGGAGGCAGGCTGGGAGGGAGGGAGGGGGAGGGAGGGAGAGGCATATGTCTGGGAGAGATGGAGGGAGGGAGGGAGGCAGGGTGGGAGGCAGGCTGGGAGGGAGGGGGAGGGAGAGGCATATGTCTGGGAGAGATGGAGGGAGGGAGGCAGGCTGGGAGGGTGGGAGGCAGGCAGGCAGGCAGGGAGGCAGGCAGGCTGGGAGGGCGGGAGGGAGGCAGGCAGGCTGGGAGGGAGGGAGGCAGGCAGGGAGGGAGGGGGAGGGAGAGGCATATGTCTGGGAGAGATGGAGGGAGGGAGGCAGGCTGGGAGGGAGGGAGGCAGGCAGGGAGGGAGGGAGGGAGGCAGGCAGGCAGGCTGAGGGGAGGGAGAGGCATATGTCTGGGAGGGAGGGAGGGGCACATGTCTGGGAGAGATGGATGGAGGGAGGGAGGGAGGCAGGCTGGTAGGGTGGGAGGCAGGCAGGCAGGCTGGGAGGGGGGAGGCAGGCTGGGAGGGCGAGAGGCAGGCAGGGAGGGCGAGAGGCAGGCAGGCTGGGAGAGAGGGAGGCAGGCTGGGAGGGAGGGAGAGGGAGAGGCATATGTCTGGGAGAGGTGGATGGAGGGAGGCAGGCTGGGAGGGCGAGAGGCAGGCAGGCTGGCAGGCAAGGAGAGGCATGTGTCTGGGAGAGATGGAGGGAGGCTTAGGAGGGGGGGAGGGGGGGGGAGCGCACGTGTCTGATTTAAACGGCCTTCAGCTTGCAGTAACATCTTCCAGGAGTTTACTGGTCTAATCAGATGTTTTCTGTCAACCAGATTCAGTTTCAACAGAGATTTAGATTTCCCTGCTGTCTGTGTACGAAATGTATGGTGACCGGGCTCTGAAACGTGATGTGTTTTGATTGGTTAATTAGTTTACTGACAGCAGTTAGGCTAGAGGGAGCCGCTGTCTTACAGTAGAAAGAGGCATTTATGAAAAAATGAGTCTACAACTCAATGTTCTCACAGTGAATGAACAGAATCCAATTAATTTAACCTTTGTTTGAACAGTTTGTCCCTTTGAGGTCAAATGACCTGTTTACCAAGAGAGAGCTGTCTAACAATATTCTCTCTTGTTGCAGGTTTACACAAGTCCAACAAGCAACCAGCTGCCTACCTGGTCCACGGAGCTAAGATCATCAACGGAGCTTTTAGAGCTTGGACCAAGAAACAGGTAACGTTTGTTATCTCACCCATCAGTTCCACCTGTACTCCCTAAATCCCACCTTTATAATGGACAATATGTCCCGTTGTCCTTCTTTCTTTCCACAGTCTTTAGAGAGTAAGGGTCACACAGTCTTATGATGTCCTGTCTACCAATGTCAGCTGCTACTACAGCTACTATCACTCTGCTGACTGGGTTTCATGTACCGGGTCTCTCCTCCAGGCTCTGACTGTGTTTCATGTACTGGGTCTCTCCTCCAGGCTCTGCTGACTGTGTTTCATGTACTGGGTCTGTCCTCCAGGCTCTGTTGACTGTGTTTCATGTACTGGGTCTCTCCTCCAGGCTCTGTTGACTGTGTTTCATGTACTGGGTCTCTCCTCCAGACTCTGTTGACTGTGTTTCATGTACTGGGTCTCTCCTCCAGGCTCTGACTGTGTTTCATGTACTGGGTCTCTCCTCCAGGCTCTGTTGACTGTGTTTCATGTACTGGGTCTCTCCTCCAGGCTCTGTTGACTGTGTTTCATGTACTGGGTCTCTCCTCCAGGCTCTGTTAGAACACGAGGATGAGCTTCCAGAGAACATGAAGCCCACTCAGCTCATCAAGGACCTGGCCAAGGAGATCAGGATCTCAGAGGTATGACCCTACCCTGCTCAGTGCCACCTTGCCCTGTCCTTACCTGCTCTGTACTGATCTATTCTACTGGTCAGGTCTCCAATGTCCTGTTGTAGTTGAGAGATACGTAGAGAAAATCTGACATTAACAGACATCAACTGTATAGGTTAAGTCGGAAGTTTACATACACTTAGGTTGGAGTCATTAAAACTCGTTTTTCAACCACTCCACAAATTTCTTGTTAACAAACTATAGTTTTGGCAAGTCGGTTAGGACATCTACTTTGTGCATGACACAAGTAATTTTTCCAACAATTGTTTACAGACAGATTATTTCACTTATAATTCACTGTATCACAATTCCAGTGAGTTAGAAGTTTACATACACTAAGTTGACTGTGCCTTTAAACAGCTTGGAAAATTCCGGAACATGATGTCATGGCTTTAGAAGCTTCTGATAGGCTAATTGAAATAATTTGAGTCAATTGGAGGTGTACCTGTGGATGTATTTCAAGCACTACCTTCAAACTCAGTGCCTCTTTGCTTGACATCATGGGAAAATCAAAAGAAATCAGCCAAGACCTCAGAATAAAAATTATAGATCTCCGTAAGTCTGGTTCATCCTTGGGAGCAATTTCTAAACGCCTGAAGGCACCACATTCATCTGTACAAACAATAGTACGTAGTAGTAAGTATAAACACCATGGGACCACGCAGCCATCATACCTCTCAGGAAGGAGACACGTTCTGTCTCCTAGAGACTAATGTACTTTGGTGCGAAAAGTGCAAATCAATCCCAGAACAGCAGCAAAGTACCTTGTGAAGATGCTGGAGGAAACAGGTACAAAAGTATCTATATCCACAGTAAAACGAGTCCTATATCGACATAACCTGAAAGGCCACTGCTCCAAAACCCCCATAAAAAGCCAGACTACGGTTTGCAGCTGCACATGGGGACAAAGATCATACTTGTTGGAGAAATGTCCTCTGGTCTGATGAAACAAAAATAGAACTGTTCGGCCATAATGACCATCGTTATGTTTGGAGGAAAAAGGGGGAGGCTTGCAAGCTTAAGAACACCATCCAAACCGTGAAGTACGGGGGTGGCAGCATCATGTTGTGGGGGGGCTTTGCTGCAGGAGGGACTGGTGCACTTCACAAAATAGATGGCATCATGAGGGTGGAAAATGACGTGTATATATTAAAGCAACATCTCAAGACATCAGTCAGGAAGTTAAAGCTTGGTCGCAAATGGGTCTTCCAAATGGACAATGACCCCAAGCATACTTCCAAAGTTGTGGCAAAATGTCTTAAGAACAACAAAGTCAAGGTCCTTGAGTGGCCATCACAACGCCCTGACGTCAAACCCATAGAAAATGTGGGGACAGAACTGAAAAAGCGTGTGCAAACAAGGAGGCCTACAAACCTGACTCAGTTACACCAGCTCTGTCTGGAGGAATGGGACATAATTCACCCAACTTATTGTGGGAAGCTTGTGGAAGGCTACCTGAAACATTTGACCCAAGTTAAACAATTTAAAGGCAATGCTACCAAATACTCATTGAGTGTATGTAAACTTCTGACCCACTGGGAATGTGATGAAAGAAATAAAAGCTTAAGTAAATAATTCTCTGCTATTATTCTGTCATTTCACATTCTTCAAATAAAGTGGTGATCCTAACTGACCTAAGACAGGGAATGTTTACTAGGATTAAATGTCAGGAATTGTGAAAAACTGAGTTTAAATGTATTTGGCGAAGGTGTATATACATTTCCGACTTCAACTGTTTCAACTGCATCATGGGTGTTGTAGTGAACTAGGTTATCTGAACTATGTTACTAACTGTCCTATGAACTCATAGCTCAGACTGTGGTCATGGTTCAGAGTGACAGCTCAGACTGTGGTCATGGTTCAGAGTGACAGCTCAGACTGTGGTCATGGTTCAGAGTGACAGCTCAGACTGTGGTCATGGTTCAGAGTGACAGCTCAGACTGTGGTCATGGTTCAGAGTGACAGCTCAGACTGTGGTCATGGTTCAGAGTGACAGCTCAGACTGTGGTCATGGTTCAGAGTGACAGCTCAGACTGTGGTCATGGTTCAGAGTGACAGCTCAGACTGTGGTCATGGTTCAGAGTGAAATTAGAAAAGTGAGTTTTTTTTGATAAATTACCATGTCATTGTGTTGTTGTTGTTCAGAATGCGGCTAAAGCCATTAAGAGTGATTTGAGCAGCAAGGCTCCAGTGGAGGAACCCCCTGCTGCCCCATCAGAGCCTGAGGACCCTGCTTCCCCCTCCAGCGTCCCCTCTCCCTCCCCTCCCCTCCGGGAAAAACCAGCTAGGAAGAAGGCCTCCAAGCCACCCAAGCCGCCCAAGATGCCCAAGGCCCCCAAACCTCCCAAGGTCCCCAAAGTGAAGGAGGGAGGGAACAAGAAAGGAAAGAAAGAGAAGGAGGTCCCCCCTCCCCCTCCTCCTCCCCCTCCATCGAAGCCCTCCAGCCTGGCAGCTCTGGAGTCTCACGCTAAGGACATCCTCAGCAAGATGGACCAACCCAAGAAGGGCAAGATGGGGGGCAAGGTGAGAGCAATAACAACCACAACTTATTCACTTCTAATACCCTGTTTAAAGGGAAACTTAAAAAAATGTCAACTTCATCATCTCCAGCACCACTCCAATATTAACATGTGTGAAAATCTAGTCTGTTTCTATGTGTTCTAGTAAAAGGAAGATACATGTCTAGTAATTGTTTTAGTAATTGTCTTAGTATTCGTCCGATGATGTAATTTAAAAACACTTATCTTTCTTTATCTTTTTTACTATAAAACATTTTCCACATACACTACCGGTCAAAAGTTTCAGAACATCTACTCATTCAAGGGTTTTTCTTTATTTTTACTATTTTTCTACATCGTAGAATAATAGTGAAGACATCAAAACTATGAAATAACACATATGGAATCATGTAGTAACCAAAAAAATTGTTAAAAGAATCAAAATGTATTTTAGATTCTTCAAATAGCCACCCTTTGCATTGATGACAGCTTTGCTTTCTACAATGTAGAAAATAGTACAAATAAAGAAAAACCCTGTATGTTGATGTTGGGGTGGTGCATTTTTAGAAATGTCCCTTTAACCATTATTTACGTGTCAACCATTATTTACGTGTCGGTCAAGATGGATCAGCCCAAGAGGGGCAAGACAACCTTGACCATGAATAACATGACTGGACCAGTCGTGCTCTACACCTCTACATCAGGGGTTGTCAACCCTCCTCTTGGAGGGTGTGCAGGCATTTCTCCAACAGCTGCTCCCTGCTCCCCCAGGTGGCTAACAACATCCTGAGTATGTCGGGGACCTGCAAGCAGAACGATTTGGAGAAGATTGAGATCCGAGAACAGAACAAGAAACAGGCGGAGGCCAAGTGGAAATATAAGGTACAGTACAAAACAGTTTCAGTTGGGTAAGGAACAGAACAGTTTCAGTTGGGTAAGGAACAGAACAGTTTCAGTTGGGTAAGGTACAGTACAGTTTCAGTTGGGTAAGGAACAGTTTCAGTTGGGTAAGGAACAGTACAGTTTCAGTTGGGTAAGGTACAGAACAGTTTCAGTTGGGTATGGTACAGAACAGTTTCAGTTGGGTAAGGTACAGAACAGTTTCAGTTGGGTAAGGTACAGAACAGTTTCAGTTGGGTAAGGAACAGAACAGTTTCAGTTGGGTAAGGTACAGAACAGTTTCAGTTGGGTAAGGAACAGAACCGTTTCAGTTTGGTAAGGAACAGAACCGTTTCAGTTGGGTAAGGAACAGAACAGTTTCAGTTGGGTAAGGTACAGTACAGTTTCAGTTGGGTAAGGAACAGAACAGTTTCAGTTGGGAAAGGTACAGTTTCAGTTGGGTAAGGTACAGTTTCAGTTGGGTAAGGTACGGTACAGTTTCAGTTGGGTAAGGTACAGAACAGTTTCAGTTGGGTAAGGTACAGTACAGTTTCAGTTGGGTAAGGAACAGAACAGTTTCAGTTGGGTAAGGAACAGAACAGTTTCAGTTGGGTAAGGAACAGAACAGTTTCAGTTGGGTAAGGAACAGTTTCAGTTGGGTAAGGTACAGTACAGTTTCAGTTGGGTAAGGAACAGAACAGTTTCAGTTGGGTAAGGAACAGAACAGTTTCAGTTGGGTAAGGAACAGAACAGTTTCAGTTGGGTAAGGTACAGTACAGTTTCAGTTGGGTAAGGTACAGTACAGTTTCAGTTGGGTAAGGTACAGAACAGTTTCAGTTGGGTAAGGTACAGTACAGTTTCAGTTGGGTAAGGAACAGTTTCAGCTGGGTAAGGAACAGAACAGTTTCAGTTGGGTAAGGAACAGAACAGTTTCAGTTGGGTAAGGAACAGAACAGAACAGTTTCAGTTGGGTAAGGAACAGAACAGTTTCATTTGGGTAAGGTACAGAACAGTTTCAGTTGGGTAAGGTACAGAACAGTTTCAGTTGGGTAAGGAACAGTTTCAGTTGGGTAAGGTACAGAACAGTTTCAGTTGGGTAAGGAACAGAACCGTTTCAGTTTGGTAAGGAACAGAACCGTTTCAGTTGGGTAAGGAACAGAACAGTTTCAGTTGGGTAAGGTACAGTACAGTTTCAGTTGGGTAAGGAACAGAACAGTTTCAGTTGGGAAAGGTACAGTTTCAGTTGGGTAAGGTACAGTTTCAGTTGGGTAAGGTACAGTACAGTTTCAGTTGGGTAAGGTACAGAACAGTTTCAGTTGGGTAAGGTACAGTACAGTTTCAGTTGGGTAAGGAACAGAACAGTTTCAGTTGGGTAAGGAACAGAACAGTTTCAGTTGGGTAAGGAACAGAACAGTTTCAGTTGGGTAAGGTACAGTACAGTTTCAGTTGGGTAAGGTACAGAACAGTTTCAGTTGGGTAAGGTACAGTACAGTTTCAGTTGGGTAAGGAACAGTTTCAGTTGGGTAAGGTACAGTACAGTTTCAGTTGGGTAAGGAACAGAACAGTTTCAGTTGGGTAAGGAACAGAACAGTTTCAGTTGGGTAAGGAACAGAACAGTTTCAGTTGGGTAAGGAACAGAACAGTTTCAGTTGGGTAAGGTACAGTACAGTTTCAGTTGGGTAAGGTACAGTACAGTTTCAGTTGGGTAAGGTACAGAACAGTTTCAGTTGGGTAAGGTACAGAACAGTTTCAGTTGGGTAAGGTACAGTACAGTTTCAGTTGGGTAAGGAACAGTTTCAGTTGGGTAAGGAACAGAACAGTTTCAGTTGGGTAAGGAACAGAACAGTTTCAGTTGGGTAAGGAACAGAACAGTTTCATTTGGGTAAGGTACAGAACAGTTTCAGTTGGGTAAGGTACAGAACAGTTTCAGTTGGGTAAGGTACAGAACAGTTTCAGTTGGGTAAGGTACAGAACAGTTTCAGTTGGGTAAGGTACAGAACATTTAGAGTTTTAAATATAAGGGAAGCTGCAGACCAAAAATATAAAGAAGTTAATTTAGGTAAGATGGAGAATAGTAAAGGTTAATATAACATACAGAATATGAAAGGTTAATATAATGTACGTTTCAGAATAGTTTGAGTCGAGGCTGTCTAGGCATGCTTTAAAAACACCAATGTAGACATGATAATGATGCTTCAACAGAAAGAGAAAGCAGATAAACAAGTATGTAAGTGGTTCTGTTCAATTAAAGCTGAGAAGCTGAGGTCCAACAGAAAAATGTATTTAACTCACTATAGATCAGCTAAACAAACAGGCTGAACTGTTTTGAGCTTCTAGAACCTGGGCCCCACCAACAGGCTGGACTGTTTAAAGCTTCTAGAACCTGGGCCCCACCAACCGGCTCAGTCCTCACAACTATGTCCTCTCCACAACATTCACCAATAAGCATTCACATCTGCTGGGAGTCCTGCTTTGGGCGTCCCAAATGGCACCCTATTTCCTGTAAAGACTGTAATTAGCTAGACTGGAGGCCCTGGTAGATTGAGATGTAGATAGAGGGGGAGGGAGTTAGGTAGAGCAAGGTCATCACAGACCAGGATATATATTTAGTGTACTAAATATTGGGCACATGACATATACTGGCCAAGTGAATCCAGGTGAGAGCTATGATCCTTATTGATGTCACCTGTTAAATTCACTTCAATCAGTGTTGATGAAGGAGAGGAGACAGGTTAAAGAAGAATTGAGACATGGATTGTGTATGTGTGCCATTCAGAGGGTGAATGGGCAAGACAAAATATTTAAGTGCCTTTGAACGGGGTATGGTAGTAGGTGCCAGGCGCACCGGTTTGTGTGAAGAACTGCAACTCTGCCAGGTTTTTCATGCTCAACAGTTTCCCTTGTTTATCAAGAATGGTCCACCACCCCAAGGACATCCAGCCAACTTGACACAACTGTGGGAAGCATTGGTGTCCACATGGGCTGAACTCGGGTTGCCGGTGATATCATGAACGGGAAAACAAGCTTGAAGACAGCTCCGACCCAAATGGAAACTTGTTAACTAGTACTACACTAAAAGTATGTGGACACCCCTTCAAATTAGTGGATTTGGCTATTTCAGGGCCACACATTGCTGACAGGTTTATACAACCGAGAAAACAGCCATATAATCTCCATAGACAAACATTGGCAGCAGAATGGCCTTGCTGAAGAGCTCAGTGGTTTTCAACGTGGTGCCGTCATAGGATGCCACCTTTCCGACAAGTCAGTTCGCCAAATTCTTGCCCTGCTAGAGCTGCCCCGATCAACTAGAAGAGCTGGCTCTCACAGACCTGTAACTTCTTCTTTAAGAGGCTCCTCTGTCCTCCACTCGTTACCTGTATTAATGGAACCTGTTCGAACTTGTTATCAGTATAAAAGACACCTGTCCACAACCTCAAACAGTCACACTCCAAACTCCACTATGGCCAAGACCAAAGAGCTGTCAAAGGACACCAGAAACAAAATCGTAGACCTGCACCAGGCTGGGAAGACTGAATCTGCAATAGGTAAGCAGCTTGTTTTGAAGAAATCAACTGTGGGAGCAATTATTAGGAAATTGAAGACATACAAGACCACTGATAATCTCCCTCGATCTGGGGCTCCACGCAAGATCTCACCCCGTGGGGTCAAAATGATCACAAGAACGGTGAGCAAAAATCCCAGAACCACACGGGGGACCTAGTGAATGACCTGCAGAGAGCTGGGACCAAAGTAACAAAGCCTACCATCAGTAACACACTACGCCGCCAGGGACTCAAATCCTGCAGTGCCAGACGTGTCCCCCTGCTTAAGCCAGTACATGTCCAGGCCCGTCTGAAGTTTGCTAGAGAGCATTTGGATGATCCAGAAGAAGATTGGGAGAATGTCATATGGTCAGATGAAACCAAAATAGAACTTTTTGGTAAAAACTCAACTCGTCGTGTTTGGAGGACAAAGAATGCAGAGTTGCATCCAAAGAACACCATACCTACTGTGAAGCATGGGGGTGGAAACATCATGCTTTGGGGCTGTTTTTCTGCAAAGGGACCAGGACGACTGATCCGTGTAAAGGAAAGAATGGGGCCATGTATCGTGAGATTGAGTGAAAACCTCCGTCCATCAGCAAGGGCATTGAAGATGAAACGTGGCTGGGTCTTTCAGCATGACAATGATCCCAAACACGCCGCCCGGGCAACGAAGGAGTGGCTTCGTAAGTTTTAGATTTGCCAACTTCAAAGTAATGACTCGGGACGTCGGGTTTGATATGAAAGCTTCTTTTAGTAATAATACTTGTTCACGTTACATTTAACAACTTTAGATACTACAGAGCAATGCAGGTAAGATGCTATCGGAAAATCAGCTTAATCACTTTGCACCTGCACATAACTGGCGCGTTCTCTCATTCCTGTCGCAAGGCATTCTGGAACTTGCAGTCAAAAAGCGTAATTCAATACAAACCAATACAATTACATATGTAAATAACTGTAAAGAAATATCTTTAGATACAGCTCAATGAATTAACTTAAACATTAACTCTGTAACACATTAAAGTTACAACAGTAGGAGTGGCTTCTTAAGAAGCATTTCAAGGTCCTGGAGTGGCCTAGCCAGTCTCCAGATCAACCCCATAGAAAATCTTTGGAGGGAGTTGAAAGTCCATGTTGCCCAGCAACAGCCCCAAAACATCACTGCTCTACAGGAGATCTGCATGGAGGAATGGGCCAAAATACCAGCAACAGTGTGTGAAAACCTTGTGAAGACTGACAGAAAACATTTGACCTCTGTCATTGCTAACAAAGGGTATATAACAAAGTATTGAGAAACTTTTGTTATTGACCAAATACTTATTTACCACCATAATTTGCAAATAAATTCATTAAATCCTACAACGTGATTTTCTGGATTTGTTTTTTTCATTTTGTCTGTCATAGTTGAAGTGTACCTATGAAAATTACAGGCCTCATCTTTTTAAGTGGGAGAACTTGCACAATTGGTGGCTGACTAAATACTTTTTTGCCCCACTGTATTACCCAGATTGCTCTTTCTATTTCATGCATTACCCATAAGCTTCTTTATAAATTCATGTGGCTAAACAAGAGACCTAGAGTGAGACTATTTTTACCCAAAGATAAAGATGGCCTGGGCTTACCCAATTAAAATATATATTTTGGGGCTTATCCAATTAAAATATATACTTTTGAGCCACGCAATTAAACTTTGGTGGCTTGGATTAAACAAGATTTTGGGTCTATACAAATTGAGCAACGTTCATGTCCAGAAATATACAGCTTCATTTTAGGCCAATTGTATTGGAAGAAAGTTAGATGGAAGAATGAATGGATAAGATACTGCTGTCCATACCTTCAGAGTGTAAGAAAAACAGGAAATGCCAACTTCGCTCTCAAGGGCCATGAAAATGACTAGCGATGCCGACCTTAAGCCATCCAGAATGGACAGAGGCTTTAGAAGATGGGCAGAAAAAGGAAAAAACGAGTCAGGAGAAGGTTTTCTATTGAGGGAATTTGGTCAATACAACATAATCAATGAATATCTCCCAAGGAAAAACATCTTCTCCAGATGAAACAGGAACACAATACTCTTTAAACTACAACAAAAGTCACGGGTTTGTCACCGTCTTAATCGTTCTTCATCGATAGCTCCCCTCTCTTGGTGGCCATCTTCCAGAGATAGTTTTCCCCCTATCTGCTGGTTCCATTCTCTCTGCTTGATGAGGTAATTGACCGGTGAGACCCTTTTCATTACCTCGTAGGGGCCCCTCCACAGTGCCAGCAAGCGGTGTTCGGCCGTGGGCACCATCACTTTCTCTCCCACGGTGAACTCACGGGTGTCGCAGACTTATCATAGGCACGGCCTTGGGTCCTTTGTGCCTTCTCCATATGCTCTTTTACTATGGGCCACACTGCTGACAGGCGGTCTCTCATCAGGGTAACGTGTTCTATTGTGGATCGAAAGGGGCATGGTTGAGTCTCCCAGGTCTTCTTGGCTAAGTCGAGGATCCCTCGACAGGGTCTGCCATAGAGCAATTCAAACGGAGAGAATCCAGTGGATGCCTGGGGTACTTCTCGCAGGGCAAACATTAAGTGTGGGAGAAGCATGTCCCAGTTTTTCCCGTCTCGGGACACCACTCTTCTCAACATGCTTTTAATCATTTTGTTCAAGTGTTCACACAACCCGTCTGTTTGAGGGTGGAATATGCTTGTACGTATCTGTTGAACCTGATATAACTGACACAAGTCCTTCATCAACCGGGACATGAACGGGGTTCCTTGATCAGTTAAGATAGTCTTGGGGAGGCCCACACGAGAGAACATCATGAACAATTCCTTGGCAATAAAGCGGAAAGGTGGAATAAACGAGTCAGGAGAAGGTGTTCTTGATTGAACACAGTTCTCTATTGAGGTAATTTGGTCAACACAAACACTCCAACATAATCAATGAAAATCTCCTAAGGAAAAACACACATCTTCTCCAGATGAAACAGGAACACAATACTCTTTAAACTACAACAAAAGTCACGGGTTTGTCACCGTCTTAATCGTTCTTCATCGATAGCTCCCCTCTCTTGGTGGCCATCTTCCAGAGATAGTTTTCCCCCCTCTCTGCTGGTTCCATTCTCTCTTTTGTAGGGGAAAGAGAATATGTCATTAGTACCATCAGCTGTGCTTAATTGCCTCTGGTTACCTTGTTGGGCTGCTATCTGGGAGCCCAGCCTGCCCTCTGGTTACCTTGTTGGGCTGCTATCTGGGAGCCCAGCCTGCCCTCTGGTTACCTTGTTGGGCTGCTATCTGGGAGCCCAGCCTGCCCTCTGGTTACCTTGTTGGGCTGCTATCTGGGAGCCCAGCCTTGTTGGGCTGCTATCTGCCTTGTTGGGCTCTGGTTACCTTGTTACCTTGGGCTGCTATCTGGGAGCCCAGCCTGCCCTCTGGTTACCTTGTTGGGCTGCTATCTGGGAGCCCAGCCTGCCCTCTGGTTACCTTGTTGGGCTGCTATCTGGGAGCCCAGCCTGCCCTCTGCCTTGTTGGGCTGCTATCTGGGAGCCCAGCCTGCCCTCTGTTACCTTGTTGGGCTGCTATCTGGGAGCCCAGCCTGCCCTCTGGTTACCTTGTTGGGCTGCTATCTGGGAGCCCAGCCTGCCCTCTGGTTACCTTGTTGGGCTGCTATTACCTTGCCCTCTGGTTACCTTGTTGGGCTGCTATCTGGGAGCCCAGCCTGCCCTCTGGTTACCTTGTTGGGCTGCTATCCGTGAGCCCAGCCTGCCCTCTGGTTACCTTGTTGGGCTGCTATCCGGGAGCCCAGCCTGCCCTCTGGTTACCTTGTTGGGCTGCTATCTGGGAGCCCAGCCTGCCCTCTGGTTACCTTGTTGGGCTGCTATCCGGGAGCCCAGCCTGCCCTCTGGTTACCTTGTTGGGCTGCTATCTGGGAGCCCAGCCTGCCCTCTGGTTACCTTGTTGGGCTGCTATCCGTGAGCCCAGCCTGCCCTCTGGTTACCTTGTTGGGCTGCTATCCGTGAGCCCAGCCTGCCCTCTGGTTACCTTGTTGGGCTGCTATCTGGGAGCCCAGCCTGCCCTCTGGTTACCTTGTTGGGCTGCTATCTGGGAGCCCAGCCTGCCCTCTGGTTACCTTGTTGGGCTGCTATCCGTGAGCCCAGCCTGCCCTCTGGTTACCTTGTTGGGCTGCTATCCGGGAGCCCAGCCTGCCCTCTGGTTACCTTGTTGGGCTGCTATCTGGGAGCCCAGCCTGCCCTCTGGTTACCTTGTTGGGCTGCTATCCGTGAGCCCAGCCTGCCCTCTGGTTACCTTGTTGGGCTGCTATCTGGGAGCCCAGCCTGCCCTCTGGTTACCTTGTTGGGCTGCTATCTGGGAGCCCAGCCTGCCCTCTGGTTACCTTGTTGGGCTGCTATCTGGGAGCCCAGCCTGCCCTCTGGTTACCTTGTTGGGCTGCTATCTGGGCCTGCCCTCTGGTTACCTTGTTGGGCTGCCAGCCCAGCCTGCCCTCTGGTTACCTTGTTGGGCTGCTATCTGGGAGCCCAGCCTGCCCTCTGGTTACCTTGTTGGGCTGCTATCCGTGAGCCCAGCCTGCCCTCTGGTTACCTTGTTGGGCTGCTATCCGTGAGCCCAGCCTGCCCTCTGGTTACCTTGTTGGGCTGCTATCTGGGAGCCCAGCCTGCCCTCTGGTTACCTTGTTGGGCTGCTATCTGGGAGCCCAGCCTGCCCTCTGGTTACCTTGTTGGGCTGCTATCCGTGAGCCCAGCCTGCCCTCTGGTTACCTTGTTGGGCTGCTATCCGTGAGCCCAGCCTGCCCTCTGGTTACCTTGTTGGGCTGCTATCTGGGAGCCCAGCCTGCCCTCTGGTTACCTTGTTGGGCTGCTATCCGTGAGCCCAGCCTGCCCTCTGGTTACCTTGTTGGGCTGCTATCTGGGAGCCCAGCCTGCCCTCTGGTTACCTTGTTGGGCTGCTATCTGGGAGCCCAGCCTGCCCTCTGGTTACCTTGTTGGGCTGCTATCTGGGAGCCCAGCCTGCCCTCCCTCTGGTTACCTTGTTGGGCTGCTATCCGTGAGCCCAGCCTGCCCTCTGGTTACCTTGTTGGGCTGCTATCTGGGAGCCCAGCCTGCCCTCTGGTTACCTTGTTGGGCTGCTATCCGTGAGCCCAGCCTGCCCTCTGGTTACCTTGTTGGGCTGCTATCTGGGAGCCCAGCCTGCCCTCTGGTTACCTTGTTGGGCTGCTATCCGTGAGCCCAGCCTGCCCTCTGGTTACCTTGTTGGGCTGCTATCTGGGAGCCCAGCCTGCCCTCTGGTTACCTTGTTGGGCTGCTATCTGGGAGCCCAGCCTGCCCTCTGGTTACCTTGTTGGGCTGCTATCCGTGAGCCCAGCCTGCCCTCTGGTTACCTTGTTGGGCTGCTATCCGTGAGCCCAGCCTGCCCTCTGGTTACCTTGTTGGGCTGCTATCTGGGAGCCCAGCCTGCCCTCTGGTGGTCCTTCCACAGTAAGGTGAAATAACATCCAAAAAGAGGTGGCTAAGTTATCTAAAAGGATAGAGATGACCACATCTGAACACACGCAGGATGTTAAAGGAAAATGGGATCTAGAAATGAATGTGGTGATAGAAGATTAATCATCGGAGAGAATATGTGAAAGTAGTCACAAATGCACAAATCAGCCCAGTGTGGAGTTTGCCTGGAAAAGGAAGATTTCATACTTTAGAACAACTTTCTTGATATTGAAATTTGCTCCAAAAGCTTGAGCACTATGTTGGAGGGGTGGTTGACCAATAGGAGACTACACAAATTTATTCTGGGATAAAGTGACAGGGGTTCTGTAAGACAATCCTAGACATTAAGTTACCACTGGAACCAATGTTCATTTTATTGAGGGTAATAACTTGTAACCTGGAAGGTGAAAAATAAATATGCATGTTAAGGGTACTGTTAGTGATCGCACAGAAAATGTTTACATTCAATTGGCACAAACCACAGCTTCCAACTAATTCACTGGACTCAGGGACTGAAACATGTGTATGTAATGGATAATATGACACCCAGGTTGCAACTAAAGAAGGATACTTTTTTGTCAAGTGGACTCCCATCAGATTGTACGTTGCCTGATATAATGTGGCATAATTCCCTTAATTGAATGACTCTGAAGTAAACTCCTGTAATTATTAGTGCTATTACTTTTTGTGGTCCTTTTTAAGGATGTTTTAGAATTCTTCTTTATTGTGTTTACTTCGATGGCTCTCTTCCAAAACATAGAGCACGATGCCAAGGAGTGTTCACATGGTGTTCTGGACTGTATAGATAACTCTTCCAAAACACAGAGCACGATGCCAAGGAGTGTTCACATGGTGTTCTGGACTGTATAGATAACTCTTCCAAAACACAGAGCACGATGCCAAGGAGTGTTCACATGGTGTTCTGGACTGTATAGATAACTCTTCCAAAACATAGAGCACGATGCCAAGGAGTGTTCACATGGTGTTCTGGACTGTATAGATAACTCTTCCAAAACATAGAGCACGATGCCAAGGAGTGTTCACATGGTGTTCTGGACTGTATAGATAACTCTTCCAAAACACAGAGCACGATGCCAAGGAGTTTCACATGGTGTTCTGGACTGTATAGATAACTCTTCCAAAACACAGAGCACGATGCCAAGGAGTGTTCACATGGTGTTCTGGACTGTATAGATAACTCTTCCAAAACATAGAGCACGATGCCAAGGAGTGTTCACATGGTGTTCTGGACTGTATAGATAACTCTTCCAAAACATAGAGCACGATGCCAAGGAGTGTTCACATGGTGTTCTGGACTGTATAGATAACTCTTCCAAAACACAGAGCACGATGCCAAGGAGTGTTCACATGGTGTTCTGGACTGTATAGATAACTCTTCCAAAACACAGAGCACGATGCCAAGGAGTGTTCACATGGTGTTCTGGACTGTATAGATAACTCTTCCAAAACATAGAGCACGATGCCAAGGAGTGTTCACATGGTGTTCTGGACTGTATAGATAACTCTTCCAAAACACAGAGCACGATGCCAAGGAGTGTTCACATGGTGTTCTGGACTGTATAGATATCAGGGTCATCTCAAAGTAGATCATCTTCATCAGCCTTACCAGGATCAACACTGGGGCTGAGCCCAAATATTCCAATCATTCAGATTTGATTAACCTTTTTGCTGATTTGAGTATTCGGTATATTATTTTAGCAGGCCTCAAATATTCTAACAGGAAATGTTGTAATGCTTTAATTGTATGGTCCTGTTAAATTGTTCTACACCCTGTTCTACACCCTGTTCTACACATTGTTCTACACCCTGTTCTACACATTGTTCTACACCCTGTTCTACATCCTGTTCTACACCCTGTTCTACACCCTGTTCTACATCCTGTTCTACACCTTGTTCTACACATTGTTCTACATCCTGTTCTACACCCTGTTCTACACCCTGTTCTACATCCTGTTCTACACATTGTTCTACACCCTGTTCTACACCCTGTTCTACATCCTGTTCTACACCTTGTTCTACACCTGTCTGGCCTTCTGCCAGTGTATGACATAAAGTGATCTTTGTTGTTCATGTCCATTACAGAACAGTAAACCAGATTCCTTATTGAAGATGGAAACTGAAGTGCACAAGTTTGAGAGAACGCCACTGTCGGGCAACAAAGACAAGTTTGCCTTTTCAATGACACACAAGAAGTTACTAGGGTAAGCACTGTATACTGGAGCAATGTGGTTCTCACCTGTGTGTGTTAGTGTGTGTGTGTATGTGTGTGTGTGTGTGTGTGTGTGTGTGTGTGTGTGTGTGATGCATCTGTCCTTGGAGAGAGTGAGACCTATCCATTGTTAAGGTGAATTCACATCCTTACAATCCTGTAAAGTGTTTTACTCAAAATGGCAGATTATAAACACAGTGGTGTTATAGTAACATGCTATATATGACATCAGAGCTTAATAAACACAGTGAGACTCTTCTCTGAGTCATAAAGAACCTTCTAGTTGGAGACTCTTCTCATGAGTCATAAAGCATTTACTAGATGGAGACTCTTCTGAGTCATAAAGCGCCTTCTAGTTGGAGACTGTTCTCTCAGTCATAAAGCACCTTCTAGTAGGAGACTGTTCTCTGAGTCATAAAGAACCTTCTAGTTGGAGACTCTTCTCTGAGTCATAAAGCACCTTCTAGTTAGAGACTGCTCTCTGAGTCATAAAGCACATTCTAGTAGGAGACTGTTCTCTGAGTCATAAAGCACCTTCCAGTTGGAGACTGTTCTCTGAGGCATAAAGCACCTTCTAGTAGGAGACTGTTATCTGAGTCATAAAGCACCTTCTAGTTGGAGACTCTTCTCTGAGTCATACAGCATCGTCTAGTAGGAGACTGCTCTGAGTCATAAAGCAAGTTCTAGATTAAGACTGTTCTCTGAGTCATAAAGAACCTTCTAGTTGGAGACTCTTCTCTGAGTCATAAAGCACCTTCTAGTTAGAGACTGCTCTCTGAGTCATAAAGCACATTCTAGTAGGAGACTGTTCTCTGAGTCATAAAGCACATTCTAGTCGGAGAGTCTTCATTCATAAAGCATCTTCTAGTAGGAGACTGCTCTGTGTCGTAAAGTATGTTTCCAATTGTAGACACTAGTGTGTCTGTCTGCTCACTCAAACCCTTGTCATTTTCTTGTGTATTGTTGCACCTTCTCCACATTTTCCAGGAATATTCTTATGATGTTACTAAGTGTATCCAGAGTATTTTCAGATTTCGTTATAAACGAATGTGGAGAAAAGTACAGTAAAAGTAAAATGCACATAAAATCCACAGTGTAGTGTTTTGTATTCAGCCTTGGGCCATTGAATAGTTGTGTCCTCAACTTTGGTCTAATCATTTTCCCATTATCTTGAAACTGTTCCCTTTCAATTGCTTCCATGGTTATGCTTTTCATATTTATTCTGGAAGGAAATGTTCAAGTTCCCACCAGTGTAAAGGGTTAATCTGTGTATGTTTCTCTCTCTCTCAGTTCTAAGCTGAAGCCCCAGACTAACTCCAGTGTGTTCAGCTCGTTACAAAACCTAAAGGAGGACAAGGCCAAGCCGGTGAGAGACGAGTATGAGTACGTGTCAGACGAAGGAGAGCTGAAGATTGATGAGTTCCCCATCAGGAGGAAAAAGAGAGACTTATCCTGTGAGTTTTCTGTTTGAAAGTAAATATTACCGTCAGGTAAAATGCCCCACAATTGGCAGCTCAGTGGCTCCAAATACTGCGAATGTTGGCAATTGTTTACCTGAGTGCCCTGGAACATTACCTCAGGACTTGGTGACACACTACCCCCTATTGTTTACCTGAGTGCCCTGGAACATTACCTCAGGACTTGGTGACACACTACCTACCCCCTATTGTTTACCTGAGTGCCCTGGAACATTACCTCAGGACTTGGTGACACACTACCCCCTATTGTTTACCTGAGTGCCCTGGAACATTACCTCAGGACTTGGTGACACACTACCTACCCCCTATTGTTTACCTGAGTGCCCTGGAACATTACCTCAGGACTTGGTGACACACTACCTACCCCCTATTGTTTACCTGAGTGCCCTGGAACATTACCTCAGGACTTGGTGACACACTACCCCCTATTGTTTATCACCTGGTCAATCTAGTCCTAGAGAATATCTACTTTCTATTTGAAAGTCAATACTTCCTTCAGGTAGAATTTACTACGATTGGGCAGCTAAAATGCGCCAAGTTATGCTAATTTATATATTGGCAAAAGATTATATCACACCACTACATATTTCAGCCAAGAAAAGGTATATCACAGTTTCTAGCTTTGTATTACATACCTTTTCCACATGTTGTTACTTTACAGCCTTATTTTAAAAACAATTCCTCAGCAATCTACACACAATACCCCATAATGACAAAGCGAAAACAGAAATACCTTATTTACATAAGTATTCAGAGCTTTTGCTATGAGACTCAAAATTGAGCTCAGGTGCATCCTGTTTCCATTGATCCTCCTTCACACAGCCAAGACAACACAGGGAGGGTGGCTTCGGGACAAGTCTCTGAATGTCCTTGGTCATTGAGTGGCCCAGCCAGAGCCTGGACTTGAACCCGATCTAACATCTCTGGAGAGACTTGGAAATAACTTTGCAGCGACGCTCCCCATCCAACCTGACAGAGCTTGAGAGGATCTCCACAGAAGAATGGGAGAAACTCCCCAAATACAGGAGTGCCAAGCTTGTATGGTCATACCCAAGAAGACTGGAGGCTGAAATCACTGTCAAAGATGCTTCAACAAAGTACAGAGTAAAGGATCTGAATACTTACGTAAATTAGATATTTCAGTTCTCATTTAAATTAGAAAACAGTTTAATCCATTTCAGAATAAGGCTGTAACATAACAAAATGTGGAAAAAGTCAAGGGGTCCGAATACTTTCCAAAGGCACTGTATATATTTCTTTGTCACAATACTGCAGTAAATACATCTATTAAAGTTCACCTTAGGTTTTTTGAGATTGTGAAAGAGTAGTCCTGTCTTCTGATTGGCAAGTTGTTGATTTGACACTCTCTTGTGATTGGATAGTTGTTGATTGACTCTCTCTTCTCTCCCTGCCAGTCCTGTCCAACATCAAAGAAGCAATCCAGCCATCCAAGAAGCCAAAGCTCCTCCCCTCTGATGTCAAGGTATGTAAGCTCCTCTCCCAAGGTATGACCTATACTCAAAGTAAAGACCAGTAATAGAATATCTAACATTCTGTTCACTCAGACACTTTTCACACTAAATCAAATCAAATCAAATGTTATTGGTCACATACACATATTTAGCAGATGTTATTGCAGGTGTAGCAAAATGCAGTAATACCTAACAATTCACAACAATACACACAGCTAAAAGTAAAATAATGGAATTAAGAAATATATACATATTAAGACGAGCAATGTCGGAGTGGCATTGACTAGAATACAGTAGAATACAGTATATGCTGTACATGAATTGAGTAAAGCAGTATGTAAACATTATTAAAGTTACCAGTGTTCCATTATTAAAGTGACCAGTGATTCCATGTCTATGTATATATTTTGCAGCACCCTCTAAGGTGCAGGGTTGAGTAACCGGGTGGAAGCCGGCTAGTGATGGCTATTTAACAGTCTGATAGCATTGACATAGAAGCTGTTTTTCAGTCTCTCGGTTCTAGCTTTGATGCACCTGTACTGACCTCGCCTTCTGGATGCTGTCCTATCGGTTTCTGTACAGCACTTTGAGATATCAGCTGATGTAAGAAGGGCTTTATAAATCCATTTAATTTGATTTATTGGGATGAACAGGCTGACAGGATACTCTAAATTGTGCAAAAGTTTGGATTTTAGGGGACAATCCAAATTTTTTCAGCCTCCTGAGGTTGAAGAGGTGTTATTGTGCCTTTTTCACCACACTGTCTGTGTGGGTGGACCATTTCAGTTTGTCAGTGATGTGTACACAGAGGAACTTGAAGCTTTCCACCTTCTCCACTGTTGTCCCGTCGATGCGAATAGGGACGTGCTCAGTCTGCTGTTTCCTAAAGTCCACGATCAGCTCCTTCGTCTTCTTGACGTTGAAAGGGATGTTATTTTCTTGGCACCACTCCACTAGAAGGGCCCTCACCTCCTCCTCCCTCGTCATTGTTGGTGATCAGGCCCACTACTGTTTTGTCATCTGCAAACTTTATGATTGAGTTGGAGGCGTGCATGGCCACGCAGTCATGGGTGAACAGGGAGTACGGGAGGGGGCTGAGCACACACCCTTGTGGGGCCCCTGTGTTTAGGATCAGTGAAGTGGATGTCTTGTTTTCTACCTTCACCACCTGGAGGGGCGGCCCGCCAGGGGTTCAGACCCAGGGCTCCGAGCTTAATGATGAGCTTGGAGGGGCGGCCCGCCAGGGGTTCAGACCCAGGGCTCCGAGCTTAATGATGAGCTTGGGTACTATGGTGTTGAAGGCTGACGTGTAGTCAATGAACAGCTGTTACGTTCCCCAGTTTCTGTGTTGTTGTGGGTTTCTTACATAGGTATTCCTCTTGTCCAGATGGGATAGGACGGTGTGTAGTGTGATGGCGATTGCATCGTCTGTGGATCTATTTGGGCGGAATGTAAATTGAAGTGAGTCTAGGATGTCAGGTAAGGTGAAGGTGATATGATCCTTGACTTGTCTCTCAAAAGCACTTCATGATGACAGAAGTGAGTGCTACGGGGCGATAGTCATTTAGTTCAGTTACCTTTGCTTTCTTGGGTACAGGAACAATGGTGGACATCTTGAAGCAAGTGAGGACAGCAGACTGGGATGGGGAGAGATTGAATATTTCTCTAAACACACCAGCCAGCTGGTCTGCACATGCTCTGAGGACCCGGCTATGGATTTTGCCTGTTTGATTGCCTTACGGAGGGAATAACTACACTGTTTGAATTCAACCATATTCCCAGTCACCTTGCCATGGTTAAATGCGGTGGTTTTGCACGAATGCTGCTGTCTATCCTCGGTTCCTGGTTTGGGTAGGTATTAATAGTCACAGTGGGAGCAACATCCCCTAAACACTTCCTGATGAACTCAGTCTTCGTGTCCGTGTATACGTTATTCTCCAAGGCTACCTGTAACATATCACGTGATCAAAACAATCTTGAAGCATAGATTCCGATTGGTCAGACCAGCGTTGACTAGACCTTAGCATGGGTACTTCCTGTTTGAGTTTCTGCCTATAGGAAGTGAAGAGCAAAATGGAATTGTGATCTGATTTGCCCGAAGGGAGGGCAGGGGAGGGCCTTGTTGGCATCCCGGAAGGGGGAGTAGCAGTGGTCAAGTGTTTTTCCAGCATGAGTACTACAGTCAATGTGTTGATAGAACTTCAGTAGCGTTTTCCTCAAGTTGGCTTTGTTAAAATCCCCAGATACAAATAATACCGCCTCCACACTCACCCTAATCTATTTCTTTATTCAAATGTAGGAACTGGGTTCTACAGTTTGAACCCCTGCTGTCTCTGGCTCCACAACCACCCTGCCCGGCCATCTACAGTTGAAGTCGGAAGTTTACATACACTTAGGTTGGAGTCATTAAAACGTGTTTTTCAACCACTCCACATATTTCTTGTTAACAAACTATAGTTTTGGCAAGTCGGTTAGGACATCTACTTAATGCATGACACAAGTCATTTTCCCAACAATTGTTTACAGACAGATTATTTCACTTATAACTCATTGTATCACAATTCCAGTGGGTCAGAAGTACATACACTAAATTGACTGACCCACTGGGAATGTGATGAAAGAAATAAAAGCTGAAATAAATCAAATAAATCTACTATTATTCTGACATTTCACATTCCTAAAATAAAGTGGTAATCCTAATTGACAGGGAATTTTTTACTAGGATTAAATGTCAGGAATTGTGAAAAACTGAGTTTAAATGTATTTGGCTAAGGTGTATGTAAACTTCCAACTTCAACTGTATGGTTTCCAGTTTGCACAAGTCCAGTGTAGTTCCTTGACTGCTATCGTGTTATCGGCTTGAGTAGGAATATACACGGCTGTGAATATAACCGAAGATAATTATCTTGGGAGGTAATACGGTCTGCATTTGATTGTGAGGTATTCTAGGTCATGTGAACAAAAAGACTTGAGTTCCTGTATGTTATCACACCATGAGTAGTTAATCATGAAACATACACCACCGCCTTTCTTCTTTCTGGAGAGCTCTTTACTCCTGTCTGTGTGATGTACTGAGAACCCAGCTGGCTGTATGGACGGGGACAGTATATCCAGAGAGAGCCATGACTCCGTGAAATAGAGTATGTTACAATCCCTGATGTCTCTCTGGAAGGAGATCCTCGCCCTGAGCTCGTCTACGTTATTGTCCAGAGACTGAACATTAGATAGTAATACACTTGGAAGGGGTGGATAGTGTGCACGCCTCCTGAGTCGGACTAGAGGTCCACTCCGAATACCTCTTCTCTGCCGGCAGCGTCTTGGAACAGCCTCTGGGATAAGTTCAATTGCACTGGGGGGTAAGAACTAATTATCCAATTCGGAATGTCGTATTCTTGCTCGTAATGCGGATGAGTTTTCGTCGCACTCAAATCCAAAAGTTATTTCCGGCTGTATGTAATAACACAAAAAATGGTGGCTAATAATGTAAGAAATAACAAACAAAAAAATTTAAATACTGCAAAATTGCTTAGGAGCTAGAAGCAGAGCTGCCATGTCTGTCAGCGCCATCTACCACTACTGAGCCGAGCAGAGCAGTGCTGGACTGGCCTGGTTACACATCCACCATAGTGTCTGGAACTGTGCTGGAAAAGACGATGTGAAACGAAAATATCCGAGCCAGCACAGTACGGTTCAGTTCAGGTCAGCAGGATAGTGTTATCAGGTTCACAGTGTTATCAGGTTCATAGTGTTAATATCAGGTTCGTAGTGTTAACAGATTCACAGTGTTATCAGGTCCATAGTGTTAATATCAGGTCCATAGTGTTAATATCAGGTCCATAGTGTTATCAGGTCCATAGTGTTAATATCAGGTCCATAGTGTTAATATCAGGTCCATAGTGTTAATATCAGGTCCATAGTGTTAATATCAGGTCCATAGTGTTATCAGGTTCATAGTGTTAATATCATGTTCATAGTGTTAATATCAGGTTCGTAGTGTTAACAGATTCACAGTGTTATCAGGTCCATAGTGTTAATATCAGGTCCATAGTGTTATCAGGTCCATAGTGTTAATATCAGGTCCATAGTGTTAATATCAGGTCCATAGTGTTAATATCAGGTCCATAGTGTTAATATCTGGTTCATAGTGTTAATATCAGGTCCATAGTGTTAATATCTGGTTCATAGTGTTAATATCAGGTTCATAGTGTTAATATCTGGTTCATAGTGTTCATAACAGGTTCATATGGGTGGCTAGAGTGTTGGACTAGTAACTGGAAGGTTGCAAGTTCAAACCCCCGAGCTGACAAGGTACAAATCTGTCGTTCTGCCCCTGAACAGGCAGTTAACCCACTGTTCCTAGGCAGTCATTGAAAATAAGAATTTGTTCTTAACTGAGGTAAAATATTTGTTTTTGTTAATATCAGGTTCATAGTGTTCATATCAGGTTCATAGTGTTAACAGGTTCATAGTGTTATAATTAGGTTCATATTGTTAACAGGTTCATAATGTTAATATCAGGTTCATAGTGTTAATATCAGGTTCATAGTGTTATTATCAGGTTGATAGTGTTATTATCAGGTTCATAGTGTTATTATCAGGTTCATAGTGTTAACATCAGGTTCATAGTGTTATTATCAGGTTCATAGTGTTATTATCAGGTTCATAGTGTTATTATCAGGTTCATAGTGTTATTATCAGGTTCATAGTGTTAACAGGTTCATAGTGTTATAATTAGGTTCATATTGTTAACAGGTTCATAATGTTAATATCAGGTTCATAGTGTTAATATCAGGTTCATAGTGTTATTATCAGGTTGATAGTGTTATTATCAGGTTCATAGTGTTATTATCAGGTTCATAGTGTTAACATCCTGTATACTTCCGGCCCTTCTTTGGACACTGTGTTAACAACCCTCCAGGCAAGCTTCAATGCCATACAACTCTCCTTCCGTGGCCTCCAATTGCTCTTAAATACAAGTAAAACTAAATGCATGCTCTTCAACCGATCGCTACCTGCACCTACCCGCCTGTCCAACATCACTACTCTGGACGGCTCTGACTTAGAATACGTGGACAACTACAAATACTTAGGTGTCTGGTTAGACTGTAAACTCTCCTTCCAGACCCATATCAAACATCTCCAATCCAAAGTTAAATCTAGAATTGGCTTCCTATTTCGCAACAAAGCATCCTTCACTCATGCTGCCAAACATACCCTTGTAAAATTGACCATCCTACCAATCCTCGACTTTGGCGATGTCATTTACAAAATAGCCTCCAATACCCTACTCAACAAATTGGATGCAGTCTATCACAGTGCTATCCGTTTTGTCACCAAAGCCCCATATACTACCCACCATTGCGACCTGTACGCTCTCGTTGGCTGGCCCTCGCTTCATACTCGTCGCCAAACCCACTGGCTCCATGTCATCTACAAGACCCTGCTAGGTAAAGTCCCCCTTATCTCAGCTCGCTGGTCACCATAGCATCTCCCACCTGTAGCACACGCTCCAGCAGGTATATCTCTCTAGTCACCCCCAAAACCAATTCTTTCTTTGGCCGCCTCTCCTTCCAGTTCTCTGCTGCCAATGACTGGAACGAACTACAAAAATCTCTTAAATTGGAAACACTTATCTCCTCACTAGCTTTAAACACCAACTGTCAGAGCATCTTACAGATTACTGCACCTGTACATAGCCCACCTATAATTTAGCCCAAACAACTACCTCTTTCCTAACTGTATTTAATTTATTTATTTATTTTGCTCCTTTGCACCCCATTATTTTTATTTCTACTTTGCACATTCTTCCATTGCAATACTACCATTCCAGTGTTTTACTTGCTATATTGTATTTACTTTGCCACCATGGCCTTTTTTGCCTTTACCTCCCTTCTCACCTAATTTGCTCACATTGTATATAGACTTGTTTTTTTTTTACTGTATTATTGACTGTATGTTTGTTTTACTCCATGTGTAACTCTGTGTCGTTGTATGTGTCGAACTGCTTTGCTTTATCTTGGCCAGGTCGCAATTGTAAATGAGAACTTGTTCTCAACTTGCTTACCTGGTTAAATAAAGGTGAAATAAAAAAAATAAAAAATCAGGTTCATAGTGTTATTATCAGGTTCATAGTGTTATTATCAGGTTCATAGTGTTATTATCAGGTTCATAGTGTTAATATCAGGTCCATAGTGTTATAATTAGGTTCATATTGTTAACAGGTTCATAATGTTAATATCAGGTTCATAGTGTTAATATCAGGTTCATAGTGTTAACATCAGGTCCATAGTGTTAATATCAGGTCCATAGTGTTAATATCAGGTCCATAGTGTTAATATCAGGTCCATAGTGTTAATATTAGGTTCATGGTGTTATTATCAGGTTCATAGTGTTATTATCAGGTTCATAGTGTTATTATCAGGTTCATAGTGTTATTATCAGGTTCATAGTGTTAATATCAGGTCCATAGTGTTAATAACAGGTCCATAGTGTTAATATCAGGTCCATAGTGTTAATATCAGGTCCATAGTGTTAATATCAGGTTAATCGTGTTAATATCAGGTCCATAGTGTTAATATCAGGTCCATAGCGTTATCAGGTTCATCGTGTTAATATCAGGTTCATAGTGTTACCAGGTTCATAGTGTTAACAGGTTAATGTCTAGAGATTCTCTAACATCCAGAAGGACTCTGATATCTACAATTCTACGTCCATTAAGACAACGGCCTAATGACTGCTTCCAAGATCCCAACAGTCAGAGGAAAACATTCTGGAATATTTTCTCCGTCCATGTGGTCATTAATGAATTCCGTGTGATCCTCTATGTTGTCAATGGAAATCACATGTGTGTGAGTGAAGCGTGTGTGAATCAAAGACAGAACTGTGCGGCGCCGGGCCAAAGGACACCACACATTGAGAGAGAGAGAAAGAGAGCAGAGTACCTCTCCCACCCAGATGCAGAGGCCTCTTTGGCCCCCTGCTCCATGGCTTCCATCCACCACAGTACAGTACCCCTTGGATATAAAAAATGACAAGGCACGGAAAGAGTGCAAACAGAAGCTCCTCATGGACAATCTAGAGACACTTTGCTGACTGCTACAAAAATGGGAACGTAATCAACTTAATCTTCCACACAGACCATCCCTGGGCATGGCACACAGCTATAAGAGCACACTACCCCTGTATTGGCGGAGGGTGGAAAATCAGAATAGTGTAAAACGAGAACCCTGAGACAGACACTAGAGGTCGACCAATTAACCGATTAATTAGGGCGATTTCAAGTCTTCATTAACAATCGGAAATCGGTATTTTTGGACACCGATTTGGCCGATTTAAATTGTTTATTTTTTTACACCTTTATTGAATATTTTTTTAACAAGGCAAGTCAGTTAAGAACACGTTCTTATTTTCAATGACGGCCCTAGGAACGGTGGGTTAACTGCCTCGTTTAGGGCAGAACGACAGATTTTTACCTTGTCAGCTCGGGGGATCCAATCTTGCAACCGTACAGTTAACTAGTCCAACGCTCTAACCACCTGCCTTACATTGCACTTCACGAGGAGACTGCCTGTTACGCGAATGCAGTAAGAAGCCAAAGTAAGTTGCTAGCTAGCATTAAACTTATAAAAAACAATCAATCAATCAATCATAATCACTAGTTAACTACACATGGTTGATGATATTACTAGTTTATCTAGCGTGTCCTGCGTTGCATATAATCGATACGGTGCGTATCGTTGCGCCAATGTGTACCTAACCATAAACATCAATGCCTTTCTTAAAATCAGTACACAGAAGTATATATTTTTAAACCTGCATATTTAGCTAAAATAAATCCAGGTTAGCAGGCAATATTAACCAGGTGAAATTGTGTCACTTCTCTTGCGTTCATTGCACGCAGAGTCAGTGTAATATGCAACAGTTTGGGCTGCCTAATTTGCCAGAATTTTACGTAATTATGACATAACATTGAAGACTTATGGATGCCACCCGTTAGATAAAATACGGAACGGTTCCGTATTTCACTGAAAGAATAAATGTCTTGTTTTCGAGATGATAGTTTCCGGATTCGACCATATTAATGAGCTGAGGCTCGTATTTCTGTGTGTTATTATATTACAATTAAGTCTATGATTTGATAGAACAGTCTGACTGAGCGGTGGTAGGCAGCAGCAGGCTCGTAAGCATTCATTCAAACATGACATTCGTGTGTTTTGCCAGCAGCTCTGCTGTTTATGACTTCAAGCCTATCAACTCCCTCGATTAGGCTGGTGTAACCCTTGCCACGAACCGGCTCAAAGCCCGTAACAAAAGGGAGACAACGTGGAGATAAGGAGTAACAAAACATATATTTATTAAATAAAGTAACTAAGTATAATTTACAATGGTGTGTGTAATCAGTAATCAGTAGTGTAAGTGAGTGTTTTGCATGCATGAATGTGATAATGCAGGGTGTTGAAAGGTGCCAAAGCAAACAACCAAAAGGCCACCAAGATACACAACAAAATCTGTAAAGGTGTCTGCATGGAGAGAGTCTCCTCCATGAATGGGGAAGTGGTGTATTTATCCTGGGAGACACCGGGCCCAGGTGTGTCTGCATGGAGAGAGTCTCCTCCATGAATGGGGAAGTGGTGTATTTATGCTGGGAGACACCGGGCCCAGGTGTGTCTGCATGGAGAGAGTCTCCTCCATGAATGGGGAAGTGGTGTATTTATCCTGGGAGACACCGGGCCCAGGTGTGTCTGCATGGAGAGAGTCTCCTCCATGAATGGGGAAGTGGTGTATTTATCCTGGGAGACACCGGGCCCAGGTGTGTCTGCATGGAGAGAGTCTCCTCCATGAATGGGGAAGTGGTGTATTTATCCTGGGAGACACCGGGCCCAGGTGTTTCCCATGTAGCTGACGACCCTCCCAACTCCGTCCACCGGCATCCTAATAAGGAAACAAGAACAAAGAGAGAATACGGCAGACAGAGTGGGAGGGTCGTCACACCGATGTGAAATGACTAGCTAGTTAGCGGGGTGCGCGATAATAGCGTTTCAAACGTCACTCGCTCTGAGACTTGGAGTAGTTGTTCCCCTTGCTCTGAATATGTCCATAAACACTCCAGCCAGCTGGTCTGCGCATGCTCTGAGGACACGGTTAGGTATTTTGTCTGGGCTGTCAGCCTTGCGACGGTTAACACGTTTAAATGTTTTACTCACGTCGGCCACGGAGAAGGACAGCCCACAGTCCTTGGTAGCCCTGTCAATGTCAGTGTGTTATCCTCAAAGCGTGCAAAGAATGTGTTTAGCCTGCCCGGAAGCAAGACGTCGGTCTTGGCGGCGTTGCTGGTTTTCCATTTTGTAGTCCGTGATTGTCTGTAGTCCCTGCCACATACGTCTCATGTCTGAGCCATTTAATTGCGACTCCACTTTACTCACGTCGGCCACGTGAGTGTGGCTTGTCGGTGTTTAGCTTGTCGGTGTCTGCCCTTCGTACATCAGCTGATATCTCAAAGTGCTATACAGAAACCCTAAACAGCAAGCAATGCAGGTGTTGAAGCACGTTGGCTAGGAAGAAACCTAGAGAGGAACCAGGCTATGAGGGGAGGCCAGTCCTCTTCTGGCTGTGCCGGGTGGAGATTATAACAGAACATGGCCAAGATGTTCAAATGTTCATAAATGACCAGCATGGTCAAATAATAGGTCTGGGACAGGTAGCACGTCTGGAGAACAGGTAAGGATTCCATAGCCGCAGGCAGAACAGTTGAAACTGGAGCAGCAGCACGGCCAGGTACACTGGGGACAGCAAGGAGTCATCATGCCAGGTAGTCCTAGGCATGGTCCTAAGGCTCAGGCCCTCCGAGAGAGAGAAATAAAGAGAGAATTAGAGAGAGCACACTTAAATTCACACAGGACACCAGATATAACAAACTGACCCTAGCCCCCTGACACATTAACTACTGCAGCATAAATACTGGAGGCTGAGACAGGAGGGGTCAGGAGACACTGTGGCCCCATCCGATGATACCCCCGGACAGGGCCAAACAGGAAGGATATATCCCCACCCACTTTGCCAAAGCACAACCCCCACACCACTAGAGGGATATCTTCAACCACCAACTTACCATCCTGAAACAAGGCCGAGTATAGCCCACAAAGATCTCCGCCACGGCACAACCCAAGGGGGGGCAACCCAGACAGGAAGATCACGTCAGTGACTCAACCCACTCTAGTGACGCACCCTTCCCAGGGACGGCATGGAAGAGCACCAGTAAGCCAGTGCCTCAGCCCCTGTAATAGGGTTAGAGGCTGAGAATCCCAGTGGAAAGAGGGTAAGCGGCCAGGCAGAGACAGCAAGGGCGGTTCGTTGCTCCAGAGCCTTTCCGTTCACCTTCACACTCCTGGGCCAGACTACACTCAACCATAGGACCTACTGAAGATATGAGTCTTCAGTAAAGACTTAAAGGTTGAGACCGAGTCTGCGTCTCTCACAAGGTAGGTAGGCAGACCATCCATTCCATAGAAATGGAGCTCTATAGGAGAAAGCCCTGCCTCCAGCTGTTTGCTTAGAAATTCTAGGGACAGTAAGGAGGCCTGCGTCTTGTGACCGTAGCGTATGTGTAGGTATGTACAGCACAACCAAATCGGAAAGATAGGTAGGAGCAAGCCCATGTAATGCTTTGTAGTTTGGAAGTAAAACCTTGAACTCATCCCTTGCCTTAACAGGAAGCCAGTGTAGGGAGTCTAGCACTGGAGTAATATGATCAAATTTTGGGGTTCTAGTCAGGATTCTAGCAGCCGTATTTAGCACTAACTGAAGTTTATTTAGAGCTTTATCCGGGTAGCCGGAAAGTAGAGCATTGCAGTAGTCTAACCTAGAAGTAACAAAAGCATGGATAAATTTTTCTGCATCTTTTTTGGGCAGAACATTTCTGATTTTTGCAATGTTACGTAGATGGAAAAAAAGCTGTCCTTGAAACAGTCTATGTTCGTCAAAAGAGAGATCAGGGTCCAGAGTAACGCCGAGGTCCTTCACAGTTTTATTTGAGACGACTGTACAACCATCAAGATGAATTGTCAATAGGGATATCCTATCCGGGTTGGATGAGCGCTGTGTTAAGAAGCAGTGCAGCTTGGTTGGGTTGTGTTTCGGAGGACGCATGGCTTTCGACCTTCGTCTCTCCCGAGCCCGTACAGGAGTTGTAGCGATGAGACAAGATAGTAACTACTAACATTTGAATACCACAAAATTGGGTAGAAAAGGGGGTAAAATAAATAAAAAATGTTAATTTGTTTCTTGGGACCTAGAACAAGCATCTCTGTTTTGTCTGAGTTTAAAAGTAGAATGTTTGTATTATGGGGTATTGTGTGTAGATTTTAGAATAAGGCTGTAAAGTAACAAAATGTGGAAAAAGTCTAGGGGTCTGAATAGTTTCCGAATGCACTGTATATAAACGAATTGGCTAGGACACTAGAACAGTCTGCAGCACTCGGCCTCACCCTACTAGAATGAATCTGAAGTCAATTGTCTACTGTTTGCTGATTATTTGGTGCTTCTGTCCCTAACCAAGGAGGGCCTACAGCAGCACCTAGATCTTCTGCACAGATTCTGTCAGACCTGGTCCCTGTCAGACCTGGTCCCTGACAGTAAATCTTAGTAAGACTAACAAATGGTGTTCCATCAAAGGTCCAGTCTCCAGGACCAGAAATACAAATTCCATCTAGACACCGTTGCCCTAGAGCACACAAAAAACTAGACATACCTCGGCCTAAACATCAGCGCCACAGATAACTTCCACAAAGCTGTGAACGATCTGACAGACAAGGCAAGAAGGGCCTTCTATGCCATCAAAAGGAACATAACATTTTAAATACCAATTAGGATCTGGCTAAAAATACTTGAATCAGTTATAGGATCCATTGCCCTTCATGGTTGTGAGGTCTGGGGTCCACTCAACAACCATTTGAAAGGAAACACTTTGAAGTTTGTGGAATTAATGTAGCAGAATATAACATATTAGATCTGGTAAAATATAATTCTAACAGCAGTGTGTTTGCAAAGTTTCAGACTGATCCTGTGGATAATTATTTTACTGCACAATATTTTGTAACAAGTCTGCCTCGAGTTTGCCCACAGTGATACATTTTCAACTACATAACTACAGAGAGCATACAAGAATCCTATGGTAATACAACATTTAAGTTTACAAACTCCCAGGAATGTCATACATGATGGATCATTACCTTCCCTACAGAAAAGACACTAACCTTCAGACATCTAGATGGCCGGGTGGGGTGGGTGTGGAGCCAGACACAGGCTTCCCTACAGAAAAGACACTAGCCTTCAGAGAGAGAGAGAGACCTAGATCCAGCTGTTACAGGCCTCCATCACTATTGTCATGATGATCAGTAGTACTGGGTGTGTTTAAGTAGGGGAGGTGTTGTACTGTATATCCCACTCCTGGGGCGGCAGGGTAGCCTAGTGGTTGGGGCGGCAGGGTAGCCTAGTGGTTGGGGCGGCAGGGTAGCCTAGTGGTTGGGGCGGCAGGGTAGCCTAGTGGTTGGGGCGGCAGGGTAGCCTAGTGGTTGGGGCGGCAGGGTAGCCTAGTGGTTGGGGCGTTGGACGAGTAACCGGATTTTGCAAGTTCAATCCCCGAGCTGACAAGGTACAAATCTGTCGTTCTGCCCCTGAACAGGCAGTTAACCCACTGTTAACCCACTAGGCCGTCATTGAAAATAAGAATTTGTTCTTAACTGACTTGCCTAGTTAAATAAAGGTCAAATAAACATTTTTTAAACTCCTACTGCCCCATTCAACCAGGTCATAGTTATAATAGTAGTGGGAATGTATCCTAACTGACGGGTCATGTCTGGGATCACCTGTGTGACGTAGATCAGGTGTACGTCTGGCTGTCAGGCGTCATTGTGTGCCTGTGTTTCCGTTTCACAGTGAATTATAAAGTTATATGCTCTTCTTGTGTTCAGTGTGTTGTACAATAAAACGTGTTGCTCTATTCCATTCTCAGAAGACTGACTCATCAGATGAAGAGTCGCTCCACATCGACACAGAAGTCAAGCCAGAGGTCAAGCGGGAGGTGAAAGGTCGTAACTTGAAGGTAAAGAAGAAGGCGGGAAGCACGGCAGGCATCCTGGACCTACTACAGGCCAGCAAAGCAGTGGGCGGCATCGACTACAGTGTCAACAGGTACATCATTTTTTTTTACCTTAATTTAATTAGGCAAGCCAGTTAAGAACAAATTCTTATTCATGGCCTACCACAAGGCAGGATGGGGGCTGGGATTAAAAATACAAAATAAAAACATATGACAAAACACACATCACGATAAGAGAGATACCATTACATAACGAGTGACCTAAGACGACAACACAGCATGGTGACAACACAACATGACAAAACAGCATGGTAGCAACACAACATGACAACAACATGACAACACAGCATGGTAGCAACACAACATGACAATACAGCATGGTAGCAACACAACATGACAACAACATGGTAGCAAGATGACAACAACATGGTAGCAACACAACATGACAACACAGTATGTTAGCAACATGACAACAACATGGTAGCAACACAACATGACAACACAGCATGGTAGCAACACAACATGACAACAACATGGTAACAACACAACATGACAACACAGCATGGTAGAAACACAACATGACAACACAGCATGTTAGCAACACAACATGACAACAACATGGTAGCATCACAACATGACAACAACATGGTAGCAACACAACATGACAGCAACATGGTAGCAACATGACAGCAACATGGTAGCAACACAACATGACAACACAGCATGTTAGCAACACAGCATGACAACAACATGGTAGCAACACAACATGACAACACAGCATGGTAGCAACACAACATGACAACAACATGACAACACAGCATGGTAGCAACACAACATGACAACAACATGGTAGCAACACAACATGACAACAACATGGTAGCAACACAACATGGCAGCAGCACAACATGGTAGCAGCACAAAACATGGTACAAACATTATTGGGCACAGACAACAGCACAAAGGGAAAGAAGGTAGAGACAACAATACATCATGCAAAGCAGCCACAATTGTCAGTAAGAGTGTCCATGATTGAGTCTTTGAATGAAGAGATGGAGATAAAACTGTCCAGATTGAGTGATTGTTGCAGCTCGTTCCAGTCGCTAGCTGCAGCAAACTGAAAAGAGGAGCGACCCAGGGATGTGTTTGCTTTGGGAACCTTGAACAGAATGTGACTGGCAGAACGGGTGTTGTATGTGGAGGATGAGGGCTGCAGTGGAGATCTCAGATAGGGGGGCGCAAGAACACACACACACAGTGTGTCTGTAATAGAGATAGGCACGGGAACAGGACTCCACACGTCTTGCCGGTCCCACGGGATTTGTGGGTTGAACTGAAAAAGTGTGTGCGAGCAAGGAGGCCTACAAACCTGACTCAGGAACACCAGCTCTGTCAGGAGGAATGGGCCAAAATTCACCCAACTTATTGTGGCAAGCTTGTGGAAGGCTACCCAAAACGTTTGACCTAAGTTAAACAATTTAAAGGCAATGCTACCAAATACTAATTGAGTGTATGTAAACTTCTGACCCACTGGGAATGTGATGAAAGAAATAAAAGCTGAAATAAATAATTTTCTCTACTATTATTCTGACATTTCACATTCTTGAAGTAAAGTGGTGATCCTAACTGACCTAAGACAGGCGATTTTTACTCGGATTAAATGTCAGGAATTGTGAAAAACTGAGTTTAAATGTAGTTGGCTACGGTGTATGTAAACTTCGGACTTCAAATATTTGTCTCTCATATGGTCATACATTTGTCAGGAGGTAAGGAAGTGCAGCTCAGTTTCCACCTCATTTTGTGGGCGGTGTGCACATAGCCTGTCTTCTCTTGAGCGTCAGAGCTTCCTAAGGTGTTCTTTCTCAGTAGCAAGGCTATGCTTACTGAGTCTGTACATAGTCAAAGCTTTCCTTAAGTTTGGGTCAGTTACAGTAGTCAGGTATTCTGCCACTGTGTACTCTGTTTAGGGCCAAATAGCATTTTAGTTGCTCTGTTTTTTTGTTAATTCTTTCCAATGTGTCAAGTAATTGTTTGTTTTCTCATGATTTGGTTGGGTATAATTGTGTTGCTGTCCTGGGGCTCTGTAGGACGAGCTTGGTTAGGGGACTCTTCTCCAGGTTCATCTCTCTGTAGGTGATGGCTTTGTTATGGAAGGTTGCTCTGCATGCAATATTTGGTGTTTTACATTGTACACAGATTATACTTTTGCAGAAGTCTGCATGCAGTCTCAATTTGAATTTTGTGAATTTTTGGTTGATGAGCGGACCCCAGACCTCACAACGATAAAGGGCAATGGGTTCTATAACTTTATTCCTCTCCCTCTCTCTCTCTCTCTCTCTCTCTCTCTCTCTGTCTCTGTCTCTGTCTCTCTCTCTCTCTCTCTCTCTCGATCTGTCTCTTTCTCCGGCGGGTACACCTTCCAGCAGTGTAATGTGTTATTGTGTTGTGTTATTTCTTATTGACGTACTTACAGTCAGCCACCTGCATCTCCCAGCACACAGGAGGCCATTCAGGGGATGTTGTCTATGGCCAACTTGTCCTCCGGGGCTACCGCTGGGGCCGCAGCCATCTCCTCCGACACCCCTGGGGCCTGGGGCTGCGACCGGCCCGGCAGAAACCACTCCAACACCACCACCGCTGGACGGAAGGGAGGAGCAGCAAGCGGAGCGGGAGGAGGAGTAAGTAAGCGGCCAGCCAAACGACCCCCCAAGAAGACGAAGAAGAGCAGCAGCATCGACAGTGATGATGATCAGGATCATATGGACGCCTGCTTCAAGGACTCAGATTATGGTAACTAGAGATATGATATGTTTTCTACTAGAGATATGATACGTTTTCTACTAGAGATATGATACGTTTTCTACTAGAGATATGATACGTTTTCTACTAGAGATATGATACGTTTTCTACTAGAGATATGATACGTTTTCCACTAGAGTCATGATACGTTTTCTACTAGAGATATGATACGTGTTCTACTAGAGATATGATACGTTTTCTACTAGAGAGGTGGAGCTAGAGATATCTAGTGGAGTTTCCACTAGAGTCATGATACGTTTTCTACTAGAGATATGATACGTTTTCTACTAGAGAGGTGGAGCTAGAGATATCTAGTGGAGTTTCCACTAGATATATGATACGTGTTCTACTAGAGATATCTAGTGGTGTTTCCACTAGAGTCATGATACGTTTTCTACTAGAGAGGTGGAGCTAGAGATATCTAGTGGAGTTTCCACTAGAGATATGATACGTGTTCTACTAGAGATATGATACGTTTTCTACTAGAGATATCTAGTGGAGTTTCCACTAGAGTCATGATACGTTTTCTACTAGAGAGGTGGAGTTTCCACTAGAGATATGATAGTTTCCACTAGACATATAATAAATGTTCTACTAGAGATAGAGTAAAGTTTCCAGTAGACATATGATACATGTTCTACTATAGATATATAGTAGAGATTCCACTAGAGATATGATGCATGTTTTACTCAAGCTATAGAGTAGTTTCTACTCGAGATATAGTAGAGTTTCCACTAGAGATATAATACTTGTTCTATTAGAGATATGATACGTTTTCCACTAGAGATATGATACGTTTTCTACTAGAGATATGATACGTTTTCTACTAGAGATATGATACGTTTTCTACTAGAGAGGTGGAGCTAGAGATATCTAGTGGAGTTTCCACTAGAGATATGATACGTTTTCCACTAGAGATATGATACGTTTTCTACTAGAGATATGATACGTTTTCTACTAGAGATGTGATACGTTTTCTACTAGAGATATGATACGTTTTCCACTAGAGTCATGATACGTTTTCTACTAGAGATATGATACGTGTTCTACTAGAGATATGATACGTGTTCTACTAGAGAGGTGGAGCTAGAGATATCTAGTGGAGTTTCCACTAGAGATGTGATACGTTTTCTACTAGAGATATCTAGTGGAGTTTCCACTAGATATATGATACGTGTTCTACTAGAGATATCTAGTGGTGTTTCCACTAGAGTCATGATACGTTTTCTACTAGAGATATGATACGTTTTCTACTAGAGATATGATACGTTTTCTACTAGAGATATGATACGCGTTCTACTAGAGATATGATACGTGTTCTACTAGAGAGGTGGAGCTAGAGATATCTAGTGGAGTTTCCACTAGAGATGTGATGCGTGTTCTACTAGAGATATGATACGTGTTCTACTAGAGATATGATACGTTTTCTACTAGAGATATCTAGTGGAGTTTCCACTAGAGTCATGATACGTTTTCTACTAGAGAGGTGGAGTTTCCACTAGAGATATGATAGTTTCCACTAGACATATAATAAATGTTCTACTAGAGATAGAGTAAAGTTTCCAGTAGACATATGATACATGTTCTACTATATATATATAGTAGAGATTCCACTAGAGATATGATGCATGTTTTACTCAAGCTATAGAGTAGTTTCTACTCGAGATATAGTAGAGTTTCCACTAGAGATATAATACTTGTTCTACTAGAGATATAATACTTGTTCTATGAGAGATGTAGTAGAGTTTCCACTATAGATATAACACATGTTCTACTAGAGATATAATACTTGTTCTACTAGAGGAATAATACTTGTTCTACTATAGATATAGTAGAGTTTCTACTGGAGATATAATACATGTTCTACTAGAGATATAGTAGAGTTTCTACTAGAGGAATAATACTTGTTCTACTAGAGATATAGTAGAGTTTCTACTAGAGGAATAATACTTGTTCTACTAGAGATATAGTAGAGTTTCTACTGGAGATATAATACATGTTCTATATATGTGATACATGTTCCACTGGAGATATAGTTTCCACTGGAGAGATAGTAGAGTTTCCATTTGTCATTATATGTTTTCTACTAGAGTTATAGCAGAGTTTCCACTAGAGATGTGATACATGTTCCACTGGAGATATAGTTTCCACTAGAGAGATAGTAGAGTTTCCATTTGTCATTATATGTTTTCTACTAGAGTTATAGCAGAGTTTCCACTAGAGATGTGATACATGTTCTACTAAAGATATGGTAGAGTTTCCACTAGAGTCATGATACATTTTCTATTAAAGATATAGTAGTTTCCACTAGAGACGTGATACATGTTCTACTGAAAATATTGTAGAGTTTTCACTAGATCAGGTATTCCCAAACTGGGGGTACGCGCAATGCCGTACGTCAAATTTTTCTTCACATTTTCAGAAAGTCCATTGATATTTCCCAACGGGGCTATACATCTGGGTGAGGTTTTTTTCTTGCCTGAGTAACTTCGTTTCACTGCCAAAAATACAGTTAAACCATCTAGTGTTCAGCGTGTTCAACAACACAATGTCAAAAACAGGTAACCTAGTTAAATAATTAACATCCACATTAATCCATCACATTAACCGTTACTCATCCAATCACATTAACCGTTACTCTCTCACGGTAAACCTTCCCTCTTCCACAGACATTTAGAAACGAAACGTGACAATTTGAAAAATAAGCCACGGGAGTTTTTCATGGGAATTCCACTAACGGTCCATATGTAGCCAAACGTAGTTGCTGCTCATATTGGTATCTGTACTGATGGCGCAAAAGCCATGCCAGGGAGACCTAGTGGAGTGGTAACACCCGTGCAAGCAGTTGCTCCCGACACCACTTGGGTCACTGCAGCATCCACCGGGAGGCTCTTGGGTACACTGCAGCATCCACCGAGAGGCTCTTGGGTACACTGCAGCATCCACCGAGAGGCTCTTGGGTACACTGCAGCATCCACCGAGAGGCTCTTGGGTACACTGCAGCATCCACCGGGAGGCTCTTGGGTACACTGCAGCATCCCCCTAGAGGCTCTTGGGTCACTGCAGCATCCACCGGGAGGCTCTTGGGTCACTGCAGCATCCACCGAGAGGCTCTTGCTGCCAAGGGAATACCTGACAGCTTGAAAGACGTTTTGGACACTACAGTGAAAATGGTTAACTATGTTAAAGCAAGGCCCCTGAACTCTCGTGTATTTTCTGCACTATGCAATGATATGGGAAGCGACCATGTAAAGCTTTTACAACATACAGAAGTGCGCTGGTTATCAAGGGGAAAAGTATTGACATGTATTTTAATTGAGAGACGAGCTTAAAGTTTTCTTAACCTCTTGAAACTAGGGGGCACTATTTTTATTTTGGGAAAAATAACGTTCCCAAAGTAAACCACCTATTTCTCAGGACCAGATCCTAGAATATGCATATAATTGACAGCTTAGGATAGAAAACACTCTAAAGTTTCCAAAACTGTCAAAATATTGTCTGTGAGTATAACAGAACTGATATTGCAGGCGAAAGCCTAAGAAAAATCCAATCAGGAAGTGACTCATGTTTTGAAACCGTTGTGTTCCTATGCACCCCTATTGGTCACTGAAAGGGATATCAACCAGATTCCTTTTTATAAGAGGTGTCTACAGCATTGTGACGTAGTGTCACGCCTTTATGTTGAAGAATGAGCGTAAGCGACTACATTGCGTAAGTGGCCAGCTGAGGGCTCTGAGTGATTCTTGCGTAAAAGACAGAGGTAGTCATTTTTCCTCTCGCTCCTACTGAAAAGCCAATTGTCCCGGTTTATATATTATCGAATAGATATTTGAAAAACACCTTGAGGATTGATTATAAAAAACGTTTGCCATGTTTCTGTCGATATTATGGATATAATTTGAAATGTTTTTTCACCGTTGTCGTGCCAAGTGGATTTCTGAACATAACGTGACAAGCAAACGGAGGAATTTTGGGTATAAAAATAATCTTTATGGAACAAAAGGAACATTTGCTGTCTGGGAGTCTCGTCAGTGAAAACATCCGAAGATCATCAAATGTAAACGGTTAATTTGATTGCTTTTCTGATTTTCGTGACCAAGCTTCCTGCTGCTAGCTGGACATAATGCTATGCTAGGCTATCGATAAACTTACACAAACGCTTGTCTTGCATAAAGCATAATTTCAATTTCAATCTGAGATGACAGGGTGATTAACAAAAGGCTAAGCTCTGTTTCACTATATTTCACTTGTGATTTCATGAATATGAATATTTTCTAGTAATATTTTTTGACCGTTGCGCTATGCTAATTAATGTAGTTGATGACAATTCTCCAGGATCTGGGAAGGGTAGTTCCAAGAGTTAACTGACCATGATTTTCACTTGTCTGACCGCTTGCATGATGCAGAGTTTCTCACACGACTGGCCTATCTGGGTGATGTTTTTTCTCACCTGAATAATCTGAATCTAGGATTACAGGGACTCTCCGCAACTGTAAATTTATTAAGAAGTTGGAGCTCTTCTCTGTATTCATTAACAAGGACAGGTCTTTCCATCATCATTGTACAGATTAACTCAAGTTAATGGACAATGTCAAATGTGATTTTGCAAGGCACCTGAGTGAGTTCAAATCAACTCAAAGTTTATTTGTCACGTGCGCCGAATACAATAGTTGTAGACTTTACAGTGAAATACTTACTCACAGGCTCTAACCAATAGTGCAAAAAAGGTGTTCGGTGAACAATAGGTAATTAAAGAAATAAAATAACAGTAAAAAAACAGGCTATATACAGTAGCGAGGCTATAAAAGTAGCGAGGCTACATACAGACACCGGTTGTCAGGCTCATTGAGGTAGTATGTACATGTAGATACATGGTTAAAGTGACTATGCATATATGATAAACAGAGAGTAGCAGCAGCGTAAAAAGAGGGGTCGGTGGGTTACGGTGATTACCTGTTCGGGAGTCTTATGGCTTGGGGGTAAAAACTGTTGAGAAGCCTTTTTGTCCTAGACTTGGCACTCCGGTACCGCTGGGTTGGCTGGGGTCTTTGACCATTTTTAGGGCCTTCCTCTGACACCGCCTGGTGTAGAGGTCCTGGATGGCGGGCAACTTTGCCCCAGTGATGTATCAGTGATGCAACCAGTCATGATGCAACCAGTCATGCTCTCGATGTTGCAGCTGTAGAACACTTGAGGATCTCAGGACCCATGCCAAATATTTTCAGTTTCCTGAGGGGGAATAGGCTTTGTCGTGCCCTCTTCACAACTTTCTTGGTGTGTTTGGACCATTCTAGTTTGTTGGTGATGTGGACACCAAGGAACTTGAAGCTCTCAACCTGCTCCGCTACAGCCCCGTCAATGAGAATGGGGGCGTGCTCGGTCCTCCTTTTCCTGTAGTCCACAATCATCTCCTTAGTCTTGGTTACGTTGAGGGACAGGATGGTATTCCGGCACCACTCGGCCACGTCTCTGACCTCCTCCCTATTGGCTCTCTCATCGTTGTCAGTGATCAGGCCTACCGCTGTTGTGTTGTCTGAAAACTTAATGATGGTGTTGGAGTCGTGCCTGGCCATGCAGTCGTGGGTGAACAGGGAGTACAGGAGGGGACTGAGCATGCACCCCTGGGGAGCTCCAGTGTTGAGGATCAGTGTGGCAGTTGTGTTGCTACCTATCTGGGGGCGGCCCGTCAGGAAGTCCAGGATCCAGTTGCAGCACTTAGTGATGAGCTTTGAGGGTACTATGTTGTTGAACGCTGAGCTGTAGTCAATGAATAGCATTCTCACATCGGTGTTCCTTTTGTCCAGGTGGGAAAGGGCAGTGTGGAGTGTAATAGAGATTGCATCATCTGTGGATCTGTTTAGGCGGTATGAAAATTGTAGTGGGTCTAGTGTTTTTGGGTAATGGTGTTGATGTGAGCCATTACCAGCATTTTAACCTCTCTGGGATATGTGGGACGCTAGCGTCCCATCTGGCCAAAAGCCAGTGAAAATGCAGGGCTCCAAATTCAAATAAATTACTATAAAAATCAAACATGCAAGATAGCAAATGAAAGCTATACTTGTTGTGAATCCAGCCATGTCAGATTTCAAAAAGGCTTTTCGGCGAAAGCAAACAAAGCTATTATCTGAGGATAGCACCATAGTAAACAAAGAGAGAGAAGCATATTTCAAACCTGCAGGCGCGACACAAAACGCAGAAATAAAAATATAATTCATGCCTTAACTTTGACGAGCTTCTTTTGTTGGCACTCCAATATGTCCCATAAACATCACAAATGGTCCTTTTGTTCGATTAATTCCGTCGATATATATCCAACATGTCCATTTATTTGGCCCGTTTGATCCAGAAAAGCACCGCTTTCAACTTACGCAACGTCGCTACAAGATATCTCAAAATTTACCTGTAAACTTTGCCAAAACATTTCAAACTACTTTTGTAATACAACTTTAGGTATTTCTAAACTTATATATTATCAATCAAATTGAAGATGGGATGATCTGTGTTCAATACAGGAGCAAAACAAACTGACACTACTTTTCTGGTTGCGCGCCTCTATCAAAAGGTACACATGAAATGACGTTCGTTCTGAGCTATGGTACTTCTTCATTACACAAAGGAAAAACCTCAACCAATTTCTACAAACTGGTGACATCCAGTGGATGCGGTAGGAATTGCAGGAAAGTCTGGATTCCCCATGAAAACAAAAAGACAGTAACTTAAAAAAAAAAAAAAAAAATGAATGGTTAGGGGATTTGCCTGCTAAATAAGTTCACTTATACTCACAGACATTATTAAGACAGTTTTAGAAACTTCAGAGTTTTCTATGCAATACTAATAATAATATGCATATATTACACCTGAAACCCCACCTCTTTAAGGAATACCTAGGATAGGATAAAGTAATCCCTCTCACCCCCCCTCCCCCTGAAAAGATTTAGATGCACTACTGTTCCACTGGAGGTCATAAGGTGAATGCACCAATTTGTAAGTAGCTCTGGATAAGAGCGTCTGCTAAATGACTTAAATGTAATGTAAATGTTAAATGTAATTAGGATCTGGGACAGAGTAGGAGGCAGTTGAGTTTGGGCACGCTATTTATCCAAAAGTGAAAATGCTGCACCCTACCCCAAACCGGTTTTAACTGACTTGCCTAGTTAAATAAATGTTACATTTTTTAAAATGGATTTCACATGACTGGTCAGGGGCGCAGCCATCGGTGGGCCTGGGAGGGCATAGGCCCACCCACTGGGGAGCCAGGCCAACCCACTGGGGAGCCAGGCCAACCCACTGGGGAGCCAGGCCAACCCACTGGGGAGCCAGGCCAACCCACTGGGGAGCCAGGCCAACCCACTGGGGAGCCAGGCCAACCCACTTGGGAGCCAGGCCAACCCACTGGGGAGCCAGGCCAACCCACTGGGGAGCCAGGCCAACCCGCTTGGGAGCCAGGCCAACCCGCTTGGGAGCCAGGCCAACCCACTGGGGAGCCAGGCCAACCCACTGGGGAGCCAGGCCAACCCACTTGGGAGCCAGGCCAACCCACTTGGGAGCCAGGCCAACCCACTGGGGAGCCAGGCCAACCCACTGGGGAGCCAGGCCAACCCACTGGGGAGCCAGGCCAACCCACTTGGGAGCCAGGCCAACCCACTTGGGAGCCAGGCCAACCCACTGGGGAGCCAGGCCAACCCACTGGGGAGCCAGGCCAACCCACTTGGGAGCCAGGCCAACCCACTGGGGAGCCAGGCCAACCCACTGGGGAGCCAGGCCAACCCACTTGGGAGCCAGGCCAACCCACTGGGGAGCCAGGCCAACCCACTGGGGAGCCAGGCCCAGGCAATCAGAATGAATTTCTCCCACAAAAGTGCTTTATTACAGACAGACATACTCCTCAGTTTCATCAGCTGTCCGGGTGACTGGTCTCAGACGATCCGGCAGGTAAAGAAGCCGGATGTGGAAGTCCTGGGCTGGCGTGGTTACATGTGGTCTGGCGTGGTTACATGTGGTCTGGCGTGGTTACACGTGGTCTGGCGTGGTTACACGTGGTCTGCGGAGTTCTACTAGAGAACGAAGTTGAGGCGGCTTATTGTAGAGAAATTAATATTCAATTCTCTGGCAACAGTTCTGGTGGACATTCCTGCAGTCAGGATGTCAATCTCTCAAAACTTGAGACATTGTGTTGTGTTTCAAAACTGCACATTTAAGTTGCCTTATATTGTCACCAGAACCAGGTGCACCCGTGATCATGCTGTTTAATCAGCTTCTTGATATGCCACACCTGTCAGGTGGATGGATTATCTTGGCAAAGGAGAAATGCCCACTGAACGGGATGTTAACAAATTTGTCCACAGAATTTGAGAGAAATAAGCTTTCTGTGTGTATGGAACATTTCTGGGATCTTTTATTTCAGCTCATGAAACATAAGACCAACACTTTACATGTTTATATTTTTGTTCAGTAGAGTTTCCACTAGACTAGAGATATGATGCATGTTCCATTAGAGATATGATACATGTTCCACTAGAGATATGATACATGTTCCACTAGAGATATGATACATGTTCCACTAGAGATATGATGCATGTTCCACTAGAGATATGATGCATGTTCCACTAGAGATATGAAACGTGTTCCACTAGAGATATGATACATGTTCCACTAGAGATATGATGCATGTTCCACTAGAGATATGATGCATGTTCCACTAGAGATATGATGCATGTTCCATTAGAGATATGATACATGTTCCATTAGAGATATGATACATGTTCCATTAGAGATATGATACATGTTCCACTAGAGATATGATACATGTTCCATTAGAGATATGATACATGTTCCATTAGAGATATGATGCATGTTCCACTAGAGATATGATACATGTTCCATTAGAGATATGATACATGTTCCACTAGAGATATGATGCATGTTCCACTAGAGATATGATGCATGTTCCACTAGAGATATGAAACGTGTTCCACTAGAGATATGATACATGTTCCACTAGAGATATGATGCATGTTCCACTAGAGATATGATGCATGTTCCACTAGAGATATGATGCATGTTCCATTAGAGATATGATGCATGTTCCACTAGAGATATGATACATGTTCCATTAGAGATATGATACATGTTCCATTAGAGATATGATACATGTTCCACTAGACTAGAGATATGATACATGTTCCATTAGAGATATGATGCATGTTCCACTAGACTAGAGATATGATACATGTTCCACTAGACTAGAGATATGATACATGTTCCACTAGACTAGAGATATTATACATGTTCCACTAGAGATATGATACATGTTCCACTAGACTAGAGATATGATACATGTTCCATTAGAGATATGATGCATGTTCCACTAGAGATATGATACATGTTCCATTAGAGATATGATACATGTTCCACTAGACTAGAGATATGATACATGTTCCATTAGAGATATGATGCATGTTCCACTAGACTAGAGATATGATACATGTTCCACTAGACTAGAGATATGATACATGTTCCACTAGAGATATGATACATGTTCCATTAGATATATGATACATGTTCCATTAGAGATATGATGCATGTTCCACTAGAGATATGATACATGTTCCACTAGAGATATGATACATGTTCCACTAGAGATATGATACATGTTCCATTAGAGATATGATACATGTTCCACTAGACTAGAGATATGATTCATGTTCCATTAGAGATATGATACATGTTCCACTAGACTAGAGATATGATACATGTTCCATTAGAGATATGATACATGTTCCATTAGAGATATGATGCATGTTCCACTAGAGATATGATACATGTTCCACTAGAGATATGATACATGTTCCACTAGAGATATGATACATGTTCCATTAGAGATATGATACATGTTCCATTAGAGATATGATGCATGTTCCATTAGAGATATGATACATGTTCCATTAGATATATGATACATGTTCCACTAGACTAGAGATATGATGCATGTTCCATTAGAGATATGATACATGTTCCACTAGAGATATGATACATGTTCCATTAGAGATATGATACATGTTCCATTAGAGATATGATACATGTTCCATTAGAGATATGATGCATGTTCCACTAGAGATATGATACATGTTCCACTAGAGATATGATACATGTTCCACTAGAGATATGATACATGTTCCATTAGAGATATGATACATGTTCCATTAGAGATATGATACATGTTCCATTAGACTAGAGATATGATACATGTTCCATTAGAGATATGATACATGTTCCATTAGAGATATGATACATGTTCCACTAGACTAGAGATATGATACATGTTTCACTAGAGATATGAAACGTGTTCCACTAGACTAGAGATATGATGCATGTTCCATTAGAGATATGATACATGTTCCACTAGACTAGAGATATGATACATGTTCCACTAGAGATATGATACATGTTCCACTAGAGATATGATGCATGTTCCATTAGAGATATGATACATGTTCCACTAGAGATATGATACATGTTCCACTAGACTAGAGATATGATACATGTTCCATTAGAGATATGATGCATGTTCCACTAGAGATATGATACATGTTCCACTAGACTAGAGATATGATACATGTTCCATTAGAGATATGATGCATGTTCCACTAGACTAGAGATATGATACATGTTCCATTAGAGATATGATACATGTTCCACTAGACTAGAGTTATGATACATGTTCCATTAGAGATATGATACATGTTCCACTAGACTAGAGATATGATACATGTTCCACTAGAGATGTGATGCATGTTCCATTAGAGATGTGATGCATGTTCCACTAGAGATATGATAAAGATGTTCCACTAGACTAGAGATATGATACATGTTCCATTAGAGATATGATGCATGTTCCACTAGACTAGAGATGTGATGCATGTTCCATTAGAGATACGATGCATGTTCCACTAGACTAGAGATATGATGCATGTTCCACTAGACTAGAGATATGATGCATGTTCCACTAGACTAGAGATGTGATGCATGTTCCATTAGAGATATGAAACGTGTTCCACTAGACTAGATATACTATACATGTTCCATTAGAGATATGATACGTGTTCCACTAGAGATATGATACATGTTCCACTAGAGATATGATACATGTTCCACTAGAGATATGATACATGTTCCATTAGAGATATGATACATGTTCCACTAGAGATATGATACATGTTCCACTAGAGATATGATACATGTTCCATTAGAGATATGATACATGTTCCATTAGAGATATTATACATGTTCCATTAGAGATATGAAACGTGTTCCACTAGAGATATGAAACGTGTTCCACTAGAGATATGATACATGTTCCATTAGAGATATGATACATGTTCCACTAGAGATATGATACATGTTCCACTAGAGATATGATACATGTTCCACTAGAGATATGATACATGTTCCATTAGAGATATGATACATGTTCCATTAGAGATATGAGACATGTTCCACTAGAGATATGATACATGTTCCACTAGAGATATGATACATGTTCCACTAGAGATATGATACATGTTCCATTAGAGATATGAGACATGTTCCACTAGAGATATGATACATGTTCCATTAGAGATATGATACATGTTCCATTAGAGATATGATACATGTTCCACTAGAGATATGATACATGTTCCATTAGAGATATGATACATGTTCCATTAGAGATATGAGACATGTTCCACTAGAGATATGATACATGTTCCACTTGAGGAATGATACATGTTCCATTAGAGATATGATACATGTTCCATTAGAGATATGATACATGTTCCATTAGAGATATGATACATGTTCCATAAGAGATATGATACATGTTCCACTAGAGATATGATACATGTTCCACTAGAGATATGATACATGTTCCATTAGAGATATGAGACATGTTCCACTAGAGATATGATACATGTTCCATTAGAGATATGATACATGTTCCATTAGAGATATGATACATGTTCCACTAGAGATATGATACATGTTCCACTAGAGATATGATGCATGTTCCACTAGAGATATGATGCATGTTCCACTAGAGATATGAAACGTGTTCCACTAGAGATATGATACATGTTCCACTAGAGATATGATGCATGTTCCACTAGAGATATGATGCATGTTCCACTAGAGATATGATGCATGTTCCACTAGACTAGAGATATGATACATGTTCCATTAGAGATATGATGCATGTTCCACTAGAGATATGATACATGTTCCACTAGACTAGAGATATGATACATGTTCCATTAGAGATATGATGCATGTTCCACTAGACTAGAGATATGATACATGTTCCATTAGAGATATGATACATGTTCCACTAGACTAGAGTTATGATACATGTTCCATTAGAGATATGATACATGTTCCATTAGAGATATGATACATGTTCCATTAGAGATATGATACATGTTCCACTAGAGATATGATACATGTTCCATTAGAGATATGATACATGTTCCATTAGAGATATGATGCATGTTCCACTAGAGATATGATACATGTTCCATTAGAGATATGATACATGTTCCACTAGAGATATGATGCATGTTCCACTAGAGATATGATGCATGTTCCACTAGAGATATGAAACGTGTTCCACTAGAGATATGATACATGTTCCACTAGAGATATGATGCATGTTCCACTAGAGATATGATACATGTTCCATTAGATATATGATACATGTTCCACTAGACTAGAGATATGATGCATGTTCCATTAGAGATATGATACATGTTCCATTAGAGATATGATACATGTTCCATTAGAGATATGATACATGTTCCATTAGAGATATGATGCATGTTCCACTAGAGATATGATACATGTTCCACTAGAGATATGATACATGTTCCACTGGAGATATGATACATGTTCCATTAGAGATATGATACATGTTCCATTAGACTAGAGATATGATACATGTTCCATTAGACTAGAGATATGATACATGTTCCATTAGAGATATGATACATGTTCCATTAGAGATATGATGCATGTTCCATTAGAGATATGATACATGTTCCACTAGACTAGAGATATGATACATGTTCCACTAGAGATATGATACATGTTCCACTAGAGATATGATGCATGTTCCACTAGACTAGAGATATGATACATGTTCCATTAGAGATATGATACATGTTCCACTAGAGATATGATACATGTTCCACTAGACTAGAGATATGATACCTGTTCCATTAGAGATATGATGCATGTTCCACTAGAGATATGATACATGTTCCACTAGACTAGAGATATGATACATGTTCCATTAGAAATATGATGCATGTTCCACTAGAGATATGATACATGTTCCATTAGAGATATGATACATGTTCCATTAGAGATATGATACATGTTCCACTAGACTAGAGATATGATACATGTTCCATTAGAGATATGATGCATGTTCCACTAGACTAGAGATATGATACATGTTCCATTAGAGATATGATACATGTTCCACTAGACTAGAGTTATGATACATGTTCCACTAGACTAGAGATATGATACATGTTCCACTAGAGATGTGATGCATGTTCCATTAGAGATATGATGCATGTTCCACTAGAGATATGATACATGTTCCACTAGACTAGAGATATGATACATGTTCCATTAGAGATATGATGCATGTTCCACTAGACTAGATATGTGATGCATGTTCCATTAGAGATATGATGCATGTTCCACTAGACTAGAGATATGATGCATGTTCCACTAGACTAGAGATATGATGCATGTTCCACTAGACTAGAGATGTGATGCATGTTCCATTAGAGATATGAAACGTGTTCCACTAGACTAGATATACTATACATGTTCCATTAGAGATATGAAACGTGTTCCACTAGAGATATGATACGTGTTCCACTAGAGATATGATACATGTTCCACTAGAGATATGATACATGTTCCACTAGAGATATGATACATGTTCCATTAGAGATATGATACATGTTCCACTAGACTAGAGATATGATACATGTTCCATTAGAGATATGATGCATGTTCCACTAGACTAGAGATATGATACATGTTCCATTAGAGATATGATACATGTTCCACTAGACTAGAGTTATGATACATGTTCCACTAGACTAGAGATATGATACATGTTCCACTAGAGATGTGATGCATGTTCCATTAGAGATATGATGCATGTTCCACTAGACTAGAGATATGATACATGTTCCATTAGAGATATGATACATGTTCCACTAGACTAGAGTTATGATACATGTTCCACTAGACTAGAGATATGATACATGTTCCACTAGAGATGTGATGCATGTTCCATTAGAGATATGATGCATGTTCCACTAGAGATATGATACATGTTCCACTAGACTAGAGATATGATACATGTTCCATTAGAGATATGATGCATGTTCCACTAGACTAGATATGTGATGCATGTTCCATTAGAGATATGATGCATGTTCCACTAGACTAGAGATATGATGCATGTTCCACTAGACTAGAGATATGATGCATGTTCCACTAGACTAGAGATGTGATGCATGTTCCATTAGAGATATGAAACGTGTTCCACTAGACTAGATATACTATACATGTTCCATTAGAGATATGAAACGTGTTCCACTAGAGATATGATACGTGTTCCACTAGAGATATGATACATGTTCCACTAGAGATATGATACATGTTCCACTAGAGATATGATACATGTTCCATTAGAGATATGATACATGTTCCACTAGACTAGAGATATGATACATGTTCCATTAGAGATATGATGCATGTTCCACTAGACTAGAGATATGATACATGTTCCATTAGAGATATGATACATGTTCCACTAGACTAGAGTTATGATACATGTTCCACTAGACTAGAGATATGATACATGTTCCACTAGAGATGTGATGCATGTTCCATTAGAGATATGATGCATGTTCCACTAGACTAGAGATATGATACATGTTCCATTAGAGATATGATACATGTTCCACTAGACTAGAGTTATGATACATGTTCCACTAGACTAGAGATATGATACATGTTCCACTAGAGATGTGATGCATGTTCCATTAGAGATATGATGCATGTTCCACTAGAGATATGATACATGTTCCACTAGACTAGAGATATGATACATGTTCCATTAGAGATATGATGCATGTTCCACTAGACTAGATATGTGATGCATGTTCCATTAGAGATATGATGCATGTTCCACTAGACTAGAGATATGATGCATGTTCCACTAGACTAGAGATATGATGCATGTTCCACTAGACTAGAGATGTGATGCATGTTCCATTAGAGATATGAAACGTGTTCCACTAGACTAGATATACTATACATGTTCCATTAGAGATATGAAACGTGTTCCACTAGAGATATGATACGTGTTCCACTAGAGATATGATACATGTTCCACTAGAGATATGATACATGTTCCACTAGAGATATGATACATGTTCCATTAGAGATATGATACATGTTCCACTAGAGATATGATACATGTTCCACTAGAGATATGATACATGTTCCATTAGAGATATGATACATGTTCCATTAGAGATATTATACATGTTCCATTAGAGATATGAAACGTGTTCCACTAGAGATATGAAACGTGTTCCACTAGAGATATGATACATGTTCCATTAGAGATATGATACATGTTCCACTAGAGATATGATACATGTTCTATTAGAGATATGATACATGTTCTATTAGATATTATACATGTTCCATTAGAGATATGATACATGTTCCACTAGAGATATGATACATGTTCCACTAGAGATATGATACATGTTCCATTAGAGATATGATACATGTTCCATTAGAGATATGAGACATGTTCCACGAGAGATATGATACATGTTCCACTAGAGATATGATACATGTTCCACTAGAGATATGATACATGTTCCATTAGAGATATGAGACATGTTCCATTAGAGATATGATACATGTTCCATTAGAGATATGATACATGTTCCACTAGAGATATGATACATGTTCCATTAGAGATATGATACATGTTCCACTAGAGATATGATACATGTTCCATTAGAGATATGAGACATGTTCCACTAGAGATATGATACATGTTCCATTAGAGATATGATACATGTTCCATTAGAGATATGATACATGTTCCACTAGAGATATGATACATGTTCCATTAGAGATATGATGCATGTTCCACTAGAGATATGATGCATGTTCCACTAGAGATATGAAACGTGTTCCACTAGAGATATGATACATGTTCCACTAGAGATATGATGCATGTTCCACTAGAGATATGATGCATGTTCCACTAGAGATATGATGCATGTTCCACTAGACTAGAGATATGATACATGTTCCATTAGAGATATGATGCATGTTCCACTAGAGATATGATACATGTTCCACTAGACTAGAGATATGATACATGTTCCATTAGAGATATGATACATGTTCCACTAGACTAGAGTTATGATACATGTTCCACTAGACTAGAGATATGATACATGTTCCACTAGAGATGTGATGCATGTTCCATTAGAGATATGATGCATGTTCCACTAGAGATATGATACATGTTCCACTAGACTAGAGATATGATACATGTTCCATTAGAGATATGATGCATGTTCCACTAGACTAGATATGTGATGCATGTTCCATTAGAGATATGATGCATGTTCCACTAGACTAGAGATATGATGCATGTTCCACTAGACTAGAGATATGATGCATGTTCCACTAGACTAGAGATGTGATGCATGTTCCATTAGAGATATGAAACGTGTTCCACTAGACTAGATATACTATACATGTTCCATTAGAGATATGAAACGTGTTCCACTAGAGATATGATACGTGTTCCACTAGAGATATGATACATGTTCCACTAGAGATATGATACATGTTCCACTAGAGATATGATACATGTTCCATTAGAGATATGATACATGTTCCACTAGAGATATGATACATGTTCCACTAGAGATATGATACATGTTCCATTAGAGATATGATACATGTTCCATTAGAGATATTATACATGTTCCATTAGAGATATGAAACGTGTTCCACTAGAGATATGAAACGTGTTCCACTAGAGATATGATACATGTTCCATTAGAGATATGAAACGTGTTCCACTAGAGATATGATACATGTTCCATTAGAGATATGATGCATGTTCCATTAGAGATATGATACATGTTCCACTAGAGATATGATACATGTTCTATTATAGATATGATACATGTTCTATTAGATATTATACATGTTCCATTAGAGATATGATACATGTTCCACTAGAGATATGATACATGTTCCACTAGAGATATGATACATGTTCCATTAGAGATATGATACATGTTCCATTAGAGATATGAGACATGTTCCACGAGAGATATGATACATGTTCCACTAGAGATATGATACATGTTCCACTAGAGATATGATACATGTTCCATTAGAGATATGAGACATGTTCCATTAGAGATATGATACATGTTCCATTAGAGATATGATACATGTTCCACTAGAGATATGATACATGTTCCATTAGAGATATGATACATGTTCCACTAGAGATATGATACATGTTCCATTAGAGATATGAGACATGTTCCACTAGAGATATGATACATGTTCCATTAGAGATATGATACATGTTCCATTAGAGATATGATACATGTTCCACTAGAGATATGATACATGTTCCATTAGAGATATGATGCATGTTCCACTAGAGATATGATGCATGTTCCACTAGAGATATGAAACGTGTTCCACTAGAGATATGATACATGTTCCACTAGAGATATGATGCATGTTCCACTAGAGATATGATGCATGTTCCACTAGAGATATGATGCATGTTCCACTAGACTAGAGATATGATACATGTTCCATTAGAGATATGATGCATGTTCCACTAGAGATATGATACATGTTCCACTAGACTAGAGATATGATACATGTTCCATTAGAGATATGATACATGTTCCACTAGACTAGAGTTATGATACATGTTCCACTAGACTAGAGATATGATACATGTTCCACTAGAGATGTGATGCATGTTCCATTAGAGATATGATGCATGTTCCACTAGAGATATGATACATGTTCCACTAGACTAGAGATATGATACATGTTCCATTAGAGATATGATGCATGTTCCACTAGACTAGATATGTGATGCATGTTCCATTAGAGATATGATGCATGTTCCACTAGACTAGAGATATGATGCATGTTCCACTAGACTAGAGATATGATGCATGTTCCACTAGACTAGAGATGTGATGCATGTTCCATTAGAGATATGAAACGTGTTCCACTAGACTAGATATACTATACATGTTCCATTAGAGATATGAAACGTGTTCCACTAGAGATATGATACGTGTTCCACTAGAGATATGATACATGTTCCACTAGAGATATGATACATGTTCCACTAGAGATATGATACATGTTCCATTAGAGATATGATACATGTTCCACTAGAGATATGATACATGTTCCACTAGAGATATGATACATGTTCCATTAGAGATATGATACATGTTCCATTAGAGATATTATACATGTTCCATTAGAGATATGAAACGTGTTCCACTAGAGATATGAAACGTGTTCCACTAGAGATATGATACATGTTCCATTAGAGATATGAAACGTGTTCCACTAGAGATATGATACATGTTCCATTAGAGATATGATGCATGTTCCATTAGAGATATGATACATGTTCCACTAGAGATATGATACATGTTCTATTAGAGATATGATACATGTTCTATTAGATATTATACATGTTCCATTAGAGATATGATACATGTTCCACTAGAGATATGATACATGTTCCACTAGAGATATGATACATGTTCCATTAGAGATATGATACATGTTCCATTAGAGATATGAGACATGTTCCACGAGAGATATGATACATGTTCCACTAGAGATATGATACATGTTCCACTAGAGATATGATACATGTTCCATTAGAGATATGAGACATGTTCCATTAGAGATATGATACATGTTCCATTAGAGATATGATACATGTTCCACTAGAGATATGATACATGTTCCATTAGAGATATGATACATGTTCCACTAGAGATATGATACATGTTCCATTAGAGATATGAGACATGTTCCACTAGAGATATGATACATGTTCCATTAGAGATATGATACATGTTCCATTAGAGATATGATACATGTTCCACTAGAGATATGATACATGTTCCATTAGAGATATGATGCATGTTCCACTAGAGATATGATGCATGTTCCACTAGAGATATGAAACGTGTTCCACTAGAGATATGATACATGTTCCACTAGAGATATGATGCATGTTCCACTAGAGATATGATGCATGTTCCACTAGAGATATGATGCATGTTCCACTAGACTAGAGATATGATACATGTTCCATTAGAGATATGATGCATGTTCCACTAGAGATATGATACATGTTCCACTAGACTAGAGATATGATACATGTTCCATTAGAGATATGATGCATGTTCCACTAGACTAGAGATATGATACATGTTCCATTAGAGATATGATACATGTTCCACTAGACTAGAGTTATGATACATGTTCCATTAGAGATATGAGACATGTTCCACTAGAGATATGATACATGTTCCACTTGAGGAATGATACATGTTTCATTAGAGATATGATACATGTTCCATTAGAGATATGATACATGTTCCATTAGAGATATGATACATGTTCCATTAGAGATATGATGCATGTTCCATTAGAGATATGATACATGTTCCACTAGACTAGAGATATGATACATGTTCCATTAGATATATGATACATGTTCCATTAGAGATATGATACATGTTCCATTAGAGATATGATACATGTTCCATTAGAGATATGATGCATGTTCCACTAGACTAGAGATATGATACATGTTCCATTAGAGATATGATACATGTTCCATTAGAGATATGATGCATGTTCCACTAGACTAGAGATATGATACATGTTCCACTAGAGATATGATACATGTTCCATTAGATATATGATACATGTTCCACTAGAGATATGATACATGTTCCACTAGAGATATGATACATGTTCCATTAGAGATATGAGACATGTTCCATTAGAGATATGATACATGTTCCACTAGAGATATGATACATGTTCCATTAGAGATATGATACATGTTCCATTAGAGATATGATACATGTTCCACTAGACTAGAGATATGATACATGTTCCATTAGATATATGATACATGTTCCACTAGAGATATGATACATGTTCCATGTTCCTTCCGGAGACACCTGAAACCCCACCTCTTTCAGGAATACCTAGGATAGGATAAAGTAATCCTTCTCACCCCCCCCCCCTTAAAAGATTTAGATGCACTATTGTAAAGTGGCTGTTCCACTGGATGTCTTAAGGTGAACGCACCAATTTGTAAGTCGCTCTGGATAAGAGCGTCTGCTAAATGACTTAAATGTAAATGTTCCATTAGATATATGATATAGATTAGATATATCATTAGATATAGATAGATATAGATATCATTAGATATCTATCATTAGATAGATATCATTAGATATTAGATATAGATATACATTAGATATAGATATATATTCCATTAGATATATGATACATGTTCCATTAGAGATATGATACATGTTCCACTAGAGATATGATACATGTTCCACTAGAGATATGATACATGTTCCACTAGAGATATGATACATGTTCCATTAGAGATATGATACATGTTCCATTAGATATTATACATGTTTCACTAGAGATATGATACATGTTCCATTAGATATATGATACATGTTCCACTATAGATATGATACATGTTCCACTAGAGATATGATACATGTTCCATTAGAGATATGATACATGTTCCATTAGAGATATGATACATGTTCCACTAGAGATATGATGCATGTTCCATTAGAGATATGATGCATGTTCCATTAGAGATATGATACATGTTCTACTACAGATACAACAGATGTTCCTCTGACTAACTGATGGCTGTCAGTTCTAGAGACAGGGTCTATGAGAGTCTTTAGCTTTGTTCTTAGCTGAGACGGTGGTTATACAGCCTGTGTTTGCAGAGTGGCCTCTACCCTTCCCTCTTACTCTGCTCTGCTAGTGGGAGAGAGGTATGGATGGAAGGAGAGAGGATGCAGCTGCCGCACAGCTGGAGAAAGAGGGGGAGAGAAAGTATGTTAATGGAGGGGAAACCAAATACTGCAGCAATGCACATCATCATCATCAACACATGGAGCAATTTGATTGGTTGGCCTCTGAAATGTGTCATCGCTCGATAGAAATATGCAATTTTCAGGAATGTTACCTTCTAGAAGATTGAGGAGAGGTTGAATGAAAGAGGATGTGATTGAAGGAGCCGTGGAAGAAGACAGTGAGGAGCTGTGGCTCATGGGGAGCTGTGGAAGAAGACAGTGTTGAGCTGGGGAAGAAGACAGTGAGGAGCTGTGGATCATGAGGAGCTGTGGAAGAAGAAAGTGTTGAGCTGTGGATCATGAGGAGCTGTGGAAGAAGACAGTGGGTGCTGTGGAAGAAGACAGTGAGGAGCTGTGGAAGAAGACAGTGTTGAGCTGTGGATCATGAGGAGCTGTGGAAGAAGAAAGTGTTGAGCTGTGGATCACGAGGAGCTGTGGAAGAAGACAGTGGGGAGCTGTGGATCATGAGGAGCTGTGGAAGAAGACAGTGAGGAGCTGTGGATCATGAGGAGCTGTGGAAGAAGAAAGTGTTGAGCTGTGGATCACGAGGAGCTGTGGAAGAAGACAGTGGGGAGCTGTGGAAGAAGACAGTGAGGAGCTGTGGAATAAGACAGTGTTGAGCTGTGGATCACGAGGAGCTGTGGAAGAAGAAAGTGTTGAGCTGTGGAAGAAGACAGTGAGGAGCTGTGGAAGAAGGCAATGTTGAGCTGTGGAAGAAGACAGTGAGGAGCTGTGGAAGAAGACAGTGTTGAGCTGTGGAAGAAGACAGTGAGGAGCTGTGGAAGAAGACAGTGTTGAGCTGGGGAAGAAGACAGTGAGGAGCTGTGGATCATGAGGAGCTGTGGAAGAAGAAAGTGTTGAGCTGTGGAAGAAGACAGTGAGGAGCTGTGGATCACGAGGAGCTGTGGAAGAAGAAAGTGTTGAGCTGTGGATCACGAGGAGCTGAGGAAGAAGACAGTGGGGAGCTGTGGAAGAAGACAGTGAGGAGCTGTGGAAGAAAACAGTGTTGAGCTGTGGATCACGAGGAGCTGTGGAAGAAGAAAGTGTTGAGCTGTGGAAGAAGACAGTGAGGAGCTGTGGAAGAAGACAATGTTGAGCTGTGGAAGAAGACAGTGAGGAGCTGGGGAAGAAGACAGTGAGGAGCTGTGGAAGAAGACAGTGAGGAGCTGTGGAAGAAGACAGTGTTGAGCTGTGGAAGAAGACACTGTTGAGATGTGGAAGAAGACAGTGAGGAGCTGTGGAAAAAGACAGTGAGGAGCTGTGGAAGAAGACAGTGAGGAGCTGGGGAAGAAGACAGTGTTGATATGTGGAAGAAGACAGTGTTGAGGTGTGGAAGAAGACAGTGTTGAGCTGTGGAAGAAGACAGTGAGGAGCTGTGGAAGAAGACAGTGTTGAGATGTGGAAGAAGACAGTGAGGAGCTGTGGAAGAAGACAGTGAGGAGCTGTGGAAGAAGACAATGTTGAGCTGTGGAAGAAGACAGTGAGGAGCTGGGGAAGAAGACAGTGAGGAGCTGTGGAAGAAGACAGTGAGGAGCTGTGGAAGAAGACAGTGAGGAGCTGGGGAAGAAGACAGTGAGGAGCTGTGGAAGAAGACAGTGAGGAGCTGTGGAAGAAGACAGTGAGGAGCTGTGGAAGAAGACAGTGTTGAGATGTGGAAGAAGACAGTGAGGAGCTGTGGAAGAAGACAGTGTTGAGATGTGGAAGAAGACAGTGTTGAGATGTGGATCATGAGGAGCTGTGGAAGAAGACAGTGTTGAGATGTGGATCATGAGGAGCTGTGGAAGAAGACAGTGTTGAGATGTGGAAGAAGACAGTGTTGAGATGGGGAAGAAGACAGTGAGGAGCTGTGGAAGAAGACAGTGTTGAGATGGGGAAGAAGACAGTGAGGAGCTGTGGATCATATATTTTTATTTCACCTTTATTTAACTAGGCAAGTCAGTTAAGAACAAATTCTTATTTTCAATGACGGCCTAGGAACAGTGGGTTAACTGCCTGTTCAGGGGCAGAACGACAGATTTGTACCTTGTCAGCTCGGGGGTTTGAACTTGCAACCTTCCGGTTACTAGTCTAACACTCTAACCACTAGGCTACGCTGCCGCCCCCATATGATCAGGGATGGAACTTCAGGATTTGTTTACTAGCCCGGGTCGTAATTCTGGGCCATGCGATATTTGAAAAGACAAAATGTATCTCGCCGGCGGGCTAGTTCGGTACGTTTTCTACTAGTCTGGTCTGAAAGGTACTTGCCTTGAGCTAGCAGGCTAGCTTAATATCCATCCCTGTATATGAGTGTTATATATGAGTGCTATATATGAGTGTTATATATGAGTGTTATATATGAGTGCTATATATGAGTGCTAACTAACCAGAGGGTGTGGCTAACTAACCAGAGGGTGTGGCTAACTAACCAGAGGGTGTGTGTGTGTTCCAGTTTACCCTTCTCTGGAGTCTGAAGAGGATAACCCTGTCTTCAAATCCAGATCCAAGAAGAGGAAAGGTTCAGACACTCCATACAGCCCCACAGGTACACTACACCTGTCACAACTATGGACTCCATACAGCCCCACAGGTACACTACACCTGTCTCTAATACTGTATAGGTGAAAGGTTCAGATACTCCATACAGCCCCACAGGTACACTACACCTGTCTCTAATACTGTATAGGTGAAAGGTTCAGATACTCCATACAGCCCCACAGGTACACTACACCTGTCTCTAATACTGTATAGGTGAAAGGTTCAGATACTCCATACAGCCCCACAGGTACACTACACCTGTCTCTAATACTGTATAGGTGAAAGGTTCAGACACTCCATACAGCCCCACAGGTACACTACACCTGTCTCTAATACTGTATAGGTGAAAGGTTCAGACACTCCATACAGCCCCACAGGTACACTACACCTGTCTCTAATACTGTATAGGTGAAAGGTTCAGATACTCCATACAGCCCCACAGGTACACTACACCTGTCTCTAATACTGTATAGGTGAAAGGTTCAGATACTCCATACAGCCCCACAGGTACACTACACCTGTCTCTAATACTGTATAGGTGAAAGGTTCAGACACTCCATACTGCCCCACAGGTACACTACACCTGTCTCTAATACTGTATAGGTGAAAGGTTCAGACACTCCATACAGCCCCACAGGTACACTACACCTGTCACTAATACTGTATAGGTGAAAGGTTCAGATACTCCATACAGCCCCACAGGTACACTACACCTGTCTCTAATACTGTATAGGTGAAAGGTTCAGACACTCCATACAGCCCCACAGGTACACTACACCTGTCTCTAATACTGTATAGGTGAAAGGTTCAGACACTCCATACAGCCCCACAGGTACACTACACCTGTCTCTAATACTGTATAGGTGAAAGGTTCAGACACTCCATACAGCCCCACAGGTACTGTACACCTGTCTCTAATACTGTATAGGTGAAAGGTTCAGATACTCCATACAGCCCCACAGGTACACTACACCTGTCTCTAATACTGTATAGGTGAAAGGTTCAGACACTCCATACAGCCCCACAGGTACACTACACCTGTCTCTAATACTGTATAGGTGAAAGGTTCAGACACTCCATACAGCCCCACAGGTACACTACACCTGTCTCTAATACTGTATAGGTGAAAGGTTCAGATACTCCATACAGCCCCACAGGTACACTACACCTGTCTCTAATACTGTATAGATGAAAGGTTCAGACACTCCATACTGCCCCACAGGTACACTACACCTGTCACAACTATGGACTCTAGACCTGCCACAACATACAGTGCATTCAGAAAGTATTCAGACCCCTTGACTTTTTTCAAATTTTGTTACGTTACAGCCTTATTCTAAAATCAATTCAATATTTTTTTCATCAATCTACACAGAATACCTCAATGACAAAGCAAAAACTGTTTTTTGACATTTATAATTTTAAAAAAATGAAATTTCAACATTTACATAAGTTTTCAGACCCTTCACTCAGTACTTTGTTGAAGCACCTTTGGCAGTGATTTCAGCCTCCAGTCTTCTTGGGTAAAATGCTACAAGCTTGGCATACCTGTATTTGGGGAGTTTCTCCCATTCTTCTCTGCAGATCCTCTCAAGCTCTGTCAGGTTGGATGGGGAGCGTCACTGTACAGCTATTTTCAGGTCTCTCCAGAGATGTTCGATTGGGACATTCAGAGACTTGTCCCGTAGCCACCCCTGTGTTGTCTTGTCTGTGAGCTTAGGGTCGTTGTGCTGTTGGAAAGTGAACCTTCACCCCAGTCTGAGGTCCTGAGCGCTCTGGAGCAGGTTTCCATCAAGAATCTCTCTGTACTTTGCTCCGTTCATCTTTGCCTCATCCCTGATTAGTCTCCCAGTCCCTGCCGTTGAAAAACATCCCCACAGCATGATGCTGCCACCACCATGCTTCACCATAGGGAATGGTAAGAGGTTTCCTCCAGACGTGACGCTTGGCATTCAGGCCAAAGAGTTCAATCTTGGTTTCATCAGACCAGAGAATCTTGTTTCTCATGAGAAAACATGAGACATTCTCATCAGAGTCTTTTAGGTGCCTTTTGGCAAATTCCAAGCGGTCTGTTGTGTGCCTTTTACTGAGAATTGGCTTCTGTCTGGCCAGTCTACAATAAAGGCCTGATTGGTGGAATGCTGCAGAGATGGTTGTCCTTCTGGAGGTTCTCCCATCTCTTTTGCTGATTCCGAACTTCTTCCATTTAAGAATGATGTAGGCCACTTTGTTCTTGGGGACCTTCAATGCTACAGATATTTTTTGGGACCTTTCCCCAGATCTGTGCCTCGACACAATCTTGTCTCAGAGCTCTACGGACAATTCCTTCGACCTCATGGCATGGTTTTTGCTCTGTCATGCACTGTCAACTGTTGAACCTTATATAGACAGGTTTGTGCCTTTCCAAATCATGTCCAATCAATTGAATTTACCTCAGGTGGACTCCAAACCAGTTGTAGAAACCTCTCAAGGATGATCATTGGAAACAGGATGCACCTGAGATCAATTTTGAGTCTCATTGCGAAGGGTCTGAATACTTATGTAAATAAGCTATTTCTGTTTTTATTCTTAATACATTTCTAAAAACCTGTTTTTGCTTTGTCATTATGGGGTATTGTGTGTAGATTGATGAGGGAAATGTTTTCTTTAATCCATTTTAGAATAAGGCTGTAACGTATCAAATTGTGGAAAACTTTCCGAATGTACTGTGACTGATTTAATTAAACAGTTGAAAGGGAAAGGGGACACTTAGTCGGTTGTCCAACTGAATGTATTCAACTCTAATGTGCCTTCCGCATTTAACCCAACCACTCTGGATGAGATGATGTGAATGTGTTCTGAGCTGTGAGGTCTCTGTGGTTGTAGCGCATGTAGGTCCCAGTAGTTCCATTCAGTTTTAAGTTGTAGCATGTAGGTCCCAGTAGTTCTATTCAGTTTTAAGTTGTAGCATGTGGGTCCCAGTAGTTCCATTCAGTTTTAAGTTGTAGCATGTGGGTCCCAGTAGTTCCATTCAGTTTTAAGTTGTAGCATGTGGGTCCCAGTAGTTCTACTCAGTTTTAAGTTGTAGCATGTGGGTCCCAGTAGTTCCATTCAGTTTTAAGTTGTAGCATGTGGGTCCCAGTAGTTCCATTCAGTTTTAAGTTGTAGCATGTGGGTCCCAGTAGTTCTATTCAGTTTTAAGTTGTAGCATGTGGGTCCCAGTAGTTCTATTCAGTTTTAAGTTGTAGCATGTGGGTCCCAGTAGTTCCATTCAGTTTTAAGTTGTAGCATGTGGGTCCCAGTAGTTCTATTCAAATCAAATCAAATTTATTTATATAGCCCTTCGTACATCAGCTGATATCTCAAAGTGCTGTACAGAAACCCAGCCTAAAACCCCAAACAGCAAGCAATGCAGGTGTAGAAGCACCTATTCAGTTTTAAGTTGTAGCATGTGGGTCCCAGTAGTTCCATTCAGTTTTAAGTTGTAGCATGTGGGTCCCAGTAGTTCCATTCAGTTTTAAGTTGTAGCATGTGGGTCCCAGTAGTTATATTCAAATCAAATGTATTTATATAGCCCTTCGTACATCAGCTGATATCTCAAAGTGCTGTACAGAAACCCAGCCTAAAACCCCAAACAGCAAGCAATGCAGGTGTAGAAGCACCTATTCACTTTTAAGTTGTAGCATGTGGGTCCCAGTAGTTCTATTCAGTTTTAAGTTGTAGCATGTGGGTCCCAGTAGTTCCATTCAGTTTTAAGTTGTAGCATGTGGGTCCCAGTAAGTCATATTCAATTTTAAGTTGTAGCATGTGGGTCCCAGTAGTTCTATTCAGTTTTAAGTTGTAGCATGTGGGTCCCAGTAGTTCTCTTCAGTTTTAAGTTGTAGCATGTGGGTCCCAGTAGTTCCATTCAGTTTTAAGTTGTAGCATGTGGGTCCCAGTAGTTCCATTCAGTTTTAAGTTGTAGCATGTGGGTCCCAGTAGTTCTATTCAGTTTTAAGTTGTAGCATGTGGGTCCCAGTAGTTCCATTCAGTTTTAAGTTGTAGCATGTGGGTCCCAGTAGTTCTCTTCAGTTTTAAGTTGTAGCATGTGGGTCCCAGTAGTTCCATTCAGTTTTAAGTTGTAGCATGTGGGTCCCAGTAGTTCCATTCAGTTTTAAGTTGTAGCATGTGGGTCCCAGTAGTTCTATTCAGTTTTAAGTTGTAGCATGTGGGTCCCAGTAGTTCCATTCAGTTTTAAGTTGTAGCATGTGGGTCCCAGTAGTTCTATTCAGTTTTAAGTTGTAGCATGTGGGTCCCAGTAGTTCCATTCAGTTTTAAGTTGTAGCATGTGGGTCCCAGTAGTTCTATTCAGTTTTAAGTTGTAGCATGTGGGTCCCAGTAGTTCCATTCAGTTTTAAGTTGTAGCATGTGGGTCCCAGTAGTTCTATTCAGTTTTAAGTTGTAGCATGTGGGTCCCAGTAGTTCCATTCAGTTTTAAGTTGTAGCATGTGGGTCCCAGTAGTTCTATTCAAATCAAATCAAATTTATTTATATAGCCCTTCGTACATCAGCTGATATCTCAAAGTGCTGTACAGAAACCCAGCCTAAAACCCCAAACAGCAAGCAATGCAGGTGTAGAAGCACCTATTCAGTTTTAAGTTGTAGCATGTGGGTCCCAGTAGTTCCATTCAGTTTTAAGTTGTAGCATGTGGGTCCCAGTAGTTCTATTCAGTTTTAAGTTGTAGCATGTGGGTCCCAGTAGTTCTATTCCGTTTTAAGTTGTAGCATGTGGGTTCCAGTAGTTCCATTCAGTTTTAAGTGGTAGCATGTGGGTTCCAGTAGTTCTATTCAGTTTTAAGTTGTATTGATCAATGTGTCTGTCTGTAGCACGTGTCGGTCCCTCTGTGCTTCGTCAGGCGAGGCCGGCCAGAGAAGGAGCGCGAGTGGCGTCCATAGAGACAGGACTGGCGGCTGCTGCAGCCAAACTTTCTCACCAGGTCAGTTGGACTAACTACCTGTTGCCACGCAACTACCCACTTGGACTCAATTGAATTGAACCCACTTGGTGGTTTGAGCTCTTACCAATTGAGACTCGGCCCCAGAACACTACATGCATAGCCTGTAGAAGTAAAATAAGTAATTTGACTGAAAAACATTTTCACATTTTGCCATGATAGCTAGCTAGCTAATTAGCTAGGCTTGCCTGTCGTCTGTTAACTCACTAGCTGGCTACCAAAGAGCTCAGAAAGTAATTGAATGAAACAATTTTCTCTCCACTTGTAGTAAACTTTCTTGCCACCAGTGATATGTTCCTGTAGTCATAATCTGTGTCCCATACTACCCCCTATTCCCTGATATGGCTCCCATAGGGCCCTGGTATGGCTCCCATAGGGCCCTGGTCAAAAATAGTGCACTATTTAGGGCATACGGTGTCATTTGGGATGCAGTATTCCTTTCTTCTTCTTTCCCAGGAGGAACAGCAGAAGACCAAGAAGAAGAAGAAAAGCACAAAAAAGAAGCCCCCTGCTGCCGTGAGGGAGGAGGAAGAGGAGGAGCCAGTGAGGAAGCTGAGCAGGTACAGCAGCTCTCCAGAACCAGGCGTGGGCCAGGACACTGAGCCGGGGCAGACCAACCACGAGTACCCCTCTGGGGCAGGAGGGAGTCAGGCTGGAGGGCTCCAGCCCATGGCCCCCGGAGTCTTCCTCACACAGAGACGACCCTCCACATCTTCATTGTCTCAGAACAACAACACAGCCAAAGGGGAGCGAGGAGGAGGAGGAGGAGCAGGAGGAGAAGCAGCAGGAGGAGGAGGAGCATCAGCAGGAGGTGGAGGAGCAGCAGGAGCATCAGCAGAAGGTGGAGGAGCAGCAGGAGGAGGAGCAGCAGCATCAGGAGGAGGAGGAGCAGCAGGTGCAGGAGGAGAAGGAGCATCAGGAGGGGGAGGAGCATCAGGAGGAGCAGGAGGAAAGGGTGAAGGTAAGTGATCTACCTTACCCAAACCAGAAGCCTAGCTCAATTAATCCATTACTACACACTGGTCCTCGGAGCCAGATAGACCTGTGGTGATTCAACTATTCACACTACCACCTATAGGTCTAGGTTAGTCCCCTACTTTTCACATATGCTTAAAACAACACTATTAATCAATTGGAAAGATAGTTGCTGTTGAATTCATTATTTATTTTTTAGAAGGTTTATAAGTCTTGACTCTTTCTGTGTCTCTCTCCTCACAGCGAAACGGCTAAAGAAAGGCATGGCGACGGCTAAACAGAGACTGGGAAAGATCCTCAAGATCCAACGCAATGGGAAGCTCCTCCTTTAACAGGGAGTGACTCACTGAGAACTGCCATTGGTTCCTGATGCAGTACTATTGGCCAATGAACTGGCCGCTTCTCCAACTCCTCTCTTCTGATAGGTCCAGGGCCAACAGAGACAGACTGCTTTATAACTTTCAGATATTAAAGTGTACAGAATACCTGCTAGAAATATTTTTTAAGAAAAATGTGTGTCATTTTACTACAGTCAGTTTATCAGGGGGTCACTACACTAGAGATAAATTAGGGCTGCTGTCCAAATGGCACTCTATTCCCGTTATAATGCACTGGTCACCCATAGGGCTCTGGTCAAAAGTAGTGCACTATATTGGGAATAGGGTGCCATTTGGGAAGACAGCCTAGAAATACATTGCAGTCATTCCATTCTAGGGTGGGGTGGGGTATAGGTGTGGTTAGGGCGGGGTATAGGTTGAACTACAGGTTATTCATAGGGAATTCCTGCTATTTGGATGCGGCTTATCATTACCTTGCAATGTTGTTGATGATTTTAGGAAATACATGTTTTCCTCTGTCCTCCTCAGACCAGACCAGACATAGCCTGAAATCCAGTCTATTTGTTCTAATATTCCACTCCAAACATATTTGGCATGACAAGGAGTGGGATGTTAGCACAAACAATGTTGATTTCTAGACCCAGACCTTCACTAGAAACATTCACCTCCACGCTATTTATTTATTTCCGAAGCACTATCAGTTATGATAATTATTGTCCTAATATAATGTCATAGATAAGAAAGGAAAGACAAAAAGGCACTTATGAAACAACTATTAAGCACAAAATATGAAGAGACTTTCAGAGTAATCTCAGAAGTCAAATATGATGATGGTTACAAACATATCAGCGTCTTCTCACAATCTACCATTAGTTCAATTTGAAGATTATTGTAAGTTAAATATTGTGATTATAGACCATTGTCTTCCCTCAGATGGCGTAATTCTAATGCGACAAGCGCGTCCCGGAGATATCTGTTTAGCAAGTCGTGGAAGTCATCTCTGAAAACATTTTGCTCATCTACCTAACACGACTGACTCGGGACCTCTACGGTAAACCATCAGACTGACCCACTGGCTAGGGACTACTACAGTAAACCATCAGACTGACCCACTGGCTAGGGACTACTACAGTAAACCATCAGACTGACCCACTGGCTAGGGACTACTACAGTAAACCACCAGACTGGCCCACTGGCTAAGGACTACTACAGTAAACCATCAGACTGACCCACTGGCTAGGGACTACTACAGTAAACCATCAGACTGACCCACTGGCTAGGGACTACTACAGTAAACCATCAGACTGACCCACTGGCTAGGGACTATTACAGTAAACCATCAGACTGACCCACTGGCTAGGGACTACTACAGTAAACCATCAGACTGACCCACTGGCTAGGGACTACTACAGTAAACCATCAGACTGACCCACTGGCTAGGGACTACTACAGTAAACCATCAGACTGACCCACTGGCTAGGGACTACTACAGTAAACCATCAGACTGACCCACTGGCTAGGGACTACTACAGTAAACCATCAGACTGACCCACTGGCTAGGGACTACTATAGTAAACCATCAGACTGACCCACTGGCTAGGGACTATTACAGTAAACCATCAGACTGACCCACTGGCTAGGGACTACTACAGTAAACCATCAGACTGACCCACTGGCTAGGGACTACTACAGTAAACCATCAGACTGACCCACTGGCTAGGGACTACTACAGTAAACCATCAGACTGACCCACTGGCTAGGGACTACTACAGTAAACCATCAGACTGACCCACTGGCTAGGGACTATTACAGTAAACCATCAGACTGACCCACTGGCTATGGACTACTACAGTAAACCATCAGACTGACCCACTGGCTAGGGACTACTACAGTAAACCATCAGACTGACCCACTGGCTAGGGACTATTACAGTAAACCATCAGACTGACCCACTGGCTAGGGACTACTACAGTAAACCATCAGACTGACCCACTGGCTAGGGACTACTACAGTAAACCATCAGACTGACCCACTGGCCATCAGGGACTTCCCACTCTAGGGACTACTTAAACCATCAGACTGACCCACTGGCTAGGGACTACTACAGTAAACCATCAGACTGACCCACTGGCTAAGGACTACTACGGTAAACCATCAGACTGACCCACTGGCTAGGGACTACTACAGTAAACCATCAGACTGACCCACTGGCTAGGGACTACTACAGTAAACCATCAGACTGACCCACTGGCTAGGGACTACTACAGTAAACCATCAGACTGACCCACTGGCTAGGGACTCAGACTACCCAGTAAACCATCCATCAGACTGACCCACTGGCTAGGGACTACTACAGTAAACCATCAGACTGACCCACTGGCTAGGGACTACTACAGTAAACCATCAGACTGACCCACTGGCTAGGGACTACTACAGTAAACCATCAGACTGACCCACTGGCTAGGGACTACTACAGTAAACCATCAGACTGACCCACTGGCTAGGGACTACTACAGTAAACCATCAGACTGACCCACTGGCTAGGGACTACTTACAGTAAACCATCAGACTGACCCACTGGCTAGGGACTACTACAGTAAACCATCAGACTGACCCACTGGCTAGGGACTACTACAGTAAACCATCAGACTGACCCACTGGCTAGGGACTACTACAGTAAACCATCAGACTGACCCACTGGCTAGGGACTACTACAGTAAACCATCAGACTGACCCACTGGCTAGGTAAACCATCAGACTACCCACTGGCTACTAGTAAAAACCATCAGACTGACCCACTGGCTAGGACTACTACAGTAAACCATCAGACTGACCCACTGGCTAGGGACTATTACAGTAAACCATCAGACTGACCCACTGGCTAGGACTACTACAGTAAACCATCAGACTGACCCACTGGCTAGGGACTACTACAGTAAACCATCAGACTGACCCACTGGCTAGGGACTACTACAGTAAACCATCAGACTGACCCACTGGCTAGGGACTCAGACTCCCACTGGCTTAAACCATCAGACTGACCCACTGGCTAGGGACTACTACAGTAAACCATCAGACTGACCCACTGGCTAGGGACTATTACAGTAAACCATCAGACTGACCCACTGGCTAGGGACTACTACAGTAAACCATCAGACTGACCCACTGGCTAGGGACTACTACAGTAAACCATCAGACTGACCCACTGGCTAGGGACTACTACAGTAAACCATCAGACTGACCCACTGGCTAGGGACTACTACAGTAAACCATCAGACTGACCCACTGGCTAGGGACTATTACAGTAAACCATTAGACTGACCCACTGGCTATGGACTACTACAGTAAACCATCAGACTGACCCACTGGCTAGGGACTATTACAGTAAACCATCAGACTGACCCACTGGCTAGGGACTATTACAGTAAACCATCAGACTGACCCACTGGCTAGGGACTACTACAGTAAACCATCAGACTGACCCACTGGCTAGGGACTACTACAGTAAACCATCAGACTGACCCACTGGCTAGGGACTTCTCCTTTAAACCATCAGACTGACCCACTGGCTAGGGACTACTACAGTAAACCATCAGACTGACCCACTGGCTAAGGACTACTACAGTAAACCATCAGACTGACCCACTGGCTAGGGACTACTACAGTAAACCATCAGACTGACCCACTGGCTAGGGACTACTACAGTAAACCATCAGACTGACCCACTGGCTAGGGACTATTACAGTAAACCATCAGACTGACCCACTGGCTAGGGACTACTAAACCATCAGTAAACCATCAGACTGACCCACTGGCTAGGGACTACTACAGTAAACCATCAGACTGACCCACTGGCTAGGGACTACTACAGTAAACCATCAGACTGACCCACTGGCTAGGGACTACTACAGTAAACCATCAGACTGACCCACTGGCTAGGGACTACTACAAACCATAAACCATCAGACTGACCCACTGGCTAGGGACTACTACAGTAAACCATCAGACTGACCCACTGGCTAGGGACTACTACAGTAAACCATCAGACTGACCCACTGGCTAGGGACTACTACAGTAAACCACCAGACTGACCCACTGGCTAGGGACTACTACAGTAAACCATCAGACTGACCCACTGGCTAGGGACTACTACAGTAAACCATCAGACTGACCCACTGGCTAGGGACTACTACAGTAAACCATCAGACTGACCCACTGGCTAGGGACTATTACAGTAAACCATCAGACTGACCCACTGGCTAGGGACTACTACAGTAAACCATCAGACTGACCCACTGGCTAGGGACTACTACAGTAAACCATCAGACTGACCCACTGGCTAGGGACTACTACAGTAAACCATCAAACCATCAGACTGACCCACTGGCTAGGGACTACTACAGTAAACCATCAGACTGACCCACTGGCTAGGGACTACTACAGTAAACCATCAGACTGACCCACTGGCTAGGGACTTCCATCAGACCCCACTGGCTTAAACCATCAGACTGACCCACTGGCTAGGGACTACTACAGTAAACCATCAGACTGACCCACTGGCTAGGGACTACTACAGTAAACCATCAGACTGACCCACTGGCTAGGGACTACTACAGTAAACCATCAGACTGACCCACTGGCTAGGGACTACTACAGTAAACCATCAGACTGACCCACTGGCTAGGGACTTTGGCAAACCATCAGACTGACCCACTGGCTAGTGACTACTACAGTAAGCCATCAGACTGACCCACTGGCTAGGGACTACTACAGTAAACCATCAGACTGACCCACTGGCTAGGGACTACTACAGTAAACCATCAGACTGACCCACTGGCTAGGGACTACTACAGTAAACCATCAGACTGACCCACTGGCTAGGGACTACTACAGTAAACCATCAGACTGACCCACTGGCTAGGGACTACTACAGTAAACCATCAGACTGACCCACTGGCTAGGGACTACTACAGTAAACCATCAGACTGACCCACTGGCTAGGGACTTTGGCAAACCATCAGACTGACCCACTGGCTAGGGACTTTGGCAAACCATCAGACTGACCCACTGGCTAGTGACTACTACAGTAAGCCATCAGACTGACCCACTGGCTAGGGACTACTACAGTAAACCATCAGACTGACCCACTGGCTAGGGACTACTACAGTAAACCATCAGACTGACCCACTGGCTAGGGACTACTACAGTAAACCATCAGACTGACCCACTGGCTAGGGACTACTACAGTAAACCATCAGACTGACCCACTGGCTAGGGACTACTACAGTAAACCATCAGACTGACCCACTGGCTAGGGACTACTACAGTAAACCATCAGACTGACCCACTGGCTAGGGACTACTACAGTAAACCATCAGACTGACCCACTGGCTAGGGACTACTACAGTAAACCATCAGACTGACCCACTGGCTAGGGACTACTTACAGTAAACCATCAGACTGACCCACTGGCTAGGGACTACTACAGTAAACCATCAGACTGACCCACTGGCTAGGGACTACTACAGTAAACCATCAGACTGACCCACTGGCTAGGGACTACTACAGTAAACCATCAGACTGACCCACTGGCTAGGGACTACTACAGTAAACCATCAGACTGACCCACTGGCTAGGGACTACTACAGTAAACCATCAGACTGACCCACTGGCTAGGGACTATTACAGTAAACCATCAGACTGACCCACTGGCTAGGGACTATTACAGTAAACCATCAGACTGACCCACTGGCTAGGGACTACTACAGTAAACCATCAGACTGGCCCACTGGCTAGGGACTACTACAGTAAACCATCAGACTGACCCACTGGCTAGGGACTACTACAGTAAACCATCAGACTGACCCACTGGCTAGGGACTACTACAGTAAACCATCAGACTGACCCACTGGCTATGGACTACTACAGTAAACCATCAGACTGACCCACTGGCTAGGGACTACTACAGTAAACCATCAGACTGACCCACTGGCTAGGGACTTCTCCTTTAAACCATCAGACTGACCCACTGGCTAGGGACTTCTCCTTTAAACCATCAGACTGACCCACTGGCTAGGGACTACTACAGTAAACCATCAGACTGACCCACTGGCTAGGGACTACTACAGTAAACCATCAGACTGACCCACTGGCTAGGGACTACTACAGTAAACCATCAGACTGACCCACTGGCTTGGGACTACTACAGTAAACCATCAGACTGACCCACTGGCTAGGGACTACTACAGTAAACCATCAGACTGACCCACTGGCTAGGGACTACTACAGTAAACCATCAGACTGACCCACTGGCTAGGGACTACTACAGTAAACCATCAGACTGACCCACTGGCTAGGGACTACTACAGTAAACCATCAGACTGACCCACTGGCTAGGGACTACTACAGTAAACCATCAGACTGACCCACTGGCTAGGGACTTCTCCTTTAAACCATCAGACTGACCCACTGGCTAGGGACTACTACTGTAAACCATCAGACTGACCCACTGGCTAGGGACTACTACAGTAAACCATCAGACTGACCCACTGGCTAGGGACTACTACAGTAAACCATCAGACTGACCCACTGGCTAGGGACTACTACAGTAAACCATCAGACTGACCCACTGGCTAGGGACTACTACAGTAAACCATCAGACTGACCCACTGGCTAGGGACTACTACAGTAAACCATCAGACTGACCCACTGGCTAGGGACTACTACAGTAAACCATCAGACTGACCCACTGGCTAGGGACTACTACAGTAAACCATCAGACTGACCCACTGGCTAGGGACTACTACAGTAAACCATCAGACTGACCCACTGGCTAGGGACTATTACAGTAAACCATCAGACTGACCCACTGGCTAGGGACTTCTCCTTTAAACCATCAGACTGACCCACTGGCTAGGGACTTCTCCTTTAAACCATCAGACTGACCCACTGGCTAGGGACTACTACAGTAAACCATCAGACTGACCCACTGGCTAGGGACTACTACAGTAAACCATCAGACTGACCCACTGGCTAGGGACTACTACAGTAAACCATCAGACTGACCCACTGGCTAGGGACTACTACAGTAAACCATCAGACTGACCCACTGGCTAGGGACTACTACAGTAAACCATCAGACTGACCCACTGGCTAGGGACTACTACAGTAAACCATCAGACTGACCCACTGGCTAGGGACTACTACAGTAAACCATCAGACTGACCCACTGGCTAGGGACTACTACAGTAAACCATCAGACTGACCCACTGGCTAGGGACTACTACAGTAAACCATCAGACTGACCCACTGGCTAGGGACTACTACAGTAAACCATCAGACTGACCCACTGGCTAGGGACTTCTCCTTTAAACCATCAGACTGACCCACTGGCTAGGACTTCTCCTTTAAACCATCAGACTGACCCACTGGCTAGGGACTACTACTACCCACTGTAAACCATCAGACTGACCCACTGGCTAGGGACTACTACAGTAAACCATCAGACTGACCCACTGGCTAGGGACTACTACAGTAAACCATCAGACTGACCCACTGGCTACTACTACCCATCAGACTGACCCACTGGCTAGGGACTACTACAGTAAACCATCAGACTGACCCACTGGCTAGGGACTACTACAGTAAACCATCAGACTGACCCACTGGCTAGGGACTACTACAGTAAACCATCAGACTGACCCACTGGCTAGGGACTACTACAGTAAACCATCAGACTGACCCACTGGCTAGGACTTCTCCTTTAAACCATCAGACTGACCCACTGGCTAGGGACTACTACAGTAAACCATCAGACTGACCCACTGGCTAGGGACTACTACAGTAAACCATCAGACTGACCCACTGGCTAGGGACTACTACAGTAAACCATCAGACTGACCCACTGGCTAGGGACTTCTCCTTTAAACCATCAGACTGACCCACTGGCTAGGGACTTCTCCTTTAAACCATCAGACTGACCCACTGGCTAGGGACTACTACAGTAAACCATCAGACTGACCCACTGGCTAGGGACTACTACAGTAAACCATCAGACTGACCCACTGGCTAGGGACTTCTCCTTTAAACCATCAGACTGACCCACTGGCTAGGGACTACTACAGTAAACCATCAGACTGACCCACTGGCTAGGGACTTCTCCTTTAAACCATCAGACTGACCCACTGGCTAGGGACTACTACAGTAAACCATCAGACTGACCCACTGGCTAGGGACTACTACAGTAAACCATCAGACTGACCCACTGGCTAGGGACTACTACAGTAAACCATCAGACTGACCCACTGGCTAGGGACTACTACAGTAAACCATCAGACTGACCCACTGGCTAGGGACTACTACAGTAAACCATCAGACTGACCCACTGGCTTGGGACTACTACAGTAAACCATCAGACTGACCCACTGGCTAGGGACTACTACAGTAAACCATCAGACTGACCCACTGGCTAGGGACTACTACAGTAAACCATCAGACTGACCCACTGGCTAGGGACTACTACAGTAAACCATCAGACTGACCCACTGGCTTTGGGACTACTACAGTAAACCATCAGACTGACCCACTGGCTAGGGACTACTACAGTAAACCATCAGACTGACCCACTGGCTAGGGACTACTACAGTAAACCATCAGACTGACCCACTGGCTAGGGACTACTACAGTAAACCATCAGACTGACCCACTGGCTAGGGACTACTACAGTAAACCATCAGACTGACCCACTGGCTAGGGACTACAGTAAACCATCAGACTGAAACCATCAGACTGACCCACTGGCTAGGGACTACTACAGTAAACCATCAGACTGACCCACTGGCTAGGGACTATTACAGTAAACCATCAGACTGACCCACTGGCTAGGGACTACTACAGTTAACATCAGACTGACCCACTGGCTAGGGACTACTACAGTAAACCATCAGACTGACCCACTGGCTAGGGACTACTACAGTAAACCATCAGACTGACCCACTGGCTAGGGACTACTACAGTAAACCATCAGACTGACCCACTGGCTAGGGACTACTACAGTAAACCATCAGACTGACCCACTGGCTAGGGACTTCTCCTTTAAACCATCAGACTGACCCACTGGCTAGGGACTACTACAGTAAACCATCAGACTGACCCACTGGCTAGGGACTACTACAGTAAACCATCAGACTGACCCACTGGCTAGGGACTTCTCCTTTAAACCATCAGACTGACCCACTGGCTATGGACTTCTCCTTTAAACCATCAGACTGACCCACTGGCTAGGGACTTCTCCTTTAAACCATCAGACTGACCCACTGGCTATGGACTTCTACTTCTACTCTACCCATAGGGCGACGGACAATTGGCTCAGCGTCTTTAGGGTTTGGCTAGGTTAGGCCGTCATTGTAAATAAGAATTTGTTCTTAACTGACTTGCCTAGTTAAATAAAGTTTACATTTAAACAATTGAATAAATACAAATTCATATGGATTGATTGGAGACTGGCTTGGCTAGCAGGCAAGCTAGCTAGCTAATTTTTGTCCGCATTTCAAATGTAATGATACGGATTCTAAAACGACAATAGTCCTTAGCTACACAGTACCATTCAAAGATTGGACACACCTACTCATTCCAGGGTTTTTCTTTATTTTTTACTATTTTCTACATTGTATAATAATAGTGAAGACATCAAAACTATGAAACAACACATGTGGAATAATGTTGTACCAAAAAAGTTTTAAATCAAAACATAGAGATTCTTTAAAGTAGCCATCCTTTGCCTTGATGACAGCTTTGCACACTCTTGGCATTCTCTCAACCAGCTTCATGAGGTAGTCATCTGGAAAGCATTTCAATTCAATTGTGGAATTTATTTCCTTCTTAATGTGTTGGAGCCAATTAGTTGTGTTCTGACATGTTAGGGGTGGTATACAGAAGATAGCCCTATTTGGTAAAAGACCAAGTCCATATTATGGCAAGAACAGCTCAAATAAGCAAAGAGAAATGACAGTCCATCATTACTTTAAGATATGAAGGTCAGTCAATTAAAGTTTCTTCAAGTGCAGTTACAAAAACCATCAAGCGCTATGATGAAACTGGCTCTCATGAGGACCGCCACAGGAAAGGAAGACCCAGAGTTACCTCTGCTGCAGAGGATAGGTTCATTAGAGTTACCAGCCTCAGAAATTGCACCCCAAATAAATGTTTCACATCGTTCAAGTAACAGACGCATTTCAACATCAACTGTTCAGAACAGATTGCGCGAATCAGGCCGTCATGGTGGAATTGCTGCAAAGAAACCACTACTAAAGGACACCAATAAACACAAGCAATGGACATTAGACTGGTGGAAATCTATCTGATTGCAAATGAGAGATGTTTGGGTCCAATATTCGTGTCTGTGAGACTCAGAGTAGGTGAACAGATGATCTCTGCATGTGTGGGTCCCATCGTGAAGCATGGAGGAGGTGCGATGGCGTGGGTGTGCTTTGCCTGTGACACTGTCTGTGATTTATTTAGAATTCAAGGCACAATTAACCAGCATGGATTCCACAGCATTCTGCAGCAAAACGCCATCCCATCTGGTTCGCCCTTAGTTGGCCTATCATTTGTTTTTCAACAAGACGATGACCCAACACATCTCCAGGCTGTTTAAGGGCTATTTGGCCAAGAGGGAGAGTGATGGAGTGCTGCATCAGATGACCTGGCCTTGAAAATCACCCGACCTCAACGCAATTGAGATGTTTTGGGATGAGTTGGACTGCAGAGTGTTGGAAAAGCATTCTAGGTGAAGCTGATTGAGAGAATGCCAAGAGTCTGTTAAACTGTCATCAAGGCAAAGGCTATTTTGAAGAATCTCAAATATATAATATATTTTGATTTGTTTTACTTTTTTTGTTACTACATGATTCCATATGTGTTATTTCATAGTTTTGATGTCTTCACTATTATTCTACAATGTAGAAAATAGTAACAATTAAAGTAAAACTTGAATGAGTAGGTGTGTCCAAACATTTCACTGGTACTGTATAGAATTAGGTAGTTATATGATGTCAAAATTAGCTACAGATTTGTAACATTTTCTAATCTCATGACAGTGTATTGTAGCACAACTCCTTTTTTTCATCAATCCCACTAAGCTTTGCGTGTTATCGAACAGGTCAGTGCAGACAGTCGTAATCTGACGTTAAGACAACGGATAATAGACCAGATGAATGGCTACTTAGAAACAGAATGCCAACTGTCTTCTGATGTTCTGAATAAGCACATACTTTACCACAGCTGGCAGTTACACTGAACACGCCTTAAAATAGTAGTGTGTGCTATTATTATCATTATGCATTATTTAATAAGGATTACTTTGGTGTTTACACATTAATAATCCCAAATCTAACAATGACTGTATTGCCAGTTAATTAACACCCTTAACTGTATTCCAAATGGCACTCTATTCCTTATTTAGTGGACTCCTTTTGACCAGGGCCCTTAGCACTCTCTATCTCACTCACTGAAGGAGGATGGTTATTACAACACTAATCATGGCACCTGGAGACCCAATGATAATGATATCCATGTATTCTTATTGTTATGGGGATTATAATGATAGGCCTCATCCATCTCTTTCACTGTGGCTACATGGGGATACTTTCACTCCTCTGTTGGGTTTAAGGCAGCACCATAACCTTCATCTCTGAAATATGCATCATTTCTATGGCTTGTTATTCACAGTACAGTATGTAGAATGTAGCTTGTACATAGCCTTTTACAGGAATGCTTTTTGTATTCTTTTTTTTCTCCCTTAATACTTCATTATTATACATTTTTACTAGTTTTTTGCTAATTATTTTAAACAAATATATATGAATATATAGATATTAGTCGTTCCTTTTTTTGATTAGATTGGACACATGCTAGTTGAATGTTTGTTTTGGACCGTTGTTTATTTGTTATGAGACTAAGGTGTTGCCTGGGAAACAACTGAACAACATGTCATATGTCCTTACATGACATTACTTCACACATCTAACTGTATTGTGATTTTGTTCAAAGGGAGTAAGCTTTGATAAAAAAAATATATATATATAATTTCAAAGACCAGACTCTTGTTTATGTTCCAGTACCGGTTCTAGCCGGTTCCAGATTATTTGATTAGCACCTTGTGAAGTGTTCTCAATGTCTGTGATGTAATTTATTAATGTTTTTATACTTGTACAATTCTTAAGAGTTTTTGTTTTTGGATATTTTATCAGCGTGTGAATTAACCCCCCCCCCCCCCCTACTTAGCGAGTTAGTTCCACTACGTTGTTTATGACATCAGTACGTTTTCAGACACTGTGTGGTCATTACACTTATAGTATCGTTAAAATAATGTTTTTGTTTGTTTTTTCATATTATTATTTTTCATATGGTTTCTAACATCTCACTCTGTCCTCATCAGTCAAGATGTTACATATGTTATTGTTATTATTATTATTGTTATTATTAAGAAGCTATGTCCAATAACCATCATGCCATTGATTTTATTTTTCTATAAAACATGACGATTATTCTGTTCATTTTTCCATAAGGTTAATGTGCTGATTGATAGCAGTCTTTTAGTCTATCCGATGTAAATCACAATACGACACTCAGATCAAACTGTCTTTCAACGGAACTCGTTTTATTTCTACCTGGAATACAGTATCTTTGTTGTGTGTTTTTGTATGTCCAACCTATTAAATGTATACACTGTTGTCAAATGACTACAACCTTTATCCTTGTTGACTTTGCAATACAATATTGTCTAAACCAGTATTTTGTCTATGTAGTAATGTGTCCTGTTGCGATGGTTCACCTCTATAGAACATACTGTAGTAATGTAGTAATGTATCCTGTTGGGATGGTTCACCTCTATAGAACATACTGTAGTAATGTATCCTGTTGGGATGGTACACCTCTATAGAACATACTGTAGTAATGTATCCTGTTGGGATGGTTCACCTCTATAGAACATACTGTAGTAATGTATCCTGTTGGGATGGTTCACCTCTATAGAACATACTGTAGTAATGTATCCTGTTGGGATGGTTCACCTCTATAGAACATACTGTAGTAATGTATCCTGTTGGGATGGTTCACCTCTATAGAACATACTGTAGTAATGTAGTAATGTATCCTGTTGGGATGGTTCACCTCTATAGAACATACTGTAGTAATGTGTCCTGTTGGGATGGTTCACCTCTATAGAACATACTGTAGTAATGTATCCTGTTGGGATGGTTCACCTCTATAGAACATACTGTAGTAATGTAGTAATGTATCCTGTTGGGATGGTTCACCTCTATAGAACATACTGTAGTAATGTAGTAATGTATCCTGTTGGGATGGTTCACCTCTATAGAACATACTGTAGTAATGTATCCTGTTGAGATGGTTCACCTCTATAGAACATACTGTAGTAATGTAGTAATGTATCCTGTTGGGATGGTTCACCTCTATAGAACATACTGTAGTAATGTAGTAATGTATCCTGTTGAGATGGTTCACCTCTATAGAACATACTGTAGTAATGTATCCTGTCGGGATGGTTCACCTCTATAGAACATACTGTAGTAATGTATCCTGTTGGGATGGTTCACCTCTATAGAACATACTGTAGTAATGTGTCCTGTTGGGATGGTACACCTCTATAGAACATACTGTAGTAATGTATCCTGTTGGGATGGTTCACCTCTATAGAACATACTGTAGTAATGTAGTAATGTATCCTGTTGGGATGGTTCACCTCTATAGAACATACTGTAGTAATGTGTCCTGTTGGGATGGTTCACCTCTATAGAACATACTGTAGTAATGTAGTAATGTATCCTGTTGGGATGGTACACCTCTATAGAACATACTGTAGTAATGTAGTAATGTATCCTGTTGGGATGGTTCACCTCTATAGAACATACTGTAGTAATGTGTCCTGTTGGGATGGTTCACCTCTATAGAACATACTGTAGTAATGTAGTAATGTATCCTGTTGGGATGGTTCACCTCTATAGAACATACTGTAGTAATGTGTCCTGTTGCGATGCTTCACCTCTATAGAACATACTGTAGTAATGTAGTAATGTATCCTGTTGGGATGGTTCACCTCTATAGAACATACTGTAGTAATGTAGTAATGTATCCTGTTGGGATGGTACACCTCTATAGAACATACTGTAGTAATGTAGTAATGTATCCTGTTGGGATGGTTCACCTCTATAGAACATACTGTAGTAATGTATCCTGTTGGGATGGTTCACCTCTATAGAACATACTGTAGTAATGTAGTAATGTATCCTGTTGGGATGGTTCACCTCTATAGAACATACTGTAGTAATGTATCCTGTTGGGATGGTTCACCTCTATAGAACATACTGTAGTAATGTAGTAATGTATCCTGTTGGGATGGTTCACCTCTATAGAACATACTGTAGTAATGTAGTAATGTATCCTGTTGGGATGGTACACTCTATAGAACATACTGTAGTAATGTATCCTGTTGGGATGGTTCACCTCTATAGAACATACTGTAGTAATGTAGTAATGTATCCTGTTGGGATGGTACACCTCTATAGAACATACTGTAGTAATGTAGTAATGTATCCTGTTGGGATGGTTCACCTCTATAGAACATACTGTAGTAATGTGTCCTGTTGGGATGGTTCACCTCTATAGAACATACTGTAGTAATGTAGTAATGTATCCTGTTGGGATGGTTCACCTCTATAGAACATACTGTAGTAATGTGTCCTGTTGGGATGGTTCACCTCTATAGAACATACTGTAGTAATGTATCCTGTCGGGATGGTTCACCTCTATAGAACATACTGTAGTAATGTAGTAATGTATCCTGTTGGGATGGTTCACCTCTATAGAACATACTGTAGTAATGTAGTAATGTATCCTGTTGGGATGGTTCACCTCTATAGAACATACTGTAGTAATGTAGTAATGTATCCTGTTGGGATGGTTCACCTCTATAGAACATACTGTAGTAATGTAGTAATGTATCCTGTTGGGATGGTTCACCTCTATAGAACATACTGTAGTAATGTAGTAATGTATCCTGTTGGGATGGTTCACCTCTATAGAACATACTGTAGTAATGTAGTAATGTATCCTGTTGGGATGGTTCACCTCTATAGAACATACTGTAGTAATGTAGTAATGTATCCTGTCGGGATGGTTCACCTCTATAGAACATACTGTAGTAATGTAGTAATGTATCCTGTTGGGATGGTTCACCTCTATAGAACATACTGTAGTAATGTATCCTGTTGGGATGGTTCACCTCTATAGAACATACTGTAGTAATGTATCCTGTCGGGATGGTTCACCTCTATAGAACATACTGTAGTAATGTAGTAATGTATCCTGTTGGGATGGTTCACCTCTATAGAACATACTGTAGTAATGTAGTAATGTATCCTGTTGGGATGGTTCACCTCTATAGAACATACTGTAGTAATGTAGTAATGTATCCTGTTGGGATGGTTCACCTCTATAGAACATACTGTAGTAATGTGTCCTGTTGGGATGGTTCACCTCTATAGAACATAATGTAGTAATGTGTCCTGTTGGGATGGTTCACCTCTATAGAACATACTGTAGTAATGTAGTAATGTATCCTGTTGGGATGGTTCACCTCTATAGAACATACTGTAGTAATGTATCCTGTTGGGATGGTTCACCTCTATAGAACATACTGTAGTAATGTGTCCTGTTGGGATGGTTCACCTCTATAGAACATACTGTAGTAATGTATCCTGTTGGGATGGTTCACCTCTATAGAACATACTGTAGTAATGTGTCCTGTTGGGATGGTTCACCTCTATAGAACATACTGTAGTAATGTATCCTGTCGGGATGGTTCACCTCTATAGAACATACTGTAGTAATGTGTCCTGTTGGGATGGTTCACCTCTATAGAACATACTGTAGTAATGTAGTAATGTATCCTGTTGGGATGGTACACCTCTATAGAACATACTGTAGTAATGTATCCTGTTGGGATGGTTCACCTCTATAGAACATACTGTAGTAATGTAGTAATGTGTCCTGTTGGGATGGTTCACCTCTAGAACATACTGTAGTAATGTGTCCTGTTGGGATGGTTCACCTCTATAGAACATACTGTAGTAATGTAGTAATGTATCCTGTTGGGATGGTACACCTCTATAGAACATACTGTAGTAATGTAGTAATGTATCCTGTTGGGATGGTTCACCTCTATAGAACATACTGTAGTAATGTATCCTGTTGGGATGGTTCACCTCTATAGAACATACTGTAGTAATGTAGTAATGTATCCTGTTGGGATGGTTCACCTCTATAGAACATACTGTAGTAATGTATCCTGTTGGGATGGTTCACCTCTATAGAACATACTGTAGTAATGTAGTAATGTATCCTGTTGGGATGGTTCACCTCTATAGAACATACTGTAGTAATGTAGTAATGTATCCTGTTGGGATGGTACACCTCTATAGAACATACTGTAGTAATGTATCCTGTTGGGATGGTTCACCTCTATAGAACATACTGTAGTAATGTAGTAATGTATCCTGTTGGGATGGTACACCTCTATAGAACATACTGTAGTAATGTAGTAATGTATCCTGTTGGGATGGTTCACCTCTATAGAACATACTGTAGTAATGTGTCCTGTTGGGATGGTTCACCTCTATAGAACATACTGTAGTAATGTAGTAATGTATCCTGTTGGGATGGTTCACCTCTATAGAACATACTGTAGTAATGTGTCCTGTTGGGATGGTTCACCTCTATAGAACATACTGTAGTAATGTATCCTGTCGGGATGGTTCACCTCTATAGAACATACTGTAGTAATGTAGTAATGTATCCTGTTGGGATGGTTCACCTCTATAGAACATACTGTAGTAATGTAGTAATGTATCCTGTTGGGATGGTTCACCTCTATAGAACATACTGTAGTAATGTAGTAATGTATCCTGTTGGGATGGTTCACCTCTATAGAACATACTGTAGTAATGTAGTAATGTATCCTGTTGGGATGGTTCACCTCTATAGAACATACTGTAGTAATGTAGTAATGTATCCTGTTGGGATGGTTCACCTCTATAGAACATACTGTAGTAATGTAGTAATGTATCCTGTTGGGATGGTTCACCTCTATAGAACATACTGTAGTAATGTAGTAATGTATCCTGTCGGGATGGTTCACCTCTATAGAACATACTGTAGTAATGTAGTAATGTATCCTGTTGGGATGGTTCACCTCTATAGAACATACTGTAGTAATGTATCCTGTTGGGATGGTTCACCTCTATAGAACATACTGTAGTAATGTATCCTGTCGGGATGGTTCACCTCTATAGAACATACTGTAGTAATGTAGTAATGTATCCTGTTGGGATGGTTCACCTCTATAGAACATACTGTAGTAATGTAGTAATGTATCCTGTTGGGATGGTTCACCTCTATAGAACATACTGTAGTAATGTAGTAATGTATCCTGTTGGGATGGTTCACCTCTATAGAACATACTGTAGTAATGTGTCCTGTTGGGATGGTTCACCTCTATAGAACATAATGTAGTAATGTGTCCTGTTGGGATGGTTCACCTCTATAGAACATACTGTAGTAATGTAGTAATGTATCCTGTTGGGATGGTTCACCTCTATAGAACATACTGTAGTAGTAATGTATCCTGTTGGGATGGTTCACCTCTATAGAACATACTGTAGTAATGTGTCCTGTTGGGATGGTTCACCTCTATAGAACATACTGTAGTAATGTATCCTGTTGGGATGGTTCACCTCTATAGAACATACTGTAGTAATGTGTCCTGTTGGGATGGTTCACCTCTATAGAACATACTGTAGTAATGTATCCTGTCGGGATGGTTCACCTCTATAGAACATACTGTAGTAATGTGTCCTGTTGGGATGGTTCACCTCTATAGAACATACTGTAGTAATGTAGTAATGTATCCTGTTGGGATGGTACACCTCTATAGAACATACTGTAGTAATGTATCCTGTTGGGATGGTTCACCTCTATAGAACATACTGTAGTAATGTAGTAATGTGTCCTGTTGGGATGGTTCACCTCTAGAACATACTGTAGTAATGTGTCCTGTTGGGATGGTTCACCTCTATAGAACATACTGTAGTAATGTAGTAATGTGTCCTGTTGGGATGGTTCACCTCTATAGAACATACTGTAGTAATGTAGTAATGTATCCTGTTGGGATGGTTCACCTCTATAGAACATACTGTAGTAATGTATCCTGTTGGGATGGTTCACCTCTATAGAACATACTGTAGTAATGTATCCTGTTGGGATGGTTCACCTCTATAGAACATACTGTAGTAATGTAGTAATGTATCCTGTTGGGATGGTTCACCTCTATAGAACATACTGTAGTAATGTGTCCTGTTGGGATGGTTCACCTCTATAGAACATACTGTAGTAATGTAGTAATGTATCCTGTCGGGATGGTTCACCTCTATAGAACATACTGTAGTAATGTGTCCTATTGGGATGGTTCACCTCTATAGAACATACTGTAGTAATGTAGTAATGTATCCTGTTGGGATGGTTCACCTCTATAGAACATACTGTAGTAATGTATCCTGTCGGGATGGTTCACCTCTATAGAACATACTGTAGTAATGTAGTAATGTATCCTGTTGGGATGGTTCACCTCTATAGAACATACTGTAGTAATGTATCCTGTTGGGATGGTTCACCTCTATAGAACATACTGTAGTAATGTGTCCTGTTGGGATGGTTCACCTCTATAGAACATACTGTAGTAATGTAGTAATGTATCCTGTTGAGATGGTTCACCTCTATAGAACATACTGTAGTAATGTATCCTGTTGGGATGGTACACCTCTATAGAACATACTGTAGTAATGTAGTAATGTATCCTGTTGGGATGGTTCACCTCTATAGAACATACTGTAGTAATGTATCCTGTTGGGATGGTTCACCTCTATAGAACATACTGTAGTAATGTGTCCTGTTGGGATGGTTCACCTCTATAGAACATACTGTAGTAATGTAGTAATGTGTCCTGTTGGGATGGTTCACCTCTATAGAACATACTGTAGTAATGTAGTAATGTATCCTGTTGGGATGGTTCACCTCTATAGAACATACTGTAGTAATGTGTCCTGTTGGGATGGTTCACCTCTATAGAACATACTGTAGTAATGTATCCTGTTGGGATGGTTCACCTCTATAGAACATACTGTAGTAATGTATCCTGTCGGGATGGTTCACCTCTATAGAACATACTGTAGTAATGTATCCTGTTGGGATGGTACACCTCAATAGAACATACTGTAGTAATGTAGTAATGTATCCTGTTGGGATGGTTCACCTCTATAGAACATACTGTAGTAATGTATCCTGTTGGGATGGTTCACCTCTATAGAACATACTGTAGTAATGTAGTAATGTATCCTGTTGGGATGGTTCACCTCTATAGAACATACTGTAGTAATGTAGTCCTGTTGGGATGGTTCACCTCTATAGAACATACTGTAGTAATGTGTCCTGTTGGGATGGTTCACCTCTATAGAACATACTGTAGTAATGTGTCCTGTTGGGATGGTTCACCTCTATAGAACATACTGTAGTACTGTAGTAATGTATCCTGTTGGGATGGTTCACCTCTATAGAACATACTGTAGTAATGTGTCCTGTTGGGATGGTTCACCTCTATAGAACATACTGTAGTAATGTATCCTGTTGGGATGGTTCACCTCTATAGAACATACTGTAGTAATGTAGTAATGTATCCTGGTTCACCTTGGGATGGTTGTAGTAATGTATCCTGTTGGGATAGAACATACTGTAGTAATGTAGTAATGTATCCTGTTGGGATGGTTCACCTCTATAGAACATACTGTAGTAATGTAGTAATGTATCCTGTTGGGATGGTTCACCTCTATAGAACATACTGTAGTAATGTATCCTGTTGGGATGGTTCACCTCTATAGAACATACTGTAGTAATGTGTCCTGTTGGGATGGTTCACCTCTATAGAACATACTGTAGTAATGTATCCTGTTGGGATGGTTCACCTCTATAGAACATACTGTAGTAATGTGTCCTGTTGGGATGGTTCACCTCTATAGAACATACTGTAGTAATGTATCCTGTTGGGATGGTTCACCTCTATAGAACATACTGTAGTAATGTATCCTGTTGGGATGGTTCACCTCTATAGAACATACTGTAGTAATGTAGTAATGTATCCTGTTGGGATGGTTCACCTCTATAGAACATACTGTAGTAATGTATCCTGTTGGGATGGTTCACCTCTATAGAACATACTGTAGTAATGTATCCTGTTGGGATGGTTCACCTCTATAGAACATACTGTAGTAATGTATCCTGTTGGGATGGTTCACCTCTATAGAACATACTGTAGTAATGTAGTAATGTATCCTGTTGGGATGGTTCACCTCTATAGAACATACTGTAGTAATGTAGTAATGTATCCTGTTGGGATGGTTCACCTCTATAGAACATACTGTAGTAATGTAGTAATGTATCCTGTTGGGGTGGTTCACCTCTATAGAACATACTGTAGTAATGTAGTAATGTATCCTGTTGGGGTGGTTCACCTCTATAGAACATACTGTAGTAATGTGTCCTGTTGGGATGGTTCACCTCTATAGAACATACTGTAGTAATGTATCCTGTTGGGATGGTTCACCTCTATAGAACATACTGTAGTAATGTATCCTGTTGGGATGGTTCACCTCTATAGAACATACTGTAGTAATGTAGTAATGTATCCTGTTGGGATGGTTCACCTCTGTAGAACATACTGTAGTAATGTAGTAATGTATCCTGTTGGGATGGTTCACCTCTATAGAACATACTGTAGTAATGTAGTAATGTATCCTGTTGGGATGGTTCACCTCTATAGAACATACTGTAGTAATGTATCCTGTTGGGATGGTTCACCTCTATAGAACATACTGTAGTAATGTAGTAATGTATCCTGTTGGGATGGTTCACCTCTATAGAACATACTGTAGTAATGTATCCTGTTGGGATGGTACACCTCTATAGAACATACTGTAGTAATGTAGTAATGTATCCTGTTGGGATGGTTCACCTCTATAGAACATACTGTAGTAATGTGTCCTGTTGGGATGGTTCACCTCTATAGAACATACTGTAGTAATGTAGTAATGTATCCTGTTGGGATGGTTCACCTCTATAGAACATACTGTAGTAATGTATCCTGTTGGGATGGTTCACCTCTATAGAACATACTGTAGTAATGTAGTAATGTATCCTGTTGGGATGGTTCACCTCTATAGAACATACTGTAGTAATGTATCCTGTTGGGATGGTTCACCTCTATAGAACATACTGTAGTAATGTAGTAATGTATCCTGTTGGGATGGTTCACCTCTATAGAACATACTGTAGTAATGTATCCTGTTGGGATGGTTCACCTCTATAGAACATACTGTAGTAATGTAGTAATGTATCCTGTTGGGATGGTTCACCTCTATAGAACATACTGTAGTAATGTAGTAATGTATCCTGTTGGGATGGTACACCTCTATAGAACATACTGTAGTAATGTATCCTGTTGGGATGGTTCACCTCTATAGAACATACTGTAGTAATGTAGTAATGTATCCTGTTGGGATGGTACACCTCTATAGAACATACTGTAGTAATGTAGTAATGTATCCTGTTGGGATGGTTCACCTCTATAGAACATACTGTAGTAATGTGTCCTGTTGGGATGGTTCACCTCTATAGAACATACTGTAGTAATGTAGTAATGTATCCTGTTGGGATGGTTCACCTCTATAGAACATACTGTAGTAATGTGTCCTGTTGGGATGGTTCACCTCTATAGAACATACTGTAGTAATGTATCCTGTCGGGATGGTTCACCTCTATAGAACATACTGTAGTAATGTAGTAATGTATCCTGTTGGGATGGTTCACCTCTATAGAACATACTGTAGTAATGTAGTAATGTATCCTGTTGGGATGGTTCACCTCTATAGAACATACTGTAGTAATGTAGTAATGTATCCTGTTGGGATGGTTCACCTCTATAGAACATACTGTAGTAATGTAGTAATGTATCCTGTTGGGATGGTTCACCTCTATAGAACATACTGTAGTAATGTAGTAATGTATCCTGTTGGGATGGTTCACCTCTATAGAACATACTGTAGTAATGTAGTAATGTATCCTGTCGGGATGGTTCACCTCTATAGAACATAATGTAGTAATGTATCCTGTTGGGATGGTTCACCTCTATAGAACATACTGTAGTAATGTATCCTGTTGGGATGGTTCACCTCTATAGAACATACTGTAGTAATGTATCCTGTCGGGATGGTTCACCTCTATAGAACATACTGTAGTAATGTAGTAATGTATCCTGTTGGGATGGTTCACCTCTATAGAACATACTGTAGTAATGTAGTAATGTATCCTGTTGGGATGGTTCACCTCTATAGAACATACTGTAGTAATGTAGTAATGTATCCTGTTGGGATGGTTCACCTCTATAGAACATACTGTAGTAATGTGTCCTGTTGGGATGGTTCACCTCTATAGAACATAATGTAGTAATGTGTCCTGTTGGGATGGTTCACCTCTATAGAACATACTGTAGTAATGTAGTAATGTATCCTGTTGGGATGGTTCACCTCTATAGAACATACTGTAGTAATGTAGTAATGTATCCTGTTGGGATGGTTCACCTCTATAGAACATACTGTAGTAATGTGTCCTGTTGGGATGGTTCACCTCTATAGAACATACTGTAGTAATGTATCCTGTTGGGATGGTTCACCTCTATAGAACATACTGTAGTAATGTGTCCTGTTGGGATGGTTCACCTCTATAGAACATACTGTAGTAATGTATCCTGTCGGGATGGTTCACCTCTATAGAACATACTGTAGTAATGTGTCCTGTTGGGATGGTTCACCTCTATAGAACATACTGTAGTAATGTAGTAATGTATCCTGTTGGGATGGTACACCTCTATAGAACATACTGTAGTAATGTATCCTGTTGGGATGGTTCACCTCTATAGAACATACTGTAGTAATGTAGTAATGTGTCCTGTTGGGATGGTTCACCTCTAGAACATACTGTAGTAATGTGTCCTGTTGGGATGGTTCACCTCTATAGAACATACTGTAGTAATGTAGTAATGTGTCCTGTTGGGATGGTTCACCTCTATAGAACATACTGTAGTAATGTAGTAATGTATCCTGTTGGGATGGTTCACCTCTATAGAACATACTGTAGTAATGTATCCTGTTGGGATGGTTCACCTCTATAGAACATACTGTAGTAATGTATCCTGTTGGGATGGTTCACCTCTATAGAACATACTGTAGTAATGTAGTAATGTATCCTGTTGGGATGGTTCACCTCTATAGAACATACTGTAGTAATGTGTCCTGTTGGGATGGTTCACCTCTATAGAACATACTGTAGTAATGTAGTAATGTATCCTGTCGGGATGGTTCACCTCTATAGAACATACTGTAGTAATGTGTCCTATTGGGATGGTTCACCTCTATAGAACATACTGTAGTAATGTAGTAATGTATCCTGTTGGGATGGTTCACCTCTATAGAACATACTGTAGTAATGTATCCTGTCGGGATGGTTCACCTCTATAGAACATACTGTAGTAATGTAGTAATGTATCCTGTTGGGATGGTTCACCTCTATAGAACATACTGTAGTAATGTATCCTGTTGGGATGGTTCACCTCTATAGAACATACTGTAGTAATGTAGTAATGTATCCTGTTGAGATGGTTCACCTCTATAGAACATACTGTAGTAATGTATCCTGTTGGGATGGTACACCTCTATAGAACATACTGTAGTAATGTAGTAATGTATCCTGTTGGGATGGTTCACCTCTATAGAACATACTGTAGTAATGTATCCTGTTGGGATGGTTCACCTCTATAGAACATACTGTAGTAATGTGTCCTGTTGGGATGGTTCACCTCTATAGAACATACTGTAGTAATGTAGTAATGTGTCCTGTTGGGATGGTTCACCTCTATAGAACATACTGTAGTAATGTAGTAATGTATCCTGTTGGGATGGTTCACCTCTATAGAACATACTGTAGTAATGTGTCCTGTTGGGATGGTTCACCTCTATAGAACATACTGTAGTAATGTATCCTGTTGGGATGGTTCACCTCTATAGAACATACTGTAGTAATGTATCCTGTCGGGATGGTTCACCTCTATAGAACATACTGTAGTAATGTATCCTGTTGGGATGGTACACCTCAATAGAACATACTGTAGTAATGTGTCCTGTTGAGATGGTTCACCTCTATAGAACATACTGTAGTAATGTATCCTGTTGGGATGGTTCACCTCTATAGAACATACTGTAGTAATGTAGTAATGTATCCTGTTGGGATGGTTCACCTCTATAGAACATACTGTAGTAATGTGTCCTGTTGGGATGGTTCACCTCTATAGAACATACTGTAGTAATGTGTCCTGTTGGGATGGTTCACCTCTATAGAACATACTGTAGTAATGTATCCTGTTGGGATGGTTCACCTCTATAGAACATACTGTAGTAATGTAGTAATGTATCCTGTTGGGATGGTTCACCTCTATAGAACATACTGTAGTAATGTGTCCTGTTGGGATGGTTCACCTCTATAGAACATACTGTAGTAATGTATCCTGTTGGGATGGTTCACCTCTATAGAACATACTGTAGTAATGTAGTAATGTATCCTGTTGGGATGGTTCACCTCTATAGAACATACTGTAGTAATGTAGTAATGTATCCTGTTGGGATGGTTCACCTCTATAGAACATACTGTAGTAATGTAGTAATGTATCCTGTTGGGATGGTTCACCTCTATAGAACATACTGTAGTAATGTATCCTGTTGGGATGGTTCACCTCTATAGAACATACTGTAGTAATGTGTCCTGTTGGGATGGTTCACCTCTATAGAACATACTGTAGTAATGTATCCTGTTGGGATGGTTCACCTCTATAGAACATACTGTAGTAATGTGTCCTGTTGGGATGGTTCACCTCTATAGAACATACTGTAGTAATGTATCCTGTTGGGATGGTTCACCTCTATAGAACATACTGTAGTAATGTATCCTGTTGGGATGGTTCACCTCTATAGAACATACTGTAGTAATGTAGTAATGTATCCTGTTGGGATGGTTCACCTCTATAGAACATACTGTAGTAATGTATCCTGTTGGGATGGTTCACCTCTATAGAACATACTGTAGTAATGTATCCTGTTGGGATGGTTCACCTCTATAGAACATACTGTAGTAATGTATCCTGTTGGGATGGTTCACCTCTATAGAACATACTGTAGTAATGTAGTAATGTATCCTGTTGGGATGGTTCACCTCTATAGAACATACTGTAGTAATGTAGTAATGTATCCTGTTGGGATGGTTCACCTCTATAGAACATACTGTAGTAATGTAGTAATGTATCCTGTTGGGGTGGTTCACCTCTATAGAACATACTGTAGTAATGTAGTAATGTATCCTGTTGGGGTGGTTCACCTCTATAGAACATACTGTAGTAATGTGTCCTGTTGGGATGGTTCACCTCTATAGAACATACTGTAGTAATGTATCCTGTTGGGATGGTTCACCTCTATAGAACATACTGTAGTAATGTATCCTGTTGGGATGGTTCACCTCTATAGAACATACTGTAGTAATGTAGTAATGTATCCTGTTGGGATGGTTCACCTCTGTAGAACATACTGTAGTAATGTAGTAATGTATCCTGTTGGGATGGTTCACCTCTATAGAACATACTGTAGTAATGTAGTAATGTATCCTGTTGGGATGGTTCACCTCTATAGAACATACTGTAGTAATGTATCCTGTTGGGATGGTTCACCTCTATAGAACATACTGTAGTAATGTAGTAATGTATCCTGTTGGGATGGTTCACCTCTATAGAACATACTGTAGTAATGTATCCTGTTGGGATGGTACACCTCTATAGAACATACTGTAGTAATGTAGTAATGTATCCTGTTGGGATGGTTCACCTCTATAGAACATACTGTAGTAATGTGTCCTGTTGGGATGGTTCACCTCTATAGAACATACTGTAGTAATGTATCCTGTTGGGATGGTTCACCTCTATAGAACATACTGTAGTAATGTGTCCTGTTGGGATGGTTCACCTCTATAGAACATACTGTAGTAATGTAGTAATGTATCCTGTTGGGATGGTACACCTCTATAGAACATACTGTAATGTAATGTGTCCTGTTGGGATGGTTCACCTCTATAGAACATACTGTAGTAATGTATCCTGTTGGGATGGTTCACCTCTATAGAACATACTGTAGTAATGTGTCCTGTTGGGATGGTTCACCTCTATAGAACATACTGTAGTAATGTATCCTGTTGGGATGGTTCACCTCTATAGAACATACTGTAGTAATGTATCCTGTTGGGATGGTTCACCTCTATAGAACATACTGTAGTAATGTAGTAATGTATCCTGTTGGGATGGTTCACCTCTATAGAACATAATGTAGTAATGTATCCTGTTGGGATGGTTCACCTCTATAGAACATACTGTAGTAATGTAGTAATGTATCCTGTTGGGATGGTTCACCTCTATAGAACATACTGTAGTAATGTAGTAATGTATCCTGTTGGGATGGTTCACCTCTATAGAACATACTGTAGTAATGTGTCCTGTTGGGATGGTTCACCTCTATAGAACATACTGTAGTAATGTAGTAATGTATCCTGTTGGGATGGTTCACCTCTATAGAACATACTGTAGTAATGTATCCTGTTGGGATGGTTCACCTCTATAGAACATACTGTAGTAATGTAGTAATGTATCCTGTTGGGATGGTTCACCTCTATAGAACATACTGTAGTAATGTATCCTGTCGGGATGGTTCACCTCTATAGAACATACTGTAGTAATGTGTCCTGTTGGGATGGTTCACCTCTATAGAACATACTGTAGTAATGTGTCCTGTTGGGATGGTTCACCTCTATAGAACATACTGTAGTAATGTAGTAATGTATCCTGTTGGGATGGTTCACCTCTATAGAACATACTGTAGTAATGTATCCTGTTGGGATGGTTCACCTCTATAGAACATACTGTAGTAATGTAGTAATGTATCCTGTTGGGATGGTTCACCTCTATAGAACATACTGTAGTAATGTATCCTGTTGGGATGGTTCACCTCTATAGAACATACTGTAGTAATGTGTCCTGTTGGGATGGTTCACCTCTATAGAACATACTGTAGTAATGTATCCTGTTGGGATGGTTCACCTCTATAGAACATACTGTAGTAATGTATCCTGTCGGGATGGTTCACCTCTATAGAACATACTGTAGTAATGTATCCTGTCGGGATGGTTCACCTCTATAGAACATACTGTAGGAATGTATCCTGTTGGGATGGTTCACCTCTATAGAACATACTGTAGTAATGTAGTAATGTATCCTGTTGGGATGGTTCACCTCTATAGAACATACTGTAGTAATGTATCCTGTTGGGATGGTTCACCTCTATAGAACATACTGTAGTAATGTAGTAATGTGTCCTGTTGGGATGGTTCACCTCTAGAACATACTGTAGTAATGTAGTAATGTATCCTGTTGGGATGGTTCACCTCTATAGAACATACTGTAGTAATGTAGTAATGTATCCTGTTGGGATGGTTCACCTCTATAGAACATACTGTAGTAATGTATCCTGTTGGGATGGTTCACCTCTATAGAACATACTGTAGTAATGTATCCTGTCGGGATGGTTCACCTCTATAGAACATACTGTAGTAATGTATCCTGTTGGGATGGTTCACCTCTATAGAACATACTGTAGTAATGTAGTAATGTATCCTGTTGGGATGGTTCACCTCTATAGAACATACTGTAGTAATGTATCCTGTTGGGATGGTTCACCTCTATAGAACATACTGTAGTAATGTATCCTGTTGGGATGGTTCACCTCTATAGAACATACTGTAGTAATGTATCCTGTCGGGATGGTTCACCTCTATAGAACATACTGTAGTAATGTATCCTGTTGGGATGGTTCACCTCTATAGAACATACTGTAGTAATGTAGTAATGTATCCTGTTGGGATGGTTCACCTCTATAGAACATACTGTAGTAATGTATCCTGTTGGGATGGTTCACCTCTATAGAACATGGGTATGTTCTATATATATATCTTTACCCTGCTGTGTGCTTCTATATATGCAGTTGAAGTCTGAAGTTTACATATACCTTAGCCAAATGCATTTAAACTCAGTTTTTCACAATTCCTGACATTTAATCCTAGTAAACATTCCCTGTCTTAGGTCAGTTAGGATCGCCACTTCATTTGAAGAATGTGAAATGTCAGAATAATAGTAGAGAGAATCATTTCTTTCAGCTTTTATTTCTTTCTTCACATTCCCAGTGGGTCAGAAGTTTACATACACTCAAGTAGTATTTGGTAGCATTGCCTTTAAATTGTTTAACTTGGGTCAATCATTTCGACTAGCCTTCCACAACCTTCCCACAATAAATTGGGTCAATTTTGGCCCATTCCTCCTGACAGAGCTGGTGTAACTGAGTAACTGAGTAATCCTCCTTGCTCACTCGCACTTTTCAGTTCTGCCCACACATTTTCTATGGGATTGAGGTCAGGGCTTTGTGATGGCCACTCCAATACCTTGACTTTGTTGTCCTTAAGCCTTTTTGCCACAACTTTGGAAGTATGGTTGGGGTCAATGTCCATAAAGAAGACCCATTTGGTTGGGATGGTGTTCTTCAGCTTGCAAGCTCCCCCTTTTTCCTCCAAACATAACGATGGTCATTATAGCCAAACAGTTATATTATTGTTTCATCAGACCAGAGGACATTTCTCCAAAAAGTACGATGTTTGTCTCCATGTCTAGTTGCAAACCGTAATCTGGCTTTTTTATGGTGGTTTTGGACCAGTGGCTTCTTCTTGCTGAGCGGCCTTTCAGGTTATGTCGATATTAGACTCATTTTACTGTAGTTCTAGATCCTTTTGTACCGGTTTCTTCCAGCATCTTCAAAAGGTATTTTGCTGTTGTTCTGGGATTGATTTGCACATTTCCCACCAAAGAACGTTCATCTCTAGTAGACAGAATGAGTCTCCTTCCTGAACGGTATGACAGCTGCGTGGTCCCATGGTGTTTATACTTGCGTACTATGGTTTGTACAGATGAATGTGGTACCTTCAGGCGTTTGGAAATTGCTCCCAAGGATGAACCAGACTTGTGGAGGTCTTCAATTTTTTTCTGAGGTCTTTGCTGATTTCTTTAGATTTTCCCATGATGTCAAGCAAAGAGGCACTGAGTTTGAAGGTAGTGCTTGAAATGCATCCACAGGTACACCTCCAATTGACTCAAATGATATCAATAAGCCTATCAGATGCTTTTAAAGCCATGATGGAATTTTCTGGAATTTTCCAAGCACAGTCAACTTAGTGTATGTACACTTCTGACCCACTGGAATTGTGATACAGTGAATTATAAGTTAAATAATCTGTCTGTAAACAATTGTTGGAAAAATGACTTGTGTCATGCACAAAGTAGATGTCCTAACCGACTTGTCATGCAGTGTTGCGGTGTGCTTCTATATGTATCTTTACCCTGTGGTGTTCTTCTATATCTATCGTTACCCTGCGGTGTTCTTCTATATGTATCTTTACCCTGCGGTGTTCTTCTATATGTATCTTTACCCTGTGGTGTTCTTCTATATGTATCTTTACCCTGCGGTGTTCTTCTATATCTATCTTTACCCTGTGGTGTTCTTCTATATCTATCTTTACCCTGAGGTGTGCTTCTATATCTATCTTTACCCTGTGGTGTTCTTCTATATGTATCTTTACCCTGCGGTTTCTTCTATATGTATATTTACCCTGCGGTGTTCTTCTATATGTATCTTTACCCTGTGGTGTTCTTCTATATGTATCTTTACCCTGCGGTGTTCTTCTATATGTATCTTTACCCTGCGGTGTTCTTCTATATGTATCTTTACCCTGCGGTGTTCTTCTATATCTATCTTTACCCTGTGTGTTCTTCTATATGTATCTTTACCCTGCGGTGTTCTTCTATATGTATCTTTACCCTGCAGTGTTCTTCTATATCTATCTTTACCCAGCGGTGTTCTTCTATATCTATCTTTACCCTGTGGTGTGCTTCCACACCTGAGGGCGGCCCGTCAGGAAGTCCAGTACCCAGTTGCACAGGGCCAGGTTCAGACCCAGGGCCTCGAGCTTAATGATGAGCTTGGAGGGTACTATGGTGTTGAGTGCTGAGCTATAGACAATAAACAACATTCTTACATAGGTATTCCTCTTGTCCAGATGGCGTAGGACAGTGTGCAGAGTGATGGTGATTGCATCGTCTGTGGATCTATTGGGGCGGGAAGCAAATTGAAGTGGGTCTAGGGTGGCAGGTAAGGTGGAGGTGATATGATCCTTAACTAGCCTCTCAAAGCACTTTATGATGACAGTGGCGAGTGCTACGGGGCGATAGTTACCTTTGCCCTCTTGGGTAAACAAACAATGGTGGCTGTCTTGAAGCATATGGGGACTGCAGATTGGGACAGGGAGAGATTGAATATGCCCGTAAACACACCAGCCAGCTGGTCTGCGCATGCGCTGAGGACACGGTTAGGTATTTTGTCTGGGCTGTCAGCCTTGCGAAGGTTAACACGTTTAAATGTTTTGCTCACGTCGGCCACGGAGAAGGACAGCCCACAGTCCTTGGTAACGGGCCGCGTCAATGTCAGTGTGTTATCCTCAAAGCGTGCGAAGAATGTGTTTAGCCTGCCCGGAAGCAAGACGTCGGTCTTGGCGGCGTGACTGGTTTTCCTTTTGTAGTCCGTGATTGTCTGTAGTCCCTGCCACATACGTCTCATGTCTGAGCCATTTAATTGTGACTCCACTTCATCTCTATACTGACGTTTAGCTTGTTTGATTGCCTTGCGGCGTGAATAACCACACTGTTTATATTCCACCATATTACCAGTTGCCTTGCCATGGTTAAATGCAGTGGTTCGAGCTTTCAGTTTCGTGCGAATACTACCATCTATCCACGGTTAGGGTAGGTTTTAAAAGTCACAGTGGGTACTATATCTCCTATACACTTCTTTATAAACTCAGTCACCGTATCCATGTATGCGTCTAGATTATTTTCGCTCCCCGGAACATATCCCAGTCCATGTGATCAAAACAATCCTGAAGCGTGGATTCCGATTGGTCATACCAGTATTGAATAGTACGAAGCACGGGCACTTCCTGTTTGAGTTTCTGCCGGTAGGACGGGAGGATCAAGATGAAGTCGTGGTCAGATTTGCCGAAAAGAGGACGGGGGAGGACCTTGTAAGGAGGTTTGGAGGTTTGAATAGCAATGGTTGAGAGTCTTAGCAGCGCGAGTAGTACAGTCTATATGTTGATAGAACTTCGGCAGCCTAGTCCTCAGATTTGTTTTGTTAAAATCCCCAGCTACAATAAATGCATCCTCAGGATATGTGGTTTCCAGTTTGCATAAAGTCCAGTGAAGTTCTTTGAGGACCGCCGATGTTTCGGTTTGAGGTGGGATGTAAACGGCCATGGCAATGACGGAGGAGAGTTCTCTTGGGAGATAATATGGTCGGCATTTAATTGTGAGGTATTCTAGGTCAGTTGAACAAAAGGACTTGAGTTTCTTGTATGTTCCTAGAATTACACAATGAGTCGTTGTCATTAAATATACCCCTTGGCCCTTCTGCTATCCAGAGAGATATTTATTCCTGTCTGCGCGATGTACTAAGAATCCTACTGGCTTTACCGACTCCGACAGAGTATCCCGAGAGCAATGTTTCCGTGAAACAAAGTATGTTACAGGCCCCGATGTCACTCTGGAAAGAAATTCTTGCTCTAATGTCATCAACTTTGTTTTCCAAAGACTCAACATTAGCGAGTAATATACTTGGAAGCGGTGGGTGGTGTGCGTGCCTCCTAAGTCAAACCTGCAGGCCGCCTCGAGTGCCTTTCCTCCGCCGCCGATGTTTTGGGTCGGCTTCTGGAATAAGTTCAATTGCTCTGGGGAGAGTGAACAAAGGATCTGCGACCAGTCTTATTCCTGGTCGTAATGCTGGTAGTTCTGGTGAGTTACCGCCGCTCTAATATCCAATAGTTCTTCCCGGCTGTATGTAATGACACAAAACATTTCCTGAGCTGATAATGTAAAAAAATGTACAGAAAAAAACGAAATACTGCAAAGTTTCCTAAGAGCTGGTCATGATGCTGCCATCTCTGTCGGCGCCATAATGCACCATATTTTTAGCCTGCGGTGTGCTTCTTTGAAGACGTACCATTATTGTCATTACAGTGTAATACTCATCTAGTTTAATTCCATACTTTTATAAGGTCACCTTGAGTTGTTAGGGTAAACGAACCACATTAAATACATCCTCATCATTATCTTAAGACAGTTAATACGTCAGACAATGATTTATTTCAGTCATGTAGTTTGTTTACTCCACTATGTGTGTCTTCTCTGTCCCCCTGAAAGGGCAAGTGGGATTACAATTTAACCATCACTGCTCTAAACACTGTGTCTGCTGAGTGTTAGACTTAAACTGCCTTCATGGTCATTGTGTGTTGAATAGTGATTACAGATGTGAGTGGTCAGCAGCAGGCCTCTATTGCTGTGTCCCAAATGGCATCCTATTCCTTATATAGTGCACTACTGTTGATCAGAGCCCTCTGAACCATATATAGTGCACTATGGGCCCTGGCCCATTGACTAGGTTTCCAATTGGGACACGGCCTATAGCAGTGCTCTGTTGCCCCCCCGGTGTTCCTGGCTGGTCCCCTTTGGTCTAGAGGAACGTGCTGTAAGAGAGATGGCTTAATTACACAAGAATGTCAGGTTAGCTTTGTCTCTGTGTGGCCGCCGTGTGTGTGTGCATTACTGTTGCTGAAGGAATGTTTCAATATCATTGCTCTGGCCTCCACAAACTTTTATTCCCTCCATTCTGCAGGTTCAAGGCTGTCAGTGTTAATAAGCCAGCCTGATTCAGCTAAGGAGTGATTTAGAGGGTTATAATGGGGTGTTGGCCCCCATATTCAGTCACTTCACTTTTTAGCTGCCTGTTTCTGTTTGTGGTGAAAACATTGCGACTCAGTCTTTTATTCCTGCAGAGAGGATCAGGGATTGTCATGGTGTTGGAGGAAACTACAGGTTAGTTTCTGGAGCAGTAGTCATGGTGATGGAGGAAACTACAGGTTAGTTTCTGGAGCAGTAGTCATGGTGATGGAGGAAACTACAGGTTAGTTTCTGGAGCAGTAGTCATGGTGATGGAGGAAACTACAGGTTAGTTTCTGGAGCAGTAGTCATGGTGATGGAGGAAACTACAGGTTAGTTTCTGGAGCAGTAGTCATGGTGATGGAGGAAACTACAGGTTAGTCTTTGGAGCAGTAGTCATGGTGATGGAGGAAACTACAGGTTAGTCTCTGGAGCAGTAGTCATGGTGATGGAGGAAACTACAGGTTAGTCTCTGGCGCAGTAGTCATTGTGTTGGAGGAAACTACAGGTTAGTCTCTGTCCCTAACCCCAACATAGAGACAGTGTTTTAGTGTTTTCATGGTGGCATGTTTCCTTAACCTTTGACAGGCCTGAGAAGCTCAACTGGAAAACACAACGTCATCCTTAATTTCTCACTCCCATCAAGGAGAGGCCTGTCGTGACAGCCGAGGGCAAGCCCACCCATCAAGGAGAGGCCTGTCGTGACAGCAGAGTGTGAGCCCACCCATCAAGGAGAGGCCTGTCGTGACAGCAGAGTGTGAGCCCACCCATCAAGGAGAGGCCTGTCGTGACAGCAGAGTGTGAGCCCACCCATCAAGGAGAGGCCTGTCGTGACAGCAGAGTGCAAGCCCACCCATCAAGGAGAGGCCTGTCGTGACAGCAGAGTGTGAGCCCACCCATCAAGGAGAGGCCTGTCGTGACAGCAGAGTGTGAGCCCACCCATCAAGGAGAGGCCTGTCGTGACAGCAGAGGGCAAGCCCACCCATCAAGGAGAGGCCTGTCGTGACAGCAGAGTGTGAGCCCACCCATCAAGGAGAGGCCTGTCGTGACAGCAGAGTGTGAGCCCATCCATCAAGGAGAGGCCTGTCGTGACAGCAGAGTGTGAGCCCACCCATCAAGGAGAGGCCTGTCGTGACAGCAGAGTGTGAGCCCACCCATCAAGGAGAGGCCTGTCGTGACAGCAGAGTGTGAGCCCACCCATCAAGGAGAGGCCTGTCGTGACAGCAGAGTGCGAGCCCACCCATCAAGGAGAGGCCTGTCGTGACAGCAGAGTGTGAGCCCACCCATCAAGGAGAGGCCTGTCGTGACAGGAGAGTGCAAGCCCACCCAAATAAGAGCGTGTTGAACCCTGTGGCCTGGATTCATTACTCACTACACATACACCCATACACACATACCGCATGCCCACACACACATGTATCAGTATAGATGAGAAGTTGAGAAGTTGATATTTGCAGGTATAATCAAATATGAATTTATCAATCCTAAAAAAATATTTTAAATGGAAATACTACATTTGTCCAAAACAAAGAAATACACAAGTTGTGAAAATATATATATTTGACTATATCCTATTTTGGACAGTTGGTATATATGCATGTGTGTATGTATGTATATACAGTACCCGTCAAAGGTTTGGACACACCTACCCATTCCAGGGTTTAAAAAAAAATATATATTTTTTAAATTCAGAACTATGAAATAACACATATGGAATAATGTATTGTAGTAACCAAAGAAGGAAACTACAGGTTAGTCTCTGGAGCAGTAGTCATGGTGATAGAGGAAACTACAGGTTAGTCTCTGGAGCAGTAGTCATGTTGATGGAGGAAACTACAGGTTAGTCTCTGGAGCAGTAGTCATGGTGATGGAGGAAACTACAGGTTAGTCTCTGGAGCAGTAGTCATGGTGATGGAGGAAACTACAGGTTAGTCTCTGGAGCAGTAGTCATGGTGATGGAGGAAACTACAGGTTAGTCTCTGGAGCAGTAGTCATGTTGATGGAGGAAACTACAGGTTAGTCTCTGGAGCAGTAGTCATGGTGATAGAGGAAACTACAGGTTAGTCTCTGGAGCAGTAGTCATGGTGATGGAGGAAACTACAGGTTAGTCTCTGGAGCAGTTAAACAAATCAAAATATATTTTATATTTGAGATTCTTCAAAGTAGCCGCCCCTTGCCTTGATGTAGCTTTGCACACTCTTGGCATTATCTCAACCAGCTTCATGAGGTAGTCACCTGGAATGCATTTCAATTAATTAACAGGTGTGCCTTGTTAAAAGTTCATTTGTGGAATTTCTTTCCTTCTTAATGCACTATCAGTTGTGTTGTGACAAGGTCGTGGTGGAATACAGAAGATAACCCTATTTGGTAAAAAAAGGAGGAGACTGCGTGAATCAGGCCGTCATGGTCGAATTGCTGCAAATAAACCACTACTAAAGGACACCAATAAGAAGAAGAGACTTGCTTGGGCCAAGAAACACGAGCAATGGACATTAGACCGGCGGAAATCTGTCCTTTGGTCTGATGAGTCCAAATGTGCGATTTTTGGTTCCAACCACTATGTCTTTGTGAGATGCAGAGTAGGTGTACGGATGATATCCACTTGTGGTTCCCACCGTAAAGCATTAATAGCATCCTATATCTATGGGCCCTGATCTTAGGAAGTGCACTATTTTGAGAATATGGCGCCATTTGGGAAGCGTCCTGAGACCAGCTACGTATTGAAGCTGGAAACACGCAGATACAACCATCTGTTCTGTTGCTCTACTTCATCTGCTATTTTCAGTGTTGCACCTTCCAGAAGGAACCAAGTCACCAGTGGGTTTAGGGCTCAACGAAAAGTTGGGAGAATCTCTCGAAATAACCTTTACATCTTTTGAAACAAAATAATATGAAGATTGGTTGAAATATATATATATTTTTAAATGTACAGGTTCATAAAATTCCAACAATTTAAGTTTGCTATATAATTAATTATGTAGTACATAGTTGTACATAGTTCAAATGTGTTGTTTATTTAGTAAAAATGTAAGTCAATTTCTATTTTTTTATGAACCAAAGTAAAAATTCCCTAACTTTATTTATATGAATTAAAATAAAGTTATATCAAATAATGACTACATTAAATAATACATATCCGTTTCAATAGAACTGATTTAGCTCAAGAGGAAGTATATGTGAGGTGTATAAATTGTGTTCAGCTGGAACTGAGAGTCTCCCAAGGACAATTACTCTCTTTACATGCAGTAGGATGGGAGGGAGGTTTCAGTGCTCTCTTTAAGGTCAGGGCTTTGTTGGCCAATGTTTAGTGGAGTATTTAAGGGAAATTGTATGCCACACCAAGCAGCAACATGTGTCCTAGACTCAGGGGCAAAAGGATCATTTCTGGGAGCGCTAAATCAAACTCTAAAATAAAGAGAGAGATTATTGGAATAATAAACGTAGATTGTTACCCTTATACATGTACTGTATTTATCAAAAAACATTGACTATATCTATAAACTATTACAATTATAGATGTATTTATCAACTTCACATTGATATACTTTATGAATTAAATGTACATCAGACTATATCTATAAACTATTACATGTATAGGTCTGTATGAACAGACAAAACTCATTTAGTTAACTCGGGTAAACTATTACCTTTCTAGATATATCAACCATCTCTCCAGATGTAGGAACCTCATGGTTATCCATCAACCATCTCTCCAGATGTAGGAACCTCATGGTTATCCATCAACCATCTCTCCAGATGTAGGAACTTCATGGTTATCTATCAACCATCTCTCCAGATGTAGGAACTTCATGGTTATCTATCAACCATCTCTCCAGATGTAGGAACTTCATGGTATCTATCAACCATCTCTCCAGATGTAGGAACTTCATGGTATCCATCAACCATCTCTCCAGATGTAGGAACCTCATGGTTATCCATCAACCATCTCTCCAGATGTAGGAACCTCATGGTTATCTATCAACCATCTCTCCAGATGTAGGAACTTCATGGTTATCAATCAACCATCTCTCCACATGTAGGAACCTCATGGTTATCCATCAACCATCTCTCCAGATGTAGGAACTTCATGGTTATATCTATCAACCATCTCTCCAGATGTAGGAACCTCATGGTTATCCATCAACCATCTCACCAGTTGTAGGAACTTCATGCTCATCTGGAGTTAATTATTCCTTATTATACCAATGACTATTGATGGAACCAGGATGATGTGTGGCAGCAGACCTGTCCTTACCAACACATCAGTTTATTTTAGCACGCGTGTGTGTGTGTGTGTGTGTGTGTGTGTGTGTGTGTGTGTGTGTGTGTGTGTATTTAGCAGGCTGTGTGTAACAGATGTCATCTAAATCATTAGACCTCATTCAGGTCCATGTGGCAGCCCAGGGCTTGCTGTGACCTCTAGGGTCACCAGGCAGAGCGCTCCTGACCTTCAGTACTTCCTGTCAGTATTCAGGGTGGTTATAAGTGGTCAAGGGCCTGGTATAGAGCATTGATTCATTTAGATAACAACCAATCAGGAGAAGGAGTGGAGCGATCACAGCCTGATGGCAGAGCCTTTATATGGCTTACTGAGAGGATAATGACACACACACACACAACACACAAGCAGGCATACACACACACACACACACACACAACACACAAGCAGGCATACACACACACACACACACACACAACACACAACACACAAGCAGGCATACACACACACACACACACACACAACACACAAGCAGGCATACACACACAACACACAACGCACATTATGACAGAGGACAGAGGAAACGTAGGCCTCTCGTGGTAATTATGTGGTCAGGTTGCCTCTGGCTGTAATGCTTTCCTCGAAACAGCCTGAGCTGCCAAGGCCCAGAATGCACCCTATATAGTCCAGTACTGTTGACCAGGGCCCTATAGGGAATAGGGTGTAGTACTACTGTTGACCAGGGCCCTATAGGGAATAGGGTGTAGTACTACTGTTGACCAGGGCCCTATGGGGTGTAGTACTACTGTTGACCAGGGCCCTATAGGGAATAGGGTGTAGTACTACTGTTGACCAGGGCCCTATAGGGAATAGGGTGTAGTACTACTGTTGACCAGGGCCCTATAGGGAATAGGGTGTAGTACTACTGTTGACCAGGGCCCTATAGGGAATAGGGTGTAGTACTACTGTTGACCAGGGCCCTATAGGGTGTAGTACTACTGTTGACCAGGGCCCTATAGGGAATAGGGTGTAGTACTACTGTTGACCAGGGCCTTATAGGGAATAGGGTGTAGTACTGCTGTTGACCAGGGCCCTATAGGGAATAGGGTGTAGTACTACTGTTGACCAGGGCCCTATAGGGAATAGGGTGTAGTACTACTGTTGACCAGGGCCCTATAGGGAATAGGGTGTAGTACTACTGTTGACCAGGGCCCTATAGGGAATAGGGTGTAGTACTACTGTTGACCAGGGCCCTATAGGGTGTAGTACTACTGTTGACCAGGGCCCTATAGGGAATAGGGTGTAGTACTACTGTTGACCAGGGCCCTATAGGGAATAGGGTGTAGTACTACTGTTGACCAGGGCCCTATAGGGAATAGGGTGTAGTACTACTGTTGACCAGGGCCCTATAGGGAATAGGGTGTAGTACTACTGTTGACCAGGGCCCTATAGGGAATAGGGTGTAGTATTACTGTTGACCAGGGCCCTATAGGGTGTAGTGCTATTGTTGACCAGGGCCCTATAGGGAATAGGGTGTAGTACTACTGTTGACCAGGGCCCTATAGAGAATAGGGTGTAGTACTACTGTTGAACAGCGCCCTATAGGGAATAGGGTGTAGTACTACTGTTGCCCAGGGCCCTATAGGGTGTAGTGCTACTGTTGACCAGGGCCATATAGGGAATAGGGTGTAGTATTACTGTTGACCAGGGCCCTATAGGGTGTAGTGCTACTGTTGACCAGGGCCCTATAGGGAATAGGGTGTAGTACTACTGTTGACCAGGGCCCTATAGGGAATAGGGTGTAGTGCTACTGTTGACCAGGGCCCTATAGGGAATAGGGTGTAGTATTACTGTTGACCAGGGCCCTATAGGGTGTAGTGCTACTGTTGACCAGGGCCCGATAGGGAATAGGGTGTAGTACTACTGTTGACCAGGGCCCTATATGGAATAGGGTGTAGTACTACTGTTGACCAGGGCCCGATAGGGAATAGGGTGTAGTACTACTGTTGACCAGGGCCCTATGGGGAATAGGGTGTAGTACTACTGTTGACCAGGGCCTTATAGGGAATAGGGTGTAGTACTACTGTTGACCAGGGCCCTATAGGGAATAGGGTGTAGTACTACTGTTGACCAGGGCCCTATAGGGTATAGTGCTACTGTTGACCAGGGCCCTATAGGGAATAGGGTGTAGTACTACTGTTGACCAGGGCCCTATAGGGAATAGGGTGTAGTGCTACTGTTGACCAGGGCCCTATAGGGAATAGGGTGTAGTACTACTGTTGACCAGGGCCCTATAGGGAATAGGGTGTAGTACTACTGTTGACCAGGGCCCTATATGGAATAGGGTGTAGTGCTACTGTTGACCAGGGCCCTATAGGGTATAGTGCTACTGTTGACCAGGGCCCTATGGGGAATAGGGTGTAGTACTACTGTTGACCAGGGCCCTATAGGGAATAGGGTGTAGTACTACTGTTGACCAGGGCCCTATAGGGAATAGGGTGTAGTGCTACTGTTGACCAGGGCCCTATAGGGAATAGTGCTACTGTTGACCAGGGCCCTATAGGGTGTAGTGCTACTGTCGACCAGGGCCCTATAGGGAATAGGGTGTAGTACTACTGTTGACCAGGGCCCTATAGGGAATAGGGTGTAGTACTACTGTTGACCAGGGCCCGATAGGGAATAGGGTGTAGTACTACTGTTGACCAGGGCCCTATAGGGAATAGGGTGTAGTACTACTGTTGACCAGGGCCCTATAGGGAATAGGGTGTAGTACTACTGTTGACCAGGGCCCTATAGGGAATAGGGTGTAGTACTACTGTTGACCAGGGCCCTATAGGGAATAGGGTGGAGTATTACTGTTGACCAGGGCCCTATAGGGTGTAGTACTACTGTTGACCAGGGCCCTATAGGGAATAGGGTGTAGTACTACTGTTGACCAGGGCCCTATAGGGAATATAGGGTGTAGTACTACTGTTGACCAGGGCCCTATAGGGTGTAGTACTACTGTTGACCAGGGCCCTATAGGGAATAGGGTGTAGTGCTACTGTTGACCAGGGCCCTATAGGGAATAGGGTGTAGTACTACTGTTGACCAGGGCCGTATAGAGAATAGGGTGTAGTACTACTGTTGAAAAGCGCACTATAGGGAATAGGGTGTAGTACTACTGTTGCCCAGGGCCCTATAGGGAATAGGGTGTAGTACTACTGTTGACCAGGGCCCTATAGGGAATAGGGTGTAGTACTACTGTTGACCAGGGCCCTATAGGGAATAGGGTGTAGTACTACTGTTGACCAGGGCCCTATAGGGAATAGGGTGTAGTACTACTGTTGACCAGGGCCCTATAGGGAATAGGGTGTAGTACTACTGTTGACCAGGGCCCTATAGGGAATAGGGTGTAGCACTACTGTTGACCAGGGCCCTATAGGGAATAGGGTGTAGTGCTACTGTTGACCAGGGCCCTATAGGGAATAGGGTGTAGTACTACTGTTGACCAGGGCCCTATAGGGTGTAGTGCTACTGTTGACCAGGGCCCGATAGGAATAGGGTGTAGTACTACTGTTGACCAGGGCCCTATATGGAATAGGGTGTAGTACTACTGTTGACCAGGGCCCGATAGGGAATAGGGTGTAGTGCTACTGTTGACCAGGGCCCTATAGGGAATAGGGTGTAGTACTACTGTTGACCAGGGCCCTATAGGGTGTAGTGCTACTGTTGACCAGGGCCCGATAGGGAATAGGGTGTAGTACTACTGTTGACCAGGGCCCTATATGGAATAGGGTGTAGTACTACTGTTGACCAGGGCCCGATAGGGAATAGGGTGTAGTACTACTGTTGACCAGGGCCCTATGGGGAATAGGGTGTAGTACTACTGTTGACCAGGGCCCTATAGGGAATATGGTGTAGTACTACTGTTGACCAGGGCCCTATAGGGAATAGGGTGTAGTACTACTGTTGACCAGGGCCCTATAGGGTATAGTGCTACTGTTGACCAGGGCCCTATAGGGAATAGGGTGTAGTACTACTGTTGACCAGGGCCCTATAGGGAATAGGGTGTAGTGCTACTGTTGACCAGGGCCCTATAGGGAATAGGGTGTAGTACTACTGTTGACCAGGGCCCTATAGGGAATAGGGTGTAGTACTACTGTTGACCAGGGCCCTATATGGAATAGGGTGTAGTGCTACTGTTGACCAGGGCCCTATAGGGTATAGTGCTACTGTTGACCAGGGCCCTATGGGGAATAGGGTGTAGTACTACTGTTGACTAGGGCCCTATAGGGAATAGGGTGTAGTACTACTGTTGACCAGGGCCCTATAGGGAATAGGGTGTAGTGCTACTGTTGACCAGGGCCCTATAGGGAATAGTGCTACTGTTGACCAGGGCCCTATAGGGTGTAGTGCTACTGTTGACCAGGGCCCTATAGGGAATAGGGTGTAGTACTACTGTTGACCAGGGCCCTATAGGGAATAGGGTGTAGTACTACTGTTGACCAGGGCCCGATAGGGAATAGGGTGTAGTACTACTGTTGACCAGGGCCCTATGGGGAATAGGGTGTAGTACTACTGTTGACCAGGGCCCTATAGGGAATAGGGTGTAGTACTACTGTTGACCAGGGCCCTATAGGGAATAGGGTGTAGTACTACTGTTGACCAGGGCCCTATATGGAATAGGGTGTAGTGCTACTGTTGACCAGGGCCCTATAGGGAATAGGGTGTAGTACTACTGTTGACCAGGGCACCTATAGGGAATAGGGTTTAGTACTACTGTTGCCCAGGGCCCTATAGGGAATAGGGTGTAGTGCTACTGTTGACCAGGGCCCTATGGGGAATAGGGTGTAGTACTACTGTTGCCCAGGGCCCTATAGGGAATAGGGTGTAGTGCTACTGTTGACCAGGGCCCTATAGGGTATAGTGCTACTGTTGACCAGGGCCCTATGGGGAATAGGGTGTAGTACTACTGTTGACCAGGGCCCTATATGGAATAGGTGTAGTGCTACTGTTGACCAGGGCCCTATAGGGTATAGTGCTACTGTTGACCAGGGCCCTATGGGGAATAGGGTGTAGTACTACTGTTGATCAGGGCCCTATAGGGAATAGGGTGTAGTACTACTGTTGAACAGCGCCCTATAGGGAATAGGGTGTAGTACTACTGTTGACCAGGGCCCTATAGGGAATAGGTGTAGTACTACTGTTGATCAGGGCCCTATAGGGAATAGGGTGTAGTACTACTGTTGACCAGGGCCCTATATGGAATAGGTGTAGTGCTACTGTTGACCAGGGCCCTATAGGGTGTAGTGCTACTGTTGACCAGGGCCCTATGGGGAATAGGGTGTAGTACTACTGTTGATCAGGGCCCTATAGGGAATAGGGTGTAGTACTACTGTTGACAGCAGGGAATAGGGTGTAGTACTACTGTTGACCAGGGCCCTATAGGGAATAGGGTGTAGTACTACTGTTGATCAGGGCCCTATAGGAATAGGGTGTAGTACTACTGTTGACCAGGGCCCTATAGGGAATAGGGTGTAGTACTACTGTTGACCAGGGCCCTATAGGGAATAGGGTGTAGTACTACTGTTGACCAGGGCCCTATAGGGAATAGGGTGTAGCACTACTGTTGACCAGGGCCCTATAGGGAATAGGGTGTAGTGCTACTGTTGACCAGGGCCCTATAGGGAATAGGGTGTAGTACTACTGTTGACCAGGGCCCTATAGGGTGTAGTGCTACTGTTGACCAGGGCCCGATAGGGAATAGGGTGTAGTACTACTGTTGACCAGGGCCCTATATGGAATAGGGTGTAGTACTACTGTTGACCAGGGCCCGATAGGGAATAGGGTGTAGTGCTACTGTTGACCAGGGCCCTATAGGGAATAGGGTGTAGTACTACTGTTGACCAGGGCCCTATAGGGAATAGGGTTTAGTACTACTGTTGCCCAGGGCCCTATAGGGAATAGGGTGTAGTGCTACTGTTGACCAGGGCCCTATGGGGAATAGGGTGTAGTACTACTGTTGCCCAGGGCCCTATAGGGAATAGGGTGTAGTGCTACTGTTGACCAGGGCCCTATAGGGTATAGTGCTACTGTTGACCAGGGCCCTATGGGGAATAGGGTGTAGTACTACTGTTGACCAGGGCCCTATAGGGAATAGGGTGTAGTACTACTGTTGACCAGGGCCCGATAGGGAATAGGGTGTAGTACTACTGTTGACCAGGGCCCTATGGGGAATAGGGTGTAGTACTACTGTTGACCAGGGCCCTATAGGGAATAGGGTGTAGTACTACTGTTGACCAGGGCCCTATAGGGAATAGGGTGTAGTACTACTGTTGACCAGGGCCCTATATGGAATAGGGTGTAGTGCTACTGTTGACCAGGGCCCTATAGGGAATAGGGTGTAGTACTACTGTTGACCAGGGCCCTATAGGGAATAGGGTTTAGTACTACTGTTGCCCAGGGCCCTATAGGGAATAGGGTGTAGTGCTACTGTTGACCAGGGCCCTATGGGGAATAGGGTGTAGTACTACTGTTGCCCAGGGCCCTATAGGGAATAGGGTGTAGTCCTACTGTTGACCAGGGCCCTATAGGGTATAGTGCTACTGTTGACCAGGGCCCTATGGGGAATAGGGTGTAGTACTACTGTTGACCAGGGCACTATAGGGAATAGGGTGTAGTACTACTGTTGACCAGGGCCCTATAGGGAATAGGGTGTAGTACTACTGTTGACCAGGGCCCTATATGGAATAGGGTGTAGTGCTACTGTTGACCAGGGCCCTATAGGGTATAGTGCTACTGTTGACCAGGGCCCTATGGGGAATAGGGTGTAGTACTACTGTTGATCAGGGCCCTATAGGGAATAGGGTGTAGTACTACTGTTGAACAGCGCCCTATAGGGAATAGGGTGTAGTACTACTGTTGACCAGGGCCCTATAGGGAATAGGGTGTAGTACTACTGTTGATCAGGGCCCTATATTGAATAGGGTGTAGTACTACTGTTGACCAGGGCCCTATAGGAATAGGGTGTAGTACTACTGTTGACCAGGGCCCTATGGGGGAATAGGCTGTAGTACTACTGTTGATCAGGGCCCTATAGGGAATAGGGTGTAGTACTACTGTTGACCAGGGCCCTATAGGGAATAGGGTGTAGTACTACTGTTGACCAGGGCCCTATAGGGAATAGGGTGTAGTACTACTGTTGACCAGGGCCCTATAGGGGGTGTAATACTGTTGACCAGGGCCCTATAGGGTGTAGTGCTACTGTTGACCAGGGCCCTATAGGGAATAGGGTGTAGTATTACTGTTGACCAGGGCCCTATAGGGTGTAGTGCTACTGTTGACCAGGGCCCTATAGGGAATAGGGTGTAGTACTACTGTTGACCAGGGCCCTATAGGGAATAGGGTGTAGTGCTACTGTTGACCAGGGCCCTATAGGGAATAGGGTGTAGTATTACTGTTGACCAGGGCCCTATAGGGTGTAGTGCTACTGTTGACCAGGGCCCGATAGGGAATAGGGTGTAGTACTACTGTTGACCAGGGCCCTATATGGAATAGGTGTAGTACTACTGTTGACCAGGGCCCGATAGGGAATAGGGTGTAGTACTACTGTTGACCAGGGCCCTATGGGGAATAGGGTGTAGTACTACTGTTGACCAGGGCCCTATAGGGAATAGGGTGTAGTACTACTGTTGACCAGGGCCCTATAGGGAATAGGGTGTAGTACTACTGTTGACCACCCTGGGTATGACTGTTGACCAGGGCCCTATAGGGAATAGGGTGTAGTACTACTGTTGACCAGGGCCCTATAGGGAATAGGGTGTAGTGCTACTGTTGACCAGGGCCCTATAGGGAATAGGGTGTAGTACTACTGTTGACCAGGGCCCTATAGGGAATAGGGTGTAGTACTACTGTTGACCAGGGCCCTATATGGAATAGGGTGTAGTGCTACTGTTGACCAGGGCCCTATAGGGTATAGTGCTACTGTTGACCAGGGCCCTATGGGGAATAGGGTGTAGTACTACTGTTGACCAGGGCCCTATAGGGAATAGGGTGTAGTACTGTTGACCAGGGCCCTATAGGGAATAGGGTGTAGTGCTACTGTTGACCAGGGCCCTATAGGGAATAGTGCTACTGTTGACCAGGGCCCTATAGGGTGTAGTGCTACTGTTGACCAGGGCCCTATAGGGAATAGGGTGTAGTACTACTGTTGACCAGGGCCCTATAGGGAATAGGGTGTAGTACTACTGTTGACCAGGGCCCGATAGGGAATAGGGTGTAGTACTACTGTTGACCAGGGCCCTATAGGGGAATAGGGTGTAGTACTACTGTTGACCAGGGCCCTATAGGGAATAGGGTGTAGTACTACTGTTGACCAGGGCCCTATAGGGAATAGGGTGTAGTACTACTGTTGACCAGGGCCCTATAGGGAATAGGGTGGAGTATTACTGTTGACCAGGGCTGGGTGTAGACTACTGTTGACCAGGGCCCTATAGGGAATAGGGTGTAGTACTACTGTTGACCAGGGCCCTATAGGAATATAGGGTGTAGTACTACTGTTGACCAGGGCCCTATAGGGTGTAGTACTACTGTTGACCAGGGCCCTATAGGGAATAGGGTGTAGTGCTACTGTTGACCAGGGCCCTATAGGGAATAGGGTGTAGTACTACTGTTGACCAGGGCCGTATAGAGAATAGGGTGAGTACTACTGTTGAAAAGCACTATAGGGAATAGGGTGTAGTACTACTGTTGACCAGGGCCCTATAGGGAATAGGGTGTAGTACTACTGTTGACCAGGGCCCTATAGGGAATAGGGTGTAGTACTACTGTTGACCAGGGCCCTATAGGGAATAGGGTGTAGTACTACTGTTGACCAGGGCCCTATAGGGAATAGGGTGTAGTACTACTGTTGACCAGGGCCCTATAGGGAATAGGGTGTAGTACTACTGTTGACCAGGGCCCTATAGGGAATAGGGTGTAGCACTACTGTTGACCAGGGCCCTATAGGGAATAGGGTGTAGTGCTACTGTTGACCAGGGCCCTATAGGGAATAGGGTGTAGTACTACTGTTGACCAGGGCCCTATAGGGTGTAGTGCTACTGTTGACCAGGGCCCGATAGGGAATAGGGTGTAGTACTACTGTTGACCAGGGCCCTATATGGAATAGGGTGTAGTACTACTGTTGACCAGGGCCCGATAGGGAATAGGGTGTAGTGCTACTGTTGACCAGGGCCCTATAGGGAATAGGGTGTAGTACTACTGTTGACCAGGGCCCTATAGGGTGTAGTGCTACTGTTGACCAGGGCCCGATAGGGAATAGGGTGTAGTACTACTGTTGACCAGGGCCCTATATGGAATAGGGTGTAGTACTACTGTTGACCAGGGCCCGATGGGAATAGGGTGTAGTACTACTGTTGACCAGGGCCCTATGGGGAATAGGGTGTAGTACTACTGTTGACCAGGGCCCTATAGGGAATATGGTGTAGTACTACTGTTGACCAGGGCCCTATAGGGAATAGGGTGTAGTACTACTGTTGACCAGGGCCCTATAGGGTATAGTGCTACTGTTGACCAGGGCCCTATAGGGAATAGGGTGTAGTACTACTGTTGACCAGGGCCCTATAGGGAATAGGGTGTAGTGCTACTGTTGACCAGGGCCCTATAGGGAATAGGGTGTAGTACTACTGTTGACCAGGGCCCTATAGGGAATAGGGTGTACTACTGTTGACCAGGGCCCTATATGGAATAGGGTGTAGTGCTACTGTTGACCAGGGCCCTATAGGGTATAGTGCTACTGTTGACCAGGGCCCTATGGGGAATAGGGTGTAGTACTACTGTTGACTAGGGCCCTATAGGGAATAGGGTGTAGTACTACTGTTGACCAGGGCCCTATAGGGAATAGGGTGTAGTGCTACTGTTGACCAGGGCCCTATAGGGAATAGTGCTACTGTTGACCAGGGCCCTATAGGGTGTAGTGCTACTGTTGACCAGGGCCCTATAGGGAATAGGGTGTAGTACTACTGTTGACCAGGGCCCTATAGGGAATAGGGTGTAGTACTACTGTTGACCAGGGCCCGATAGGGAATAGGGTGTAGTACTACTGTTGACCAGGGCCCTATGGGGAATAGGGTGTAGTACTACTGTTGACCAGGGCCCTATAGGGAATAGGGTGTAGTACTACTGTTGACCAGGGCCCTATAGGGAATAGGGTGTAGTACTACTGTTGACCAGGGCCCTATATGGAATAGGGTGTAGTGCTACTGTTGACCAGGGCCCTATAGGGAATAGGGTGTAGTACTACTGTTGACCAGGGCCCTATAGGGAATAGGGTTTAGTACTACTGTTGCCCAGGGCCCTATAGGGAATAGGGTGTAGTGCTACTGTTGACCAGGGCCCTATGGGGAATAGGGTGTAGTACTACTGTTGCCCAGGGCCCTATAGGGAATAGGGTGTAGTGCTACTGTTGACCAGGGCCCTATAGGGTATAGTGCTAGGGTATGGGGAATAGGGTGTAGTACTACTGTTGACCAGGGCCCTATATGGAATAGGGTGTAGTGCTACTGTTGACCAGGGCCCTATAGGGTATAGTGCTACTGTTGACCAGGGCCCTATGGGGAATAGGGTGTAGTACTACTGTTGATCAGGGCCCTATAGGGAATAGGGTGTAGTACTACTGTTGAACAGCGCCCTATAGGGAATAGGGTGTAGTACTACTGTTGACCAGGGCCCTATAGGGAATAGGGTGTAGTTGATCAGGGCCCTATAGGGAATAGGGTGTAGTACTACTGTTGACCAGGGCCCTATATGGAATAGGGTGTAGTGCTACTGTTGACCAGGGCCCTATAGGGTATAGTGCTACTGTTGACCAGGGCCCTATGGGGAATAGGGTGTAGTACTACTGTTGATCAGGGCCCTATAGGGAATAGGGTGTAGTACTACTGTTGAACAGCGCCCTATAGGGAATAGGGTGTAGTACTACTGTTGACCAGGGCCCTATAGGGAATAGGGTGTAGTACTACTGTTGATCAGGGCCCTATAGGGAATAGGGTGTAGTACTACTGTTGACCAGGGCCCTATAGGGAATAGGGTGTAGTACTACTGTTGACCAGGGCCCTATAGGGAATAGGGTGTAGTACTACTGTTGACCAGGGCCCTATAGGGAATAGGGTGTAGCACTACTGTTGACCAGGGCCCTATAGGGAATAGGGTGTAGTGCTACTGTTGACCAGGGCCCTATAGGGAATAGGGTGTAGTACTACTGTTGACCAGGGCCCTATAGGGTGTAGTGCTACTGTTGACCAGGGCCCGATAGGGTGTAGTACTACTGTTGACCAGGGCCCTATATGGAATAGGGTGTAGTACTACTGTTGACCAGGGCCCGATAGGGAATAGGGTGTAGTGCTACTGTTGACCAGGGCCCTATAGGGAATAGGGTGTAGTACTACTGTTGACCAGGGCCCTATAGGGAATAGGGTTTAGTACTACTGTTGCCCAGGGCCCTATAGGGAATAGGGTGTAGTGCTACTGTTGACCAGGGCCCTATGGGGAATAGGGTGTAGTACTACTGTTGCCCAGGGCCCTATAGGGAATAGGGTGTAGTGCTACTGTTGACCAGGGCCCTATAGGGTATAGTGCTACTGTTGACCAGGGCCCTATGGGGAATAGGGTGTAGTACTACTGTTGACCAGGGCCCTATAGGGAATAGGGTGTAGTACTACTGTTGACCAGGGCCCGATAGGGAATAGGGTGTAGTACTACTGTTGACCAGGGGCCCTATGGGGAATAGGTGTAGTACTACTGTTGACCAGGGCCCTATAGGGAATAGGGTGTAGTACTACTGTTGACCAGGGCCCTATAGGAATAGGGGTGTAGTACTACTGTTGACCAGGGCCCTATATGGAATAGGGTGTAGTGCTACTGTTGACCAGGGCCCTAGGGAATAGGGTGTAGTACTACTGTTGACCAGGGCCCCTATAGGGAATAGGGTTTAGTACTACTGTTGCCCAGGGCCCTATAGGGAATAGGGTGTAGTGCTACTGTTGACCAGGGCCCTATGGGGAATAGGGTGTAGTACTACTGTTGCCCAGGGCCCTATAGGGAATAGGGTGTAGTCCTACTGTTGACCAGGGCCTATAGGGTATAGTGCTACTGTTGACCAGGGCCCTATGGGGAATAGGTGTAGTACCCTGTTGACCAGGGCACTATAGGGAATAGGGTGTAGTACTACTGTTGACCAGGGCCCTATAGGGAATAGGGTGTAGTACTACTGTTGACCAGGGCCCTATATGGAATAGGGTGTAGTGCTACTGTTGACCAGGGCCCTATAGGGTATAGTGCTACTGTTGACCAGGGCCCTATGGGGAATAGGGTGTAGTACTACTGTTGATCAGGGCCCTATAGGGAATAGGGTGTAGTACTACTGTTGAACAGCGCCCTATAGGGAATAGGGTGTAGTACTACTGTTGACCAGGGCCCTATAGGGAATAGGGTGTAGTACTACTGTTGATCAGGGCCCTATAGGGAATAGGGTGTAGTACTACTGTTGACCAGGGCCCTATAGGGAATAGGGTGTAGTACTACTGTTGACCAGGGCCCTATGGGGAATAGGCTGTAGTACTACTGTTGATCAGGGCCCTATAGGGAATAGGGTGTAGTACTACTGTTGACCAGGGCCCTATAGGGAATAGGGTGTAGTACTACTGTTGACCAGGGCCCTATAGGGAATAGGGTGTAGTACTACTGTTGACCAGGGCCCTATAGGGAATAGGGTGTAGCACTACTGTTGACCAGGGCCCTATAGGGAATAGGGTGTAGTGCTACTGTTGACCAGGGCCCTATAGGGAATAGGGTGTAGTACTACTGTTGACCAGGGCCCTATAGGGTGTAGTGCTACTGTTGACCAGGGCCCGATAGGGAATAGGGTGTAGTACTACTGTTGACCAGGGCCCTATATGGAATAGGGTGTAGTACTACTGTTGACCAGGGCCCGATAGGGAATAGGGTGTAGTGCTACTGTTGACCAGGGCCCTATAGGGAATAGGGTGTAGTACTACTGTTGACCAGGGCCCCCGATAGGGAATAGGGTGTAGTACTACTGTTGACCAGGGCCCTATATGGAATAGGGTGTAGTACTACTGTTGACCAGGGCCCGATAGGGAATAGGTGTAGTACTACTGTTGACCAGGGCCCTATGGGGAATAGGGTGTAGTACTACTGTTGACCAGGGCCCTATAGGAATAGGGTGTAGTACTACTGTTGACCAGGGCCCTATAGGGAATAGGGTGTAGTACTACTGTTGACCAGGGCCCTATAGGGTATAGTGCTACTGTTGACCAGGGCCCTATAGGGAATAGGGTGTAGTACTACTGTTGACCAGGGCCCTATAGGGAATAGGGTGTAGTGCTACTGTTGACCAGGGCCCTATAGGGGAATAGGGTGTAGTACTACTGTTGCCCAGGGCCCTATAGGGAATAGGGTGTAGTCCTACTGTTGACCAGGGCCCTATAGGGTATAGTGCTACTGTTGACCAGGGCCCTATGGGGAATAGGGTGTAGTACTACTGTTGACCAGGGCACTATAGGGAATAGGGTGTAGTACTACTGTTGACCAGGGCCCTATAGGGAATAGGGTGTAGTACTACTGTTGACCAGGGCCCTATATGGAATAGGGTGTAGTGCTACTGTTGACCAGGGCCCTATAGGGTATAGTGCTACTGTTGACCAGGGCCCTATGGGGAATAGGGTGTAGTACTACTGTTGATCAGGGCCCTATAGGGGAATAGGGTGTAGTACTACTGTTGAACAGGGCCCTATAGGAATAGGGTGTAGTACTACTGTTGACCAGGGCCCTATAGGGAATAGGGTGTAGTACTACTGTTGATCAGGGCCCTATAGGGAATAGGGTGTAGTACTACTGTTGACCAGGGCCCTATAGGGAATAGGGTGTAGTACTACTGTTGACCAGGGCCCTATGGGGAATAGGCTGTAGTACTACTGTTGATCCAGGGCCCTATAGGGAATAGGGTGTAGTACTACTGTTGACCAGGGCCCTATAGGGAATAGGGTGTAGTACTACTGTTGACCAGGGCCCTATAGGGAATAGGGTGTAGTACTACTGTTGACCAGGGCCCTATAGGGAATAGGGTGTAGCACTACTGTTGACCAGGGCCCTATAGGGAATAGGGTGTAGTGCTACTGTTGACCAGGGCCCTATAGGGAATAGGGTGTAGTACTACTGTTGACCAGGGCCCTATAGGGTGTAGTGCTACTGTTGACCAGGGCCCGATAGGGAATAGGGTGTAGTACTACTGTTGACCAGGGCCCTATATGGAATAGGGTGTAGTACTACTGTTGACCAGGGCCCGATAGGGAATAGGGTGTAGTGCTACTGTTGACCAGGGCCCTATAGGGAATAGGGTGTAGTACTACTGTTGACCAGGGCCCTATAGGGTGTAGTGCTACTGTTGACCAGGGCCCGATAGGGAATAGGGTGTAGTACTACTGTTGACCAGGGCCCTATATGGAATAGGGTGTAGTACTACTGTTGACCAGGGCCCGATAGGGAATAGGGTGTAGTACTACTGTTGACCAGGGCCCTATGGGGAATAGGGTGTAGTACTACTGTTGACCAGGGCCCTATAGGGAATAGGGTGTAGTACTACTGTTGACCAGGGCCCTATAGGGAATAGGGTGTAGTACTACTGTTGACCAGGGCCCTATAGGGTATAGTGCTACTGTTGACCAGGGCCCTATAGGGAATAGGGTGTAGTACTACTGTTGACCAGGGCCCTATAGGGAATAGGGTGTAGTGCTACTGTTGACCAGGGCCCTATAGGGAATAGGGTGTAGTACTACTGTTGACCAGGGCCCTATAGGGAATAGGGTGTAGTACTACTGTTGACCAGGGCCCTATATGGAATAGGGTGTAGTGCTACTGTTGACCAGGGCCCTATAGGGTATAGTGCTACTGTTGACCAGGGCCCTATGGGGAATAGGGTGTAGTACTACTGTTGACCAGGGCCCTATAGGGAATAGGGTGTAGTACTACTGTTGACCAGGGCCCTATAGGGAATAGGGTGTAGTGCTACTGTTGACCAGGGCCTATAGGGAATAGTGCTACTGTTGACCAGGGCCCTATAGGGTGTAGTGCTACTGTTGACCAGGGCCCTATAGGGAATAGGGTGTAGTACTACTGTTGACCAGGGCCCTATAGGGAATAGGGTGTAGTACTACTGTTGACCAGGGCCCGATAGGGAATAGGGTGTAGTACTACTGTTGACCAGGGCCCTATGGGGAATAGGGTGTAGTACTACTGTTGACCAGGGCCCTATAGGGAATAGGGTGTAGTACTACTGTTGACCAGGGCCCTATAGGGAATAGGGTGTAGTACTACTGTTGACCAGGGCCCTATATGGAATAGGGTGTAGTGCTACTGTTGACCAGGGCCCTATAGGGAATAGGGTGTAGTACTACTGTTGACCAGGGCCCTATAGGGAATAGGGTTTAGTACTACTGTTGCCCAGGGCCCTATAGGGAATAGGGTGTAGTGCTACTGTTGACCAGGGCCCTATGGGGAATAGGGTGTAGTACTACTGTTGCCCAGGGCCCTATAGGGAATAGGGTGTAGTGCTACTGTTGACCAGGGCCCTATGGGGAATAGGGTGTAGTACTACTGTTGCCAGGGCCCTATAGGGAATAGGGTGTAGTACTACTGTTGACCAGGGCCCTATAGGGAATAGGGTGTAGTACTACTGTTGACCAGGGCCCTATAGGGAATAGGGTGTAGTACTACTGTTGACCAGGGCCCTATAGGGAATAGGGTGTAGTGCTACTGTTGACCAGGGCCCTATAGGGAATAGTGCTACTGTTGACCAGGGCCCTATAGGGTGTAGTGCTACTGTCGAGGGCCCTATAGGGAATAGGGTGTAGTACTACTGTTGACCAGGGCCCTATAGGGAATAGGGTGTAGTACTACTGTTGACCAGGGCCCGATAGGGAATAGGGTGTAGTACTACTGTTGACCAGGGCCCTATAGGGAATAGGGTGTAGTACTACTGTTGACCAGGGCCCTATAGGGAATAGGGTGTAGTACTACTGTTGACCAGGGCCCTATAGGGAATAGGGTGTAGTACTACTGTTGACCAGGGCCCTATAGGGAATAGGGTGGAGTATTACTGTTGACCAGGGCCCTATAGGGTGTAGTACTACTGTTGACCAGGGCCCTATAGGGAATAGGGTGTAGTACTACTGTTGACCAGGGCCCTATAGGGAATATAGGGTGTAGTACTACTGTTGACCAGGGCCCTATAGGGTGTAGTACTACTGTTGACCAGGGCCCTATAGGGAATAGGGTGTAGTGCTACTGTTGACCAGGGCCCTATAGGGAATAGGGTGTAGTACTACTGTTGACCAGGGCCCTATAGAGAATAGGGTGTAGTACTACTGTTGAAAAGCGCACTATAGGGAATAGGGTGTAGTACTACTGTTGCCCAGGGCCCTATAGGGAATAGGGTGTAGTACTACTGTTGACCAGGGCCCTATAGGGAATAGGGTGTAGTACTACTGTTGACCAGGGCCCTATAGGGAATAGGGTGTAGTACTACTGTTGACCAGGGCCCTATAGGGAATAGGGTGTAGTACTACTGTTGACCAGGGCCCTATAGGGAATAGGGTGTAGTACTACTGTTGACCAGGGCCCTATAGGGAATAGGGTGTAGCACTACTGTTGACCAGGGCCCTATAGGGAATAGGGTGTAGTGCTACTGTTGACCAGGGCCCTATAGGGAATAGGGTGTAGTACTACTGTTGACCAGGGCCCTATAGGGTGTAGTGCTACTGTTGACCAGGGCCCGATAGGGAATAGGGTGTAGTACTACTGTTGACCAGGGCCCTATATGGAATAGGGTGTAGTACTACTGTTGACCAGGGCCCGATAGGGAATAGGGTGTAGTGCTACTGTTGACCAGGGCCCTATAGGGAATAGGGTGTAGTACTACTGTTGACCAGGGCCCTATAGGGTGTAGTGCTACTGTTGACCAGGGCCCGATAGGGAATAGGGTGTAGTACTACTGTTGACCAGGGCCCTATATGGAATAGGGTGTAGTACTACTGTTGACCAGGGCCCGATAGGGAATAGGGTGTAGTACTACTGTTGACCAGGGCCCTATGGGGAATAGGGTGTAGTACTACTGTTGACCAGGGCCCTATAGGGAATATGGTGTAGTACTACTGTTGACCAGGGCCCTATAGGGAATAGGGTGTAGTACTACTGTTGACCAGGGCCCTATAGGGTATAGTGCTACTGTTGACCAGGGCCCTATAGGGAATAGGGTGTAGTACTACTGTTGACCAGGGCCCTATAGGGAATAGGGTGTAGTGCTACTGTTGACCAGGGCCCTATAGGGAATAGGGTGTAGTACTACTGTTGACCAGGGCCCTATAGGGAATAGGGTGTAGTACTACTGTTGACCAGGGCCCTATATGGAATAGGGTGTAGTGCTACTGTTGACCAGGGCCCTATAGGGTATAGTGCTATTGTTGACCAGGGCCCTATGGGGAATAGGGTGTAGTACTACTGTTGACTAGGGCCCTATAGGGAATAGGGTGTAGTACTACTGTTGACCAGGGCCCTATAGGGAATAGGGTGTAGTGCTACTGTTGACCAGGGCCCTATAGGGAATAGTGCTACTGTTGACCAGGGCCCTATAGGGTGTAGTGCTACTGTTGACCAGGGCCCTATAGGGAATAGGGTGTAGTACTACTGTTGACCAGGGCCCTATAGGGAATAGGGTGTAGTACTACTGTTGACCAGGGCCCGATAGGGAATAGGGTGTAGTACTACTGTTGACCAGGGCCCTATGGGGAATAGGGTGTAGTACTACTGTTGACCAGGGCCCTATAGGGAATAGGGTGTAGTACTACTGTTGACCAGGGCCCTATAGGGAATAGGGTGTAGTACTACTGTTGACCAGGGCCCTATATGGAATAGGGTGTAGTGCTACTGTTGACCAGGGCCCTATAGGGAATAGGGTGTAGTACTACTGTTGACCAGGGCCCTATAGGGAATAGGGTTTAGTACTACTGTTGCCCAGGGCCCTATAGGGAATAGGGTGTAGTGCTACTGTTGACCAGGGCCCTATGGGGAATAGGGTGTAGTACTACTGTTGCCCAGGGCCCTATAGGGAATAGGGTGTAGTGCTACTGTTGACCAGGGCCCTATAGGGTATAGTGCTACTGTTGACCAGGGCCCTATGGGGAATAGGGTGTAGTACTACTGTTGACCAGGGCCCTATATGGAATAGGGTGTAGTGCTACTGTTGACCAGGGCCCTATAGGGTATAGTGCTACTGTTGACCAGGGCCCTATGGGGAATAGGGTGTAGTACTACTGTTGATCAGGGCCCTATAGGGAATAGGGTGTAGTACTACTGTTGAACAGCGCCCTATAGGGAATAGGGTGTAGTACTACTGTTGACCAGGGCCCTATAGGGAATAGGGTGTAGTACTACTGTTGATCAGGGCCCTATAGGGAATAGGGTGTAGTACTACTGTTGACCAGGGCCCTATATGGAATAGGGTGTAGTGCTACTGTTGACCAGGGCCCTATAGGGTATAGTGCTACTGTTGACCAGGGCCCTATGGGGAATAGGGTGTAGTACTACTGTTGATCAGGGCCCTATAGGGAATAGGGTGTAGTACTACTGTTGAACAGCGCCCTATAGGGAATAGGGTGTAGTACTACTGTTGACCAGGGCCCTATAGGGAATAGGGTGTAGTACTACTGTTGATCAGGGCCCTATAGGGAATAGGGTGTAGTACTACTGTTGACCAGGGCCCTATAGGGAATAGGGTGTAGTACTACTGTTGACCAGGGCCCTATAGGGAATAGGGTGTAGTACTACTGTTGACCAGGGCCCTATAGGGAATAGGGTGTAGCACTACTGTTGACCAGGGCCCTATAGGGAATAGGGTGTAGTGCTACTGTTGACCAGGGCCCTATAGGGAATAGGGTGTAGTACTACTGTTGACCAGGGCCCTATAGGGTGTAGTGCTACTGTTGACCAGGGCCCGATAGGGAATAGGGTGTAGTACTACTGTTGACCAGGGCCCTATATGGAATAGGGTGTAGTACTACTGTTGACCAGGGCCCGATAGGGAATAGGGTGTAGTGCTACTGTTGACCAGGGCCCTATAGGGAATAGGGTGTAGTACTACTGTTGACCAGGGCCCTATAGGGAATAGGGTTTAGTACTACTGTTGCCCAGGGCCCTATAGGGAATAGGGTGTAGTGCTACTGTTGACCAGGGCCCTATGGGGAATAGGGTGTAGTACTACTGTTGCCCAGGGCCCTATAGGGAATAGGGTGTAGTGCTACTGTTGACCAGGCCCTATAGGGTATAGTGCTACTGTTGACCAGGGCCCTATGGGGAATAGGGTGTAGTACTACTGTTGACCAGGGCCCTATAGGGAATAGGGTGTAGTACTACTGTTGACCAGGGCCCGATAGGGAATAGGGTGTAGTACTACTGTTGACCAGGGCCCTATGGGGAATAGGGTGTAGTACTACTGTTGACCAGGGCCCTATAGGGAATAGGGTGTAGTACTACTGTTGACCAGGGCCCTATAGGGAATAGGGTGTAGTACTACTGTTGACCAGGGCCCTATATGGAATAGGGTGTAGTGCTACTGTTGACCAGGGCCCTATAGGGAATAGGGTGTAGTACTACTGTTGACCAGGGCCCTATAGGGAATAGGGTTTAGTACTACTGTTGCCCAGGGCCCTATAGGGAATAGGGTGTAGTGCTACTGTTGACCAGGGCCCTATGGGGAATAGGGTGTAGTACTACTGTTGCCCAGGGCCCTATAGGGAATAGGGTGTAGTCCTACTGTTGACCAGGGCCCTATAGGGTATAGTGCTACTGTTGACCAGGGCCCTATGGGGAATAGGGTGTAGTACTACTGTTGACCAGGGCACTATAGGGAATAGGGTGTAGTACTACTGTTGACCAGGGCCCTATAGGGAATAGGGTGTAGTACTACTGTTGACCAGGGCCCTATATGGAATAGGGTGTAGTGCTACTGTTGACCAGGGCCCTATAGGGTATAGTGCTACTGTTGACCAGGGCCCTATGGGGAATAGGGTGTAGTACTACTGTTGATCAGGGCCCTATAGGGAATAGGGTGTAGTACTACTGTTGAACAGCGCCCTATAGGGAATAGGGTGTAGTACTACTGTTGACCAGGGCCCTATAGGGAATAGGGTGTAGTACTACTGTTGATCAGGGCCCTATAGGGAATAGGGTGTAGTACTACTGTTGACCAGGGCCCTATAGGGAATAGGGTGTAGTACTACTGTTGACCAGGGCCCTATGGGGAATAGGCTGTAGTACTACTGTTGATCAGGGCCCTATAGGGAATAGGGTGTAGTACTACTGTTGACCAGGGCCCTATAGGGAATAGGGTGTAGTACTACTGTTGACCAGGGCCCTATAGGGAATAGGGTGTAGTACTACTGTTGACCAGGGCCCTATAGGGAATAGGGTGTAGCACTACTGTTGACCAGGGCCCTATAGGGAATAGGGTGTAGTGCTACTGTTGACCAGGGCCCTATAGGGAATAGGGTGTAGTACTACTGTTGACCAGGGCCCTATAGGGTGTAGTGCTACTGTTGACCAGGGCCCGATAGGGAATAGGGTGTAGTACTACTGTTGACCAGGGCCCTATATGGAATAGGGTGTAGTACTACTGTTGACCAGGGCCCGATAGGGAATAGGGTGTAGTGCTACTGTTGACCAGGGCCCTATAGGGAATAGGGTGTAGTACTACTGTTGACCAGGGCCCTATAGGGTGTAGTGCTACTGTTGACCAGGGCCCGATAGGGAATAGGGTGTAGTACTACTGTTGACCAGGGCCCTATATGGAATAGGGTGTAGTACTACTGTTGACCAGGGCCCGATAGGGAATAGGGTGTAGTACTACTGTTGACCAGGGCCCTATGGGGAATAGGGTGTAGTACTACTGTTGACCAGGGCCCTATAGGGAATAGGGTGTAGTACTACTGTTGACCAGGGCCCTATAGGGAATAGGGTGTAGTACTACTGTTGACCAGGGCCCTATAGGGTATAGTGCTACTGTTGACCAGGGCCCTATAGGGAATAGGGTGTAGTACTACTGTTGACCAGGGCCCTATAGGGAATAGGGTGTAGTGCTACTGTTGACCAGGGCCCTATGGGGAATAGGGTGTAGTACTACTGTTGCCCAGGGCCCTATAGGGAATAGGGTGTAGTCCTACTGTTGACCAGGGCCCTATAGGGTATAGTGCTACTGTTGACCAGGGCCCTATGGGGAATAGGGTGTAGTACTACTGTTGACCAGGGCACTATAGGGAATAGGGTGTAGTACTACTGTTGACCAGGGCCCTATAGGGAATAGGGTGTAGTACTACTGTTGACCAGGGCCCTATATGGAATAGGGTGTAGTGCTACTGTTGACCAGGGCCCTATAGGGTATAGTGCTACTGTTGACCAGGGCCCTATGGGGAATAGGGTGTAGTACTACTGTTGATCAGGGCCCTATAGGGAATAGGGTGTAGTACTACTGTTGAACAGCGCCCTATAGGGAATAGGGTGTAGTACTACTGTTGACCAGGGCCCTATAGGGAATAGGGTGTAGTACTACTGTTGATCAGGGCCCTATAGGGAATAGGGTGTAGTACTACTGTTGACCAGGGCCCTATAGGGAATAGGGTGTAGTACTACTGTTGACCAGGGCCCTATGGGGAATAGGCTGTAGTACTACTGTTGATCAGGGCCCTATAGGGAATAGGGTGTAGTACTACTGTTGACCAGGGCCCTATAGGGAATAGGGTGTAGTACTACTGTTGACCAGGGCCCTATAGGGAATAGGGTGTAGTACTACTGTTGACCAGGGCCCTATAGGGAATAGGGTGTAGCACTACTGTTGACCAGGGCCCTATAGGGAATAGGGTGTAGTGCTACTGTTGACCAGGGCCCTATAGGGAATAGGGTGTAGTACTACTGTTGACCAGGGCCCTATAGGGTGTAGTGCTACTGTTGACCAGGGCCCGATAGGGAATAGGGTGTAGTACTACTGTTGACCAGGGCCCTATATGGAATAGGGTGTAGTACTACTGTTGACCAGGGCCCGATAGGGAATAGGGTGTAGTGCTACTGTTGACCAGGGCCCTATAGGGAATAGGGTGTAGTACTACTGTTGACCAGGGCCCTATAGGGTGTAGTGCTACTGTTGACCAGGGCCCGATAGGGAATAGGGTGTAGTACTACTGTTGACCAGGGCCCTATATGGAATAGGGTGTAGTACTACTGTTGACCAGGGCCCGATAGGGAATAGGGTGTAGTACTACTGTTGACCAGGGCCCTATGGGAATAGGGTGTAGTACTACTGTTGACCAGGGCCCTATAGGGAATAGGGTGTAGTACTACTGTTGACCAGGGCCCTATAGGGAATAGGGTGTAGTACTACTGTTGACCAGGGCCCTATAGGGTATAGTGCTACTGTTGACCAGGGCCCTATAGGGAATAGGGTGTAGTACTACTGTTGACCAGGGCCCTATAGGGAATAGGGTGTAGTGCTACTGTTGACCAGGGCCCTATAGGGAATAGGGTGTAGTACTACTGTTGACCAGGGCCCTATAGGGAATAGGGTGTAGTACTACTGTTGACCAGGGCCCTATATGGAATAGGGTGTAGTGCTACTGTTGACCAGGGCCCTATAGGGTATAGTGCTACTGTTGACCAGGGCCCTATGGGGAATAGGGTGTAGTACTACTGTTGACCAGGGCCCTATAGGGAATAGGGTGTAGTACTACTGTTGACCAGGGCCCTATAGGGAATAGGGTGTAGTGCTACTGTTGACCAGGGCCCTATAGGGAATAGTGCTACTGTTGACCAGGGCCCTATAGGGTGTAGTGCTACTGTTGACCAGGGCCCTATAGGGAATAGGGTGTAGTACTACTGTTGACCAGGGCCCTATAGGGAATAGGGTGTAGTACTACTGTTGACCAGGGCCCGATAGGGAATAGGGTGTAGTACTACTGTTGACCAGGGCCCTATGGGGAATAGGGTGTAGTACTACTGTTGACCAGGGCCCTATAGGGAATAGGGTGTAGTACTACTGTTGACCAGGGCCCTATAGGGAATAGGTGTAGTACTACTGTTGACCAGGGCCCTATATGGAATAGGGTGTAGTGCTACTGTTGACCAGGGCCCTATAGGGAATAGGGTGTAGTACTACTGTTGACCAGGGCCCTATAGGGAATAGGGTTTAGTACTACTGTTGCCCAGGGCCCTATAGGGAATAGGGTGTAGTGCTACTGTTGACCAGGGCCCTATGGGGAATAGGGTGTAGTACTACTGTTGCCCAGGGCCCTATAGGGAATAGGGTGTAGTGCTACTGTTGACCAGGGCCCTATGGGGAATAGGGTGTAGTACTACTGTTGCCCAGGGCCCTATAGGGAATAGGGTGTAGTACTACTGTTGACCAGGGCCCTATAGGGAATAGGGTGTAGTACTACTGTTGACCAGGGCCCTATAGGGAATAGGGTGTAGTACTACTGTTGACCAGGGCCCTATATGGAATAGGGTGTAGTGCTACTGTTGACCAGGGCCCTATAGGGTATAGTGCTACTGTTGACCAGGGCCCTATGGGGAATAGGGTGTAGTACTACTGTTGATCAGGGCCCTATAGGGAATAGGGTGTAGTACTACTGTTGAACAGCGCCCTATAGGGAATAGGGTGTAGTACTACTGTTGACCAGGGCCCTATAGGGAATAGGGTGTAGTACTACTGTTGATCAGGGCCCTATAGGGAATAGGGTGTAGTACTACTGTTGACCAGGGCCCTATAGGGAATAGGGTGTAGTACTACTGTTGACCAGGGCCCTATATGGAATAGGGTGTAGTGCTACTGTTGACCAGGGCCCTATAGGGAATAGGGTGTAGTACTACTGTTGACCAGGGCCCTATAGGGAATAGGGTTTAGTACTACTGTTGCCCAGGGCCCTATAGGGAATAGGGTGTAGTGCTACTGTTGACCAGGGCCCTATGGGGAATAGGGTGTAGTACTACTGTTGCCCAGGGCCCTATAGGGAATAGGGTGTAGTGCTACTGTTGACCAGGGCCCTATAGGGTATAGTGCTACTGTTGACCAGGGCCCTATGGGGAATAGGGTGTAGTACTACTGTTGACCAGGGCCCTATAGGGAATAGGGTGTAGTACTACTGTTGACCAGGGCCCTATAGGGAATAGGGTGTAGTACTACTGTTGACCAGGGCCCTATAGGGAATAGGGTGTAGTACTACTGTTGACCAGGGCCCTATATGGAATAGGGTGTAGTGCTACTGTTGACCAGGGCCCTATAGGGTATAGTGCTACTGTTGACCAGGGCCCTATGGGGAATAGGGTGTAGTACTACTGTTGATCAGGGCCCTATAGGGAATAGGGTGTAGTACTACTGTTGAACAGCGCCCTATAGGGAATAGGGTGTAGTACTACTGTTGACCAGGGCCCTATAGGGAATAGGGTGTAGTACTACTGTTGATCAGGGCCCTATAGGGAATAGGGTGTAGTACTACTGTTGACCAGGGCCCTATAGGGAATAGGGTGTAGTACTACTGTTGACCAGGGCCCTATGGGGAATAGGCTGTAGTACTACTGTTGATCAGGGCCCTATAGGGAATAGGGTGTAGTACTACTGTTGACCAGGGCCCTATAGGGAATAGGGTGTAGTACTACTGTTGACCAGGGCCCTATAGGGAATAGGGTGTAGTACTACTGTTGACCAGGGCCCTATAGGGAATAGGGTTATGTGTGGTTATTCTGACCACAGAGCAGGGTTACTCTGACCACAGAGCATAGTTATTCTGACCACAGAGCAGGGTTATTCTGACCACAGATCAGTTACGGTAATTAGGCTTTTCCATTCACTGATGCTGCTGATGGTCGTTAGTAGGCTTCCAAACATTCTAACTGCCTGGAATTCAGCACTCTATTGTCCCTCTAAATACTCTGACATCAATGCAAATGTAATGGAAAACCTAATCCAACACTTGATGAGAGCAGATGACCGCATGTTGCTCAACATTTCTATAGGCTGTGCAATTGTACGAGAAAATAGAGTGATGGCCTGTATTAAAAAGAGGAGGATCCCGTCAGATTTCTATAGGCTAGGCCTACTATATTTATTTCTCAACTGTCCTAATGTTTCACATTGCTTCTCTTTACAACAGGAGTATAGCCTACCTGCCTGGCATGAAAATGAACCATGGGAAAAGCGTCCTCCATTCGCTATAGATTTCCCCTGCGCTTTCCCCTGCGCTTATTCCTACAGGTAAATCAAAACTAATTTCACACATACAGTACCAGTCAAAAATTTGGACACACCTACTCATTGATATGTTATCTCCTTGAGAGGTGAGGGTCTGAGAGTCTACAACCCCCCTCCAGGTCTCTGATCACTACTTTGTTTCCTTTCCTGTCTCCCTTTCTGCCAGCCCCTACCCAGATGGTCATGCGCCATCGCAATCTTCACTCTCTGTCTCCCACTACTTTCTCCTCTTCTATCCTATAATCTCTCCCTTCTGCTAAATCCTTCTCCCTACTGTCTCCTGATTCTGCATCTTTAACCCTACTCTCCTCCCTTTACGTATCCTATGACTCACGCTGTCTCCATTCCTCCCGGCCTGCTCAAGCCCTCCCTTCACGCTCAATGACTGAGTGACTCATTGCGAGCTCACAGAACAGGGCTGCAGGCATCTGAGCAAAAATGGTAGAAAACTAAACTTCCGGAGGACCTATCATCCTTTCACTCCCTCCTCTTTACCTTATCCTCCTCTGTATCCACTGCTAAAGCCAATTTCTACAACTTTAAATTTCTACCATCTGCCTCTAACCCAAGGAAACTCTTTTCCATCTTCTCCTCCCTCCTAAATTCTCCACCTCTCCCTCCTCCCTCTCTGTGGGCAAGTTGTAAACCCCTTTGAAAAGAAGGTTGACGACATCCGCTCCTCATTCACTCAGCCTATTGAGTCCACTGGTGTCACTTACACAGAACGACCCTACGCCTTGACCTCTTTCTCCCCTCTCTCTCCAGATGAAATCCTGCAACGTGGTCCGCTGCCCGACAACCTGCCAGCTCGACCCCATCCCTCCTCCCTTCTCCAGACAGCTCTGAAGAACTTTTTCAATTCCTCACTTCCCTCATCAGCTCGTCCCTGACCACTGGGTGCATCCCCTCTGGCTTCAAAATGGCCCGAGCCAGTCAAGAAACCAACACTCGACTCATCTGATGCCAAAAACTACAGACTAGCATTCCTTCTTTATTTTCTTTCCAAAACACTTGAGCGTGCTGTCTCTGATCAACTCTCTCATTATCTCTCTCAGAACCATCTTCTTGATCCTAACCCGTCAGGCTTCAAGACGGGTCACTCAACCGAGACCGCTCTTCTCTGTCACATAGTCTCTCTCCTCTGTTCTCATCCTCCTAGATCTATCCGCTGCCTTGGAAACCGTGAACCATCAGATCCTCCTCTCCGTCCACTGAGGGCTGGGCATCTCAGGCTTTGCATCCTATCATGCAGGCCACTTCTACCAGGTGTCGTGGACAACTTTATCCAGAACTCAGCAATCAAACCTGGTGTTCAACCTTCCCAAGTTCTCCCATGTCACCCAGCTCCTCCGCACACTCCACTGGCTTCCAGTCGAAGCCCGCATCCACTACAAGACCATGGTGCTTGCCTACGGAGCAGCAAGAGAAACTGTCCCTCCCTACCTTCAGGCTATGCTCAAACACTACACCCCAACTCGAGCACTCCATTCTGCCACCTCTGGTCTCTTGGCCCTCCCACTCCTAAGAGAGGGCAGTTCCAACTCAGCCCAGTCATAGCTCTTCTCTGTCCTGGCACCACAATGGTGGAACCAGCTTCCCCCTGAAGCTAGGACAGCAGAGTTCCTGCCCATCTGCCGAAAACATCTGAAACCCTACCTCTTCAAACTGTATCTTTAATAATCCCACAGCACCCCCCTTTGCACCACCTCCTACAGTGGTTCTTGCTTTAAAAGTTTTGAGTTTATCCCGCGACCGTTAGTGGTAGATGGTGGCATTCTATCTCTGCACCACACTATCACACAGGGGAGTTATAACGCTGATCTATCGGTAATCTAAACTGTGGAACAAATGTACTATCTTTTCGTAAATTATTGGAGGTGTTTTCAGTCTTCACAAAAAATATTTTTGCACCTTTATTTAACCAGGTAGGCTAGTTGAGAACAAGTTCTCATTTGCAACTGCGACCTGGCCAAGATAAAGCATAGCAGTGTGAACAGACAACACAGAGTTACACATGGAGTAAACAATTAACAAGTCAATAACACAGTAGAAAAAAAGAGAGTCTATATACATTGTGTGCAAAAGGCATGAGGAGGTACGCCAATAATTACAATTTTGCAGATTAACACTGGAGTGATAAATGATCAGATGGTCATGTACAGGTAGAGATATTGGTGTGCAAAAGAGCAGAAAAGTAAATAAATAAAAACAGTATGGGGATGAGGTAGGTCAAATTGGGTGGGCTATTTACCGATAGACTATGTACAGCTGCAGCGATCGGTTAGCTGCTCAGATAGCAGATGTTTGAAGTTGGTGAGGGAGATAAAAGTCTCCAACTTCAGCGATTTCTTTCAATTCGTTCCAGTCACAGGCAGCAGAGAACTGGAACGAAAGGCGGCCAAATGAGGTGTTGGCTTTAGGGATGATCAGTGAGATACACCTGCTGGAGCGCGTGCTACGGGTGGGTGTTGCCATCGTGACCAGTGAACTGAGATAAGGCGGAGCTTTACCTAGCATGGACTTGTAGATGACCTGGAGCCAGTGGGTCTGGCGACGAATATGTAGCGAGGGCCAGCCGACTAGAGCATACAGGTTGCAGTGGTGGGTGGTATAAGGTGCTTTAGTGACAAAACGGATGGCACTGTGATAAACTGCATCCAGTTTGCTGAGTAGAGTGTTGGAAGCTATTTTGTAGATGACATCGCCGAAGTCGAGGATCGGTAGGATAGTCAGTTTTACTAGGGTAAGTTTGGCGGCGTGAGTGAAGGAGGCTTTGTTGCGGAATAGAAAGCCGACTCTAGATTTGATTTTCGATTGGAGATGTTTGATATGAGTCTGGAAGGAGAGTTTACAGTCTAGCCAGACACCTAGGTACTTATAGATGTCCACATATTCAAGGTCGGAACCATCCAGGGTGGTGATGCTAGTCGGGCGTGCGGATGCAGGCAGCGAACGGTTGAAAAGCATGCATTTGGTTTTACTAGCGTTTAAGAGCAGTTGAAGGCCACGGAAGGAGTGTTGTATGACATTGAAGCTCATTTGGAGGTTAGATAGCACAGTGTCCAAGGACGGGCCGGAAGTATATAGAATGGTGTCGTCTGCGTAGAGGTGTATCAGGGAATCGCCCGCAGCAAGAGCAACATCATTGATATATACAGAGAAAAGAGTCAGCCCGAGAATTGAACCCTGTGGCACCCCCATAGAGACTGCCAGAGGACCGGACAGCATGCCCTCTGATTTGACACACTGTCTGCAAAGTAGATGGTGAACCAGGCAAGGCAGTCATCAGAGAAACCGAGGCTACTGAGTCTGCCGATAAGAATATGGTGTTTGACAGAGTCGAAAGGCTTGGCAAGGTCGATGAAGACGGCTGCACAGTACTGTCTTTTATCGATGGCGGTTATGATATCGTTTAGTACCTTGAGCATGGCTGAGGTGCACCCGTGACCGGCTCAGAAACCAGATTGCACAGCGGAGAAGGTACGGTGGGATTCGAGATGGTCAGTGACCTGTTTGTTGACTTGGCTTTCGAAGACCTTAGATAGGCAGGGCAGGATGGATATACAGTGCCTTGCGAAAGTATTCGGCCCCCTTGAACTTTGCGACCTTTTGCCACATTTCAGGCTTCAAACATAAAGATATAAAACTGTATTTTTTGTGAAGAATCAACAACAAGTGGGACACAATCATGAAGTGGAACGACATTTATTGGATATTTCAATTTTTTTTTAACAAATCAAAAACTGAAAAATTGGGCGTGCAAAATTATTCAGCCCCTTTACTTTCAGTGCAGCAAACTCTCTCCAGAAGTTCAGTGAGGATCTCTGAATGATCCAATGTTGACCTAAATGACTAATGATGATAAATACAATCCACCTGTGTGTAATCAAGTCTCCGTATAAATGCACCTGCACTGTGATAGTCTCAGAGGTCCGTTAAAAGCGCAGAGAGCATCATGAAGAACAAGGAATACACCAGGCAGGTCCGAGATACTGTTGTGAAGAAGTTTAAAGCCGGATTTGGATACAAAAAGATTTCCCAAGCTTTAAACATCCCAAGGAGCACTGTGCAAGCGATATTATTGAAATGGAAGGAGTATCAGACCACTGCAAATCTACCAAGACCTGGCCGTCCCTCTAAACTTTCAGCTCATACAAGGAGAAGACTGATCAGAGATGCAGCCAAGAGGCCCATGATCACTCTGGATGAACTGCAGAGATCTACAGCTGAGGTGGGAGACTCTGTCCATAGGACAACAATCAGTCGTATATTGCACAAATCTGGCCTTTATAGAAGAGTGGCAAGAAGAAAGACATTTCTTAAAGATATCCATAAAAAGTGTAGTTTAAAGTTTGCCACAAGCCACCTGGGAGACACACCAAACATGTGGAAGAAGGTGCTCTGGTCAGATGAAACCAAAATTGAACTTTTTGGCAACAATGCAAAACGTTATGTTTGGCGTAAAAGTAACACAGCTCATCACCCTGAACACAACATCCCCACTGTCAAACATGGTGGTGGCAGCATCATGGTTTGGGCCTGCTTTTCTTCAGCAGGGACAGGGAAGATGGTTAAAATTGATGGGAAGATGGATGGAGCCAAATACAGGACCATTCTGGAAGAAAACCTGATGGAGTCTGCAAAAGACCTGAGACTGGGACGGAGATTTGTCTTCCAACAAGACAATGATCCAAAACATAAAGCAAAATCTACAATGGAATGGTTCAAAAATAAACATATCCAGGTGTTAGAATGGCCAAGTCAAAGTCCAGACCTGAATCCAATCGAGAATCTGTGGAAAGAACTGAAAACTGCTGTTCACAAATGCTCTCCATCCAACCTTACTGAGCTCGAGCTGTTTTGCAAGGAGGAATGGGAAAAAATGTCAGTCTCTCGATGTGCAAAACTGATAGAGACATACCCCAAGCGACTTACAGCTGTAATCGCAGCAAAAGGTGGCGCTACAAAGTTAACTTAAGGGGGCTGAATAATTTTGCACGCCCAATTATTCTGTTTTTGATTTGTTAAAAAAGTTTGAAATATCCAATAAATGTCGTTCCACTTCATGATTGTGTCCCACGTGTTGTTGATTCTTCACAAAAAAATACAGTTTTATATCTTTATGTTTGAAGCCTGAAATGTGGCAAAAGGTCGCAAAGTTCAAGGGGGCCGAATACTTTCGCAAGGCACTGTAGGTCTGTAACAGTTTGGGTCCAGGGTGTCTCCCCCTTTGAAGAGGGGGATGACTGCGGCAGCTTTCCAATCCTTGGGGATCTCAGACGATATGAAGGAGAGGTTGAACAGGCTGGTAATAGGGGTTGCGACAATGGCGGCGGATAGTTTCAGAAATAGAGGGTCCAGATTGTCAAGCCCAGCTGATTTGTACGGGTCCAGGTTTTGCATCTCTTTCAGAACATCTGCTATCTGGATTTGGGTAAAGGAGAACCTGGAGAGGCTTGGGCGAGTAGCTGCGGGGGGGCGGAGCTGTTGGCCGAGGTTGGAGTAGCCAGGCGGAAGGCATGGCCAGCCGTTGAGAAATGCTTGTTGAAGTTTTCGATAATCATGGATTTATCGGTGGTGACCGTGTTACCTAGCCTCAGTGCAGTGGGCAGCTGGGAGGAGGTGCTCTTGTTCTCCATGGACTTCACAGTGTCCCAGAACTTTTTGGAGTTGGAGCTACAGGATGCAAATTTCTGCCTGAAGAAGCTGGCCTTAGCTTTCCTGACTGACTGCGTGTATTGGTTCCTGACTTCCCTGAACAGTTGCATATCGCGGGGACTATTCAATGCTATTGCAGTCCGCCACAGGATATTTTTGTGCTGGTCGAGGGCAGTCAGGTCTGGAGTGGACCAAGGGCTATATCTGTTCTTAGTTCTGCATTTTTTGAACGGAGCATGCTTATCTAAAATGGTGAGGAAGTTACTTTTAAAGAATGACCAGGCATCCTCAACTGACGGGATGAGGTCAATGTCTCCCTAAATTGTATCAGCATATCGATTGCGCAACCAGGGCTGGCAAAACCTTGGATCACTTCCGCGACGCATATAAGGCCCTTCCCCGCTCTCCTTTCAGAAAAGCTGACCACGACTCCATTTTGTTGATCCCTGCCTACAGACAGAAACTAAAACAAGAAGCTCCCACGCTGAGGTCTGTTCAACGCTGGTCCAACCAATCTGATTCCACACTCCAAGACTGCTTCCATCACGTGGACTGGGATATGTTTCGTATTGCGTCAAACAACAATATTGACGAACACGCTGATTCGGTGAGCGAGTTCATTAGAACGTGCGTTGAAGATGTCGTTCCCATAGCAACGATTAAAACATTCCCAAACCAGAAACCGTGGATTGATGGCAGCATTCGCGTGAAACGGAAAGCGCGAACCACTGCTTTTAACCAGGGCAAGGTGACCGGAAATATGACCGAATACAAACAGTGTAGCTATTCCCTCCGCAAGGCAATCAAACAAGCTAAGCGTCAGTATAGAGACAAAGTAGAGTCGCAATTCAACGGCTCATACACAAGAGGTATGTGGCAGGGTCTACAGTCAATCACGGATTACAAAAAGAAAACCAGCCCAGTCACGGACCAGGATGTCTTGCTCCCAGGCAGACTAAATAACTTTTTTGCCCGCTTTGAGGACAATACAGTGCCACTGACACGGCCCGCAACCAAAACATGCAGACTCTCCTTCACTGCAGGAAAACATTTAAACGTGTTAACCCTCGCAAGGCTGCAGGCCCGGACGGCATCCCCAGCCGCGCCCTCAGAGCATGCGCAGACCAGCTGGCTGGTGTGTTTACGGACATATTCAATCAATCCCTATCCCAGTCTGCTGTTCCCACATGTTTCAAGAGGGCCATCATTGTTCCTGTTCACCAGAAGAAAGGTAACTGAGCTAAACGACTACCGACCCGTAGCACTCACTTCCGTCATCATGAAGTTCTTTGAGAGACTAGTCAAGGACCATATCACCTCCACCCTACCTGACACCCTAGACCCATTCCAATTTGCTTACCGCCCAAATAGGTCCACAGACGATGCAATCTCAACCACACTGCACACTGCCCTAACCCATCTGGACAAGAGGAATACCTATGTGAGAATGCTGTTCATCGACTACAGCTCGGCATTTAACACCATAGTAACCTCCAAGCTCGTCATCAAGCTCGAGACCCTGGGTCTCGACCCCGCCCTGTGCAACTGGGCACTGGACTTCCTGACGGGCCGCCCCCAGGTGGTGAGGGTAGGCAACAACATTTCCACCCCGCTGATCCTCAACACTGAGGCCCCACAAGGGTGCGTTCTGAGCCCTCTCCTGTACTCTCTGTTCACCCACGACTGCGTGGCCACGCACGCCTCCAACTCAATCATCAAGTTTTCGGACGACACAACAGTGGTAGGCTTGATTACCAACAACGACGAGACGGCCTACAGGGAGGAGGTGAGAGCCCTCGGAGTGTGGTGTCAGGAAAATAACCTCACACTCAATGTCAACAAAACTAAGGAGATGATTGTGGACTTCAGGAAACAGCAGAGGGAACACCCCCCTATCCACATCGATGGAACAGTAGTGGAGAGGGTAGTAAGTTTTAAGTTCCTCGGCGAACACATCACAGACAAACTGGATTGGTCCACCCACACAGACAGCATCGTGAAGAAGGCGCAGCAGCGCCTCTTCAACCTCAGGAGGCTGAAGAAATTCGGCTTGTCACCAAAAGCACTCACAAACTTCTACAGATGCACAATCGAGAGCATCCTGGCGGGCTGTATCACCGCCTGGTACGGCAACTGCTCCGCCCACAACCGTAAGGCTCTCCAGAGGGTAGTGAGGTCTGCACAACGCATCACCGGGGGTAAACTACCTGCCCTCCAGGACACCTACACCACCCGATGTCACAGGAAGGCCATAAAGATCATCAAGGACAACAACCACCCGAGCCACTGCCTGTTTACCCCGCTATCATCCAGAAGGCGAGGTCAGTACAGGTGCATCAAAGCTGGGACCGAGAGACTGAAAAACAGCTTCTATCTCAAGGCCATCAGACTGTTAAACAGTCACCACTAACATTGAGTGGCTGCTGCCAACACACTGACTCAACTCCAGCCACTTTAATAATGGGAATTGATGGGAAATGATGTAAAATATATCCCTAGCCACTTTAAACAATGCTACCTAATATAATGTTTACATACCCTACATTATTCATCTCATATGTATACGTATATACTGTACTCTATATCATCTACTGCATCTTTATGTAATACATGTATCACTAGCCACTTTAACTATGCCACTTTGTTTACATACTCATCTCATATATATATTCTGTACTCGATACCATCTACTGCATCTTGCCTATGCCGCTCTGTACCACCACTCATTCATATATCTTTATGTACATATTCTTTATCCCCTTACACTTGTGTGTATAAGGTAGTAGTTTTGGAATGGTTAGTTAGATTACTTGTTGGTTATTACTGCATTGTCGGAACTAGAAGCACAAGCATGTGTATGTGACAAATAAATTTGATTTGATGTCCTTCCAGGATACCCGGGCCAGGTCGATTAGAAAGGCCTGTTCACAGAAGTGTTAGGGAGCGTTTGACAGTGATGAGGGGTGGTGGTTTGACTGCGGATCCGTAGCGGATACAGGCAATGAAGCAGTGATCGCTGAGATCCTGGTTGAAGACAGTGGAGGTGTATTTGGAGGACCAGTTGGTCAGGATGATGTCTATGAGGGTGCCCTTGTTTACAAATTTAGGGTTGTACCTGGTGGGTTCCTTGATGATTTGTGTGAGATTGAGGGCATCTAGCTTAGATTGTAGGACTGCCGGGGTGTTAAGCATATCCCAGTTTAGGTCACCTAACAGAACAAACTCTGAAGCTAGATGGGGGGCGATCAATTCACAAATGGTGTCCAGGGCACAGCTGGGAGCTGAGGGGGGTCGGTAGCAGGCGGCAACAGTGAGAGACTTATTTCTGGAGAGAGTCATTTTTAAAATTAGTAGTTCGAACTGTTTGGGTATGGACCTGGAAAGTATGACATTACTTTGCAGGCTATCTCTGCAGTAGACTGCAACTCCTCCCCCTTTGGCAGTTCTATCTTGACGGAAAATGTTATAGATGGGTATGGAAATCTCAGAATTTTTGGTGGCCTTCCTGAGCCAGGATTCAGACACGGCAAGGACATCAGGGTTAGCAGAGTGTGCTAAAGCAGTGAGTAAAACAAACTTAGGGAGGAGGCTTCTGATGTTGACATGCATGAAACCAAGGCTTTTTCGATCACAGAAGTCAGCAAATGAGGGTGCCTGGGGACATGCAGGGCCTGGGTTTACCTCCACATCACCCGCGGAACAGAGGAGGAGTAGTATGAGGGTGCGGCTAAAGGCTATCAAAACTGGTCGCCTAGAGCGTTGGGGACAAAGAATAAAAGGAGCAGATTTCTGGGCATGGTAGAATATATTCAGGGCATAATGCGCAGACAGGGGTATGGTGGGGTGCGGGTACAGCGGAGGTAAGCCCAGGCACTGGGTGATGATAAGAGAGGTTGTATCTCTGGACATGCTGGTTGTAATGGGTGAGGTCACCGCATGTGTGGGAGGTGGGACAAAGGAGGTATCAGGGGTATGAAGAGTGGAACTAGGGGCTCCATTGTAAACTAAAACAGTGATAACTAACCTGAACAACAGTATACAAGGCATATTGACATTTGAGAGAGACATACAGCGAGGCATATAGTAATCACAGGTGTTGATTGGGAGAGCTAGCTAAAACAGTAGGTGAGACAACAGCTAATCAGCTAGCACAACAACAGCAGGTAAAATGGCGTTGACTAGGCAGGGAGGGTCGGATTAACTACACACAGAGCCTGAGTGCGGCTGGGGCTGACAGATAAAACATAAACAAGCAGAATGGAGTACCGTGATTAATGGACAGTCCAGCATGCATCAGCTATGTAGCCAAGTGATCAGTGTCCAGGGGGCAGCGGTGGATGGGACAGGGAAGCTAGACTGGCGAGTATTATCCAAAGTCTGAGAGTCTCTTCTCTGGCACTAGAGTCCTGCATCAATTTAAAAAAAATAAAGGTTGAGGGTGGTCCTGGAGTTGAGAGAGAGAACTTGGGTAAATACAATGGCACAATTACACTTGACATGTAGACTGACACATTTTTTTAAATAGTCATGGTGGGCTTACCACAGTGTGAAATAATTAGACCCTCTATATGAAGTGACTTTCTGAAACACGGAGTCCTTCTGATGTGAAGTAGAAACGGAATGGAAGAGAGTCCAGCAAGGATATGAAGGGGAAAAAGGATGCCCAAATTTTCAATAACTGAGCTACTTCATTTATTTATGAAATGTACCATTTTATTTAGGCATTTTAATATATCCATTTAGGCATGGCCTATTTCGTAGACTATTTTGAAGCATAAATCTATATTTGTCAGCATAAAGCTGAGTGACTCACTCATTCATTGCTTTGGATCAAACCAAATCAAATGTATTTATATAGCCCATCGTACATCAGCTGATATCTCAAAGTGCTGTACAGAAACCCAACCTAAAACCCCAAACAGCAAGCAATGCAGGTGTTGAAGCACGTTGGCTAGGAAAAACTCCCTAGAAAGGCCTAAACCTAGGAAGAAACCTAGAGAGGAACCAGGCTATGAGGGGTGGCCAGTCATATTCTGGCTGTGCCGGGTGGAAATTATAATAGAACATGGCCAAGATGTTCAAATGTTCATAAATGACCAGCATGTTCAAATAATAGGTCTGGGACAGGTAGCACGTCCGGTGAACAGGTCAGGATTCCATAGCCGCAGGCAGAACAGTTGAAACTGGATCAAAATAAATAAGTACCAACATTCTTTCTGATAGTCTTTAAGAAATAAATGTTTGGACAAAGTTAATCTGCTCATATTGTGCGTGTTCAATTATTTGTGACATTGTGGTTACAATGAAGAATATAAACAAAACAAATCAAATATATCCTATTCATAATGAATATTCAGATGCGTGTTGCAGCTTGTAATTTTTCCTTATTACATTTTTTTGTATGGTTTTATTTTATCTTTATAGATAATACAAAACATACACATACAAACGACAGCTACATCACACCTGGCCAGACCCACCTGCTCACACCCCCATCTCCAGCATCACTCTGCCTCAGGGCCTCAAACGGCACCATTTTGTTTCTCTCTGTCGTCCACACGCACTTTAAACATTTGGATAATAAAGCCTTTAAAGGCTGACATTGGTTGATTTTAATACTTCTGACAGCCAAATTACTAACTTTTGGACTTCATAACATTCCCGGAAGAAATGGATTATTATAACCTAATGAAAAAGTAACCTGGTAATTTAATCTAATTTAATTTACTGCAGGCCTAAAAACCTATTGGTTTAACCTTCTGAATGAAGATAGAAGCTGCCACTAAATGAGTTCCTAGAGCCGACCCGTGACCCAACAAAATTACATCAATGTATTTAACCTAATTGTTTTTATGACTACAGACAGTAGGCTATTCTTCCTCTTTCCTGCACAAATTAATTTGTCTGCATGTCTAATCAACATATGGCTAAAAGAAACCACGCCATGAATAAAAAAGAAAATGTTTTTATCACAATGCAATGTGGCACATTGGCAACTCAAAACGCTATAAAGAGAATTCTAAAATTAGACAACAAATAAATAGACTAAAACACTAACTTCAAAAACATCACTGGATTTATTCAAATTGCTGTGCAGGAAAAGGAGGTTATCCACCATGCCTGGTCGCAGGCTGGCTTCTCCCTGAAACCACACATCCATCTGTAGGTGATGCTTTATCCACCGTGTCTGGTCGCAGGCTGGCTTCTATCTGAAAACACACATCCATCTGAAGGTGACTCTTTATCCACCATGCCTGGTCGCAGGCTAGCTTCTCCCTGAAAACACACATCCATCTGTAGGTGACTCTTTATCCACCGTGCCTGGTCCCAGGCTGGCTTCTCCCTGAAAACACACATCCATCTGAAGGTGATGCTTTATCCACCGTGCCTGGTCCCAGGCTGGCTTCTATCTGAAAACACACATCCATCTGAAGGTCACTCTTTATCCACCGTGCCTGGTCCCAGGCTGGCTTCTATCTGAAAACACACATCCATCTGTAGGTGACTCTTTATCCACCGTGCCTGGTCCCAGCCTCACAGCTGGTTTCTCTCTGAATCCACACATCCATCTGAAGGTGATGCTTTATCCACCGTGTCTGGTCCCAGGCTGGCTTCTCTCTGAATCCACACATCCATCTGTAGGTGACTCTTTATCCACCGTGCCTGGTCCCAGGCTCACAGCTGGTTTCTCTCTGAAACCACACATCCATCTGTAGGTGACTCTTTATCCACCGTGTCTGGTCGCAGGCTCACAGCTGGTTTCTCTCTGAAAACACACATCCATCTGAAGGTGACTCTTTATCCGCCGTGCCTGGTCCCAGGCTGGCTTCTCCCTGAATCCACACATCCATCTGTAGGTGACTCTTTATCCACCGTGCCTGGTCGCAGGCTGACAGCTGGCTTCTCTCTGAAACCACACATCCATCTGTAGGTGATGGTTTATTCTTTACCAGGTGGACAGTAGGCCTCTTGAAGTGATGGAGGAAATCAACAAGATCCACAAGTATTCTATAACAATAGTAATATTTCACCATTTCTTTGCTAAAACACTGTACATAGTTGATAATATAACACTTGAAATGTCTATCTTTCTGAACTCTTGTTGAGTGTTAATTTCCAATATTTATTTTGTTGATGTTGTTTCTTCATACTTATTTAACTTGTAAATAAAAACATAAGGCTATTTGGTAGTCTAAACTGTGGAATAAATCAGGGGATTTTTCACACCTAGCCGAGCTGTTAGACTATCCTACTGTAAATTAATGGAGGTGTGAATTCTTCAGTCAGTCTCTCTCCTATCCCACATCAGTGCAAATAGTTGTAGTACGAATAGTGGGGGAAGATAAATAAGCAGATAAATATTGGTGGTATTTCCAAGGTTGTTGGTCCTCCACTGGTTGCCCTTCTCTCATGCCAATGGATCACACATCTTGCTGCTGTGTTTTCACACATATATATAGATAGTTTAATAATGACATCACAATACCCCATAATGCCATCACAATACCCCATAATGACATCACAATACCCCATAATGACATCACAATACCCCATAATGACATCACAATACCCCATAATGACGAAGTGAAGATATATATATACAGTTGAAGTCAGAAGTTTACATACACCTTTGCTAAATACATGTAAACTCCGTTTTTCACAATTCCTGATATTTAATCCTAGTAAATATTCCCTGTCTTAGGTCAGTTAGGATCACCACTTCATTTTAAGAATGTGAAATGTCAGAATAATAGTAGAGAGAATGATTTATTTCAACTTTTATTTCTTTCATCACATTCTCAGTGGGTCAGAAGTTTACATACACTCAATTAGTATTTGGTAGCATTGCCTTTAAATGGTTTAACTTGGGTCAAATGTTTCAGGTAGCCTTCCAAAAGCTTCCCACAATAAGATGGGTGTATTTTGGCCCATTCCTCCTGACAGAGTTGGTGTAACTGAGTCAGGTTTGTAGGCCTCCTTGCTAACACACGCTTACAACTTTGTGGCTTTGGGGCTTTGTGATCGCCACTCCAATACCTTGACTTTGTTGTCCTTAAGCCATTTTGCCACAACTTTGGAAGCATGCTTGGGAATATTGTCCATTTAGAAGTCTCATTTGCGACCAAGCTTTAACCTCCTGACTGATGTCTTGAGATGTTGCTTCAATATATCCACATAATTTTCCTGCCTCATGAAGCCAGCTATTTTGTGAAGTGCACCAGTCCCTCCTGCAGCAAAGCACCCTACAACATGATGCTGCCGTCCCCATGCTTCACGGTTGGGATGGTGTTCTTCGGCTTGCAGCCTCCCCCTTTTTCCTCCAAACATAACAATGGTGATTATGGCCAAATATTTCTAATTTCGTTTCATCAGACCAGAGGACATTTCTCCAAAAAGTACGATCTTTGTCCCCATGTGCAGTTGCAAACCGTAGTCTGGCTTTTTTTATGGCGGTTTTGGAGCAGTGGCTTCTTCCTTGCTGAGCGGCCTTTCAGGTTATGACGATATAGGACTCGTTTTGATCCTGTTTCCTCCATCATCTTCACAAGGTCCTTTGCTGTTGTTCTGGGATTGATTTGCACTTTTCGCACCAAAGTACGTAAATCTCTATGAGACAGAACGCGTCTCCTCCCTGAGCGGTATGATGGCTGCGTGGTCCCATGGTGTTCATTCTTGCGTACTATTGTTTGTACAGATGAACCCGGTACATTCAGGCATTTGGAAATTGCTCCCAAGGATGAACCAAACTTGTGGAGGTCTACCATTTTTTTCTGAGGTCTTTGCTGATTTCTTTTGATTTTCCCATGATGTCAATCAAAGAGGCACTGAGTTTGAAGGAAGGCCTTGAAATATATCCACAGGTACACCTCCAATTGACTGAAATCATGTCAATTAGCCTATCAGAAGCTTCTATGGCCATGACATCATTTTCTGTAATTTTCCAAGCTGTTTAAAGGCACAGTCAACTAGTGTATGTAAACTTCTGACCCACTGGAATTGTAATACGGTGAATTATAAGTGAAATAATCTGTCTGTAAACAATTGTTGGAAGAATGACTTGTGTCGTGAACAAAGTAGATGTCCTAACCGACTTGCCAAAACTATAGTTTGTTAACAAGAAATGTGTTGAAAAACAAATTTTAGTGACTCCAACCTAAGTGTATATAAACTTCCAACTTCAACTGTATCTACTAAGAACCTGTTCTATCATGTCAGTTCTCTCTTCATAGCTGTAGTGTTAGAAATATTCTAACAACCTGTTGGTTATGTTTCCCTCCGTGTTACAGCAAACAAACAATATGAAGATTAGTTTGAACATGTGCCTGCATCCCAAATGTAACACTTTTCCCTATATAGTGCACTACGTTTTACCAGGTTCTATAGGACTAACCCTAACCAATAGGGCCCTGGTCAAAACTAGCACAATATAGGGAATAGAATCCCGTTTGGGGTTCCGCCTGAGGCAGATACTGTACATGTAATGGATATAATGTCAGCATCATTTACCCTGAAGGCTTCTGAGTTCCTCCCAATCATCTCTCATTACCCTGAAGGCTTCTGAGTTCCTCCCAATCATCTCTCATTACCCTGAAGGCTTCTGAGTTCCTCCCAATAATCTCTCATTACCCTGAAGGCTTTTGAGTTCCTCCCAATAATCTCTCATTATCCTGAAGTCTGCACTTGTTCACTACTCCCCACATACTTACAAGCATTGGGGTAGGCTTAACATGAGTTTCCATGTACCAGTCATTTCCTTTCATGTCCATGAAGGGAAGTGAACAAGTACACACTTTGGGACAAAGGAGAAATGATTGGGTCACAAACAAATCCTTTTCTATTATGTTTGGCAACATGCAGACTAGGCATATAATCTGGTATATAATCTAGTTGGATGAAGTGGTTCCATTAAAGCATTATGAAGAACCATGCGAATCAATGATACTCACAAAGCAGTAGGATCTGTTAAATAGAACATTACAATGTTGATACATTGCCACACTAAGATGGACTTTTACTTAGAAGTTTCTATAAAAAAAACATCAGTTAAATATCTTTCTATTCATCAGAGCAATGTTGGCGAAACCCTTCTCATCTATGGGTTTGAACTGGTGTGTGTGTGTGTGTGTGGGGGGGCAGAGCAGCAATGACACGGTCGTGAGCGGCTGATTGCAGCCATCTTGAACAGATCTGGCCTCACCACAGGTCTCCTTTCACTGGGCCGTCATTACTGCGGAGGTAAGCGCTCTAACACACACTCACGTGCCTGTTGGCACGGGATGAATGAGTGCACTGAGGCCTGGACCTGATCAAGCACTGGGCGACTGGTGGTTCTGGAGAAGAGTGGGGAGAGGGGATTGTGTAATGCAATCCTCTGGTGGGACTGTCAGAGCACATTAACCAGACACACACTACCCTACTCCATCCTCTGGGTAGGTCTATTAACCAGACACACTACCCTGCTCCATCCTCTGGGTAGGTCTATTAACCAGACACACACTACCCTGCTCCATCCTCCAGGTAGGTCTATTAACCAGACACACACTACCCTGTTCCATCCTCTGGGTAGGTCTATTAACCAGACACACACTACCCTGTTCCATCCTCTGGGTAGGTCTATTAACCAGACACACTACCCTGCTCCATCCTCTGGGTAGGTCTATTAACCAGACACACACTACCCTGCTCCATCCTCCAGGTAGGTCTATTAACCAGACACACACTACCCTGTTCCATCCTCTGGGTAGGTCTATTAACCAGACACACACTACCCTGTTCCATCCTCTGGGTAGGTCTATTAACCAGACACACACTACCCTGTTCCATCCTCTGGGTAGGTCTATTAACCAGACACACACTACCCTGTTCCATCCTCTGGGTAGGTCTATTAACCAGACACACACTACCCTGTTCCATCCTCCAGGTAGGTCTATTAACCAGACACACACTACCCTGTTCCATCCTCTGGGTAGGTCTATTAACCAGACACACACTACCCTGTTCCATCCTCTGGGTAGGTCTATTAACCAGACACACACTACCCTGTTCCATCCTCCAGGTAGGTCTATTAACCAGACACACACTACCCTGTTCCATCCTCTGGGTAGGTCTATTAACCAGACACACTACCCTGTTCCATCCTCTGGGTAGGTCTATTAACCAGACACACACTACCCTGTTCCATCCTCTGGGTAGGTCTATTAACCAGACACACACTACCCTGTTCCATCCTCTGGGTAGGTCTATTAACCAGACACACACTACCCTGTTCCATCCTCTGGGTAGGTCTATTAACCAGACACACACTACCCTGTTCCATCCTCTGGGTAGGTCTATTAACCAGACACACTCTACCCTGCTTCATCCTCTGGGTAGGTCTATTAACCAGACACACACTACATTTACATTTACATTTAAGTCATTTAGCAGACGCTCTTATCCAGAGCGACTTACAACCCTGTTCCATCCTCCAGGTAGGTTTATTAACCAGACACACACTACCCTGTTCCATCCTCTGGGTAGGTCTATTAACCAGACACACACTACCCTGCTCCATCCTCCGGGTAGGTCTATTAACCAGACACACTACCCTGTTCCATCCTCTGGGTAGGTCTATTAACACACTACCCTGTTCCATCCTCTGGGTAGGTCTATTAACCAGACACATACTACCCTGTTCCATCCTCTGGGTAGGTCTATTAACCAGACACACACTACCCTGTTCCATCCTCCAGGTAGGTCTATTAACCAGACACACCCTACCCTGTTCCATCCTCCGGGTAGGTCTATTAACCAGACACACACTACCCTGTTCCATCCTCTGGGTAGGTCTATTAACCAGACACACACTACCCTGTTCCATCCTCTGGGTAGGTCTATTAACCAGACACACACTACCCTGTTCCATCCTCTGGGTAGGTCTATTAACACACTACCCTACTCCATCCTCTGGGTAGGTTTATTAACCAGACACACACTACCCTGTTCCATCCTCTGGGTAGGTCTATTAACCACACACACACTACCCTGTTCCATCCTCTGAGTAGGTCTATTAACCAGACACACACTACCCTGTTCCATCCTCTGGGTAGGTCTATTAACCAGACACACACTACCCTGTTCCATCCTCTGGGTAGGTCTATTAACCAGACACACACTACCCTGTTCCATCCTCTGGGTAGGTCTATTAACCAGACACACTACCCTGTTCCATCCTCTGGGTAGGTCTATTAACCAGACACACACTACCCTGTTCCATCCTCTGGGTAGGTCTATTAACCAGACACACACTACCCTGTTCCATCCTCTGGGTAGGTCTATTAACCAGACACACACTACCCTGTTCCATCCTCTGGGTAGGTTTATTAACCAGACACACTACCCTGTTCCATCCTCTGGGTAGGTCTATTAACCAGACACACACTACCCTGTTCCATCCTCTGGGTAGGTCTATTAACCAGACACACACTACCCTGTTCCATCCTCCAGGTAGGTCTATTAACCAGACACACACTACCCTGTTCCATCCTCTGGGTAGGTCTATTAACCAGACACACACTACCCTGTTCCATCCTCTGGGTAGGTCTATTAACCAGACACACACTACCCTGTTCCATCCTCTGGGTAGGTCTATTAACACACTACCCTACTCCATCCTCTGGGTAGGTCTATTAACCAGACACACACTACCCTGTTCCATCCTCTGGGTAGGTCTATTAACCAGACACACACGACCCTGTTCCATCCTCCAGGTAGGTCTATTAACCAGACACACACTACCCTGTTCCATCCTCTGGGTAGGTCTATTAACCAGACACACACTACCCTGTTCCATCCTCTGGGTAGGTCTATTAACCAGACACACACTACCCTGTTCCATCCTCTGGGTAGGTCTATTAACCAGACACACACTACCCTGCTCCATGCTCCAGGTAGGCCTGCTTCCTTACAGGAACTAACGGCAGGAATATTAGCTCTACACTGAACACTTCATAGTGACTCTTACGCTGATAACAATTACTCAACATACTGAAATACTGAACATAAACATTATGACAGAAGTGGAATAGAATAGGAATTCTTTCCCTCAATGAATCTCAGTTTTTAACGTACTTGGCCAAGAATATGTATTGAGCTGATAATTGCCTGTTGAGTGGTAGGACTTTTAAGGCTGTGGGTGTGGTGTTGGCGTGTCCAACCCACAGGTGTTATCTTGAATTAGACCTGTGGGCCCATGATTTGAGAAAGAGCCTAGCATTGTTCTGGATGACGTTTTTTATATAATTTGTTTAAGGGGTTTTCTTTGGATTGTTGGATTATATCTTCCTTGGATCGTTGGTTCATCCATACAAGGAATCAAACCATTGTGATAGCTCACTTAGTCTAGGTGAAAAAGAGATCCACCTGGTGGTCGGTGAACTTTGAGAAGTGCTGGTTTAATATAGAGACAGTCGCCCCAGGCCCCTGGTCAGAGGGATAATGACTCAGCAGGAGACATACTAAAGTCACATTTTTTTGCCACAAGCAAACACACGGCATTGAATTGTAGTACTAGGGTTGATAATGGTGGAAGGGATAGTGGTACTGGGGTTGATAATAGTGGAAGGGATTGTAGTACTAGGGTTGATAATGGTGGAAGGGATTGTAGTACTAGGGTTGATAACGGTGGAAGGGATTGTAGTACTGGGGTTGATAATGGTGGAAGGGATTGTAGTACTAGGGTTGATAACGGTGGAAGGGATTGTAGTACTGGGGTTGATAATGGTGGAAGGGATTGTAGTACTAGGGTTGATAATGGTGGAAGGGATAGTGGTACTGGGGTTGATAATGGTGGAAGGGATTGTAGTACTAGGGTTGATAATGGTGGAAGGGATAGTGGTACTGGGGTTGATAATAGTGGAAGGGATTGTAGTACTAGGGTTGATAATGGTGGAAGGGATTGTAGTACTGGGGTTGATAATGGTGGAAGGGATTGTAGTACTGGGGTTGATAATGGTGAAAGGGATTGTAGTACTGGGGTTGATAATGGTGGAAGGGATTGTAGTACTAGGGTTGATAATGGTGGAAGGGATAGTGGTACTGGGGTTGATAATAGTGGAAGGGATTGTAGTACTAGGGTTGGTAATGGTGGAAGGGATTGTAGTACTAGGGTTGATAATGGTGGAAGGGATTGTAGTACTAGGGTTGGTAATGGTGGAAGGGATTGTAGTACTAGGGTTGGTAATGGTGGAAGGGATTGTAGTACTAGGGTTGATAATGATGGAAGGGATTGTAGTACTAGGGTTGATAACGGTGGAAGGGATTGTAGTACTAGGGTTGATAATGGTGGAAGGGATTGTAGTACTAGGGTTGATAATGGTGGAAGGGATAGTGGTACTAGGGTTGATAACGGTGGAAATGATTGTAGTACTAGGGTTGATAATGGTGAAAGGGATTGTAGTACTAGGGTTGATAATGGTGGAAGGGATTGTAGTACTAGGGTTAATAATAGTGGAAGGGATTGTAGTACTGGGGTTGATAATGGTGGAAGGGATTGTAGGTCTAGGGTTGATAATGGTGGAAGGGATTGTAGTACTGGGGTTGATAATGGTGGAGGGGATTGTAGTACTAGGGTTGATAATGGTGGAAGGGATTGTAGTACTGGGGTTGATAATGGTGGAAGGGATTGTAGTACTGGGGTTGATAATGGTGGAAGGGATTGTAGTACCGGCGTTGATAATGGTGGAAGGGATTGTAGTACTAGGGTTGATAATGGTGGAAGGGATTGTAGTACTAGGGTTGATAATGGTGGAAGGGATAGTGGTACTAGGGTTGATAATGGTGGAAGGGATTGTAGTACTGGGGTTGATAATGGTGGAAGGGATTGTATTACTGTGGTTGATAATGGTGGAAGGGATTGTAGTACCGGCGTTGATAATGGTGGAAGGGATTGTAGTACTAGGGTTGATAATGGTGGAAGGGATTGTAGTACTAGGGTTGATAATGGTGGAAGGGATAGTGGTACTAGGGTTGATAATGGTGGAAGGGATTGTAGTACTAGGGTTGATAATGGTGAAAGGGATTGTAGTACTAGGGTTGATAATGGTGGAAGGGATTGTAGTACTAGGGTTAATAATAGTGTAAGGGATTGTAGTACTGGGGTTGATAATGGTGGAAGGGATTGTAGTACTAGGGTTGATAATGGTGGAAGGGATTGTAGTACTGGGGTTGATAATGGTGGAAGGGGTTGTAGTACCGGCGTTGATAATGGTGGAAGGGATTGTAGTACTAGGGTTGATAATGGTGGAATGGATTGTAGTACTAGGGTTGATAATGGTGGAAGGGATTGTAGTACTAGGGTTGATAATGGTGGAATGGATAGTGGTACTAGGGTTGATAATGGTGAAAGGGATTGTAGTACTAGGGTTGATAATGGTGAAAGGGATTGTAGTACTAGGGTTGATAATGGTGGAAGGGATTGTAGTACTAGGGTTAATAATAGTGTAAGGGATTGTAGTACTGGGGTTGATAATGGTGGAAGGGATTGTAGTACTAGGGTTGATAATGGTGGAAGGGATTGTAGTACTGGGGTTGATCATGGTGGAAGGGGTTGTAGTACTGGGGTTGATAATGGTGGAAGGGATTGTAGTACTGGGGTTGATAATGGTGGAAGGGATTGTAGTACTGGGGTTAATAATGGTGGAAGGGATTGTAGTACCGGCGTTGATAATGGTGGAAGGGATTGTAGTACTAGGGTTGATAATGGTGGAAGGGATTGTAGTACTGGGGTTGATAATGGTGGAAGGGATTGTAGTACTAGGGTTGATAATGGTGGAAGGGATTGTAGTACTGGGGTTGATAATGGTGGAAGGGATTGTAGTACTGGGGTTGATAATGGTGGAAGGGATTGTAGTATTGGGGTTGATAATGGTGGAAGGGATTGTAGTACTGGGGTTGATAATGGTGGAAGGGATAGTGGTACTGGTGTTCTATGAATAAGAAACAGAAAGGAACATGACAAGGCTGTAATGATTTATTACTATACAATAGCAATGTACGCTACTATGCCAATGTATTAGAAGTGAGTACATAAGGTGCTAGCAGGGGCAGTGCATTGGAATATCGCAGCAAAGGTAAACACCGAAAAAACGAATCAGCATAGCATAACCAGTGGATACAGATAGCTACATTAGCAATGGAATTAGTAGTGCAATATTAGCAATAATCAAATCAAATGTTATTGGTCACATACACGTGATTAGCAGATGTTATTGCTGGTGTAGCGAAATGCTTGTGCTTCTTGCTCCGACAGTGCAGAAATATCTTAATATCTAACAATCCCTTCCACCCACGACGACCGTTACAGTTTAACAATCAAATTCAATCAAATGAATGGCACCAGACCGAGGCTCTGCATCTGTCCTCGTGCTCCTAGACCTTAGTGCTGCTTTTGATACCATCGATCACCACATTCTTTTGGAGAGATTGGAAACCCAAATTGGTCTACACGGACAAGTTCTGGCCTGGTTTAGATCTTATCTGTCGGAAAAATATCAGTTTGTCTCTGTGAATGGTTTGTTCTCTGACAAATCAACTGTAAATTTCGGTGTTCCTCAAATTTCCGTTTTAGGACCACTATTGTTTTCCCTATATATTTTACCTCTTGGGGATGTCATTCCAAAACATAATGTTAACTTTCACTGCTATGCGGATGACACGCAGCTGTACATTTCAATTAAACATGGTGAAGCCCCAAAATTGCCCTCGCTAGAAGCATGTGTTTCAGACATAAGGAAGTGGATGGCTGCAAACTTTCCACTTTTAAACTCGGACAAAACAGAGATGCTTGTTCTAGGTCCCAAGAAACAAAGAGATCTTCTGTTGAATCTGACAATTAATCTTAATGGTTGTACAGTCGTCTCAAATAAAACTGTGAAGGACCTCGGCGTTACTCTGGACCCTGATCTCTCTTTTGAAGAACATATCAAGACCATTTCAAGGACAGCTTTTTTCCATCTACGTAACATTGCAAAAATCAGAAAGTTTCTGTCCAAAAATGATGCAGAAAAATGTATCCATGCTTTTGTCACTTCTAGGTTAGACTACTGCAATGCTCTACTTTCCGGCTACCCGGAAAAAGCACTAAATAAACTTCAGTTAGTGCTAAATACGGCTGCCAGATTCCTGACTAGAACCCCAAAATTTGATCATATTACTCCAGTGCTAGCCTCCCTACACTGGCTTCCTGTCAAGGCAAGGGCTGATTTCAAGGTTTTACTGCTAACCTACAAAGCATTACATGGGCTTGCTCCTACCTATCTCTCTGATTTGGTCCTGCCGTACATACCTACACGTACGCTACGGTCACAAGACGCAGGCCTCCTAATTTTCCCTAGAATTTCTAAGCAAACAGCTGGAGGTAGGGCTTTCTCCTGTAGAGCTCCATTTTTATGGAATGGTCTGCCTACCCATGTAAGATACGCAAACTCGGTCTCAACTTTTAAGTCTTTACTGAAGACTCATCTCTTCAGTGGGTCATATGATTGAGTGTAGTCTGGCCCAGGAGTGGGAAGGTGAACGGAAAGGCTCTGGAGCAACGAACTGCCCTTGCTGTCTCTGCCTGACCGGTTCTCCTCTTTCCACTGGGATTCTCTGCCTCTAACTCTGTTACAGGGGCTAAGTCACTGGCTTACTGGGGCTCTTTCATGCCGTCCCTGGGAGGGGTGCGTCACTTGAGTGGGTTGAGTCACTGATGTGGTCTTCCTGTCTGGGTTGGCGCCCCCCCTTGGGTTGTGCCGTGGCAGAGATATTTGTGGGCTATACTCGGCCTTGTCTCAGGATGGTACGTTGGTGGTTGAAGATATCCCTCTAGTGGTGTGGGGGTTGTGCTTTGGCAATGTGGGTGGGGTTATATCCTTCCTGTTTGGCCCTGTCCGGGGCTGTTCTCGGATGGGGCCACAGTGTCTCCTGACCCCTCCTGTCTCAGCCTCCAGTATTTATGCTGTAGTAGTTTATGTGTCGGGGGGCTAGGGTCAGTTTGCTATATCTGGAGTACTTCTCCTGTCCTATTCGTGTCCTGTGTGAATTTAAGTATGCTCTCTCTAATTCTCTCTTTCTCTCTTTCTTTCTCTCTCTCGGAGGACCTGAGCCCTAGGACCGTGCCCCAGGACTACCTGACATGATGACTCCTTGCTGTCCCCAGTCCACCTGGCCATGCTGCTGCTCCAGTTTCAACTTCCACCTGACTGTGCTGCTGCTCCAGTTTCAACTGTTCTGCCTTATTATTATTGGACCATGCTGGTCATTTATGAACATTTGAACATCTTGGCCATGTTCTGTTATAATCTCTACCCGGCACAGCCAGAAGAGGACTGGCCACCCCTCATAGCCTGGTTCCTCTCTAGGTTTCTTCCTAGGTTTTGGCCTTTCTAGGGAGTTTTTCCTAGCCAACGTGCTTCTACACCTGCATTGCTTGCTGTTTGGGGTTTTAGGTTGGGTTTCTGTACAGCACTTTGAGATATCAGCTGATGTACGAAGGGCTATATAAATACATTTGATTTGATTTGATGTATTTATAGAAGAGGCTCTGTTGCGCCTTCTTCACTACACATCACTGACATTTTAGCTTCTGATGTGTACACCAAGGAACTTAAAGCTTTCCACCTTCACCATTGCAGTCCTTTCAATGTGGATAGGGTGGTGCTCCCTCTGCTGTTTCCTGAAGTCCACTATCATCTCCTTTGTTTTGTTGACATTGAGTGAGAGGTTGTTTTCCAGGCACCATTCTTCCAGATCCCTCACCTCCTCCCTGTAGGCTGTCTCGTCATCGTTGGTAATCAAGCCAAATACTGTTGTGTCGTCTGCAAACTTTATCATTGAGTTGGAGGCGTGCTTGGCCACGCAGTCATGGGTGAACAGGGAGTACAGGAGGGGGCTAAGCACGCACCCTTGTGGGGCCCCAGTGTTGAGGATCAGCGGGGTGGAGATGTTGTTACCAACCCTCACCACCTGGGGGCGTCCCGTCAGGAAGTCCAAGATCCAGTTCCACAGGGCGGGATTCAGACCCAGGGCCTTAAGCTTAATGATGAGATTGGAGGGTCCTATGGTGTTGAATGCTGAGCTATAGTCAATAAACAGCATTCTTACATAGGTATTCCTCTTGTCCAGATGGGATAGGGCAGTGTGCAGAGTGATGGCGATTGCATCGTCTGTGGATCTATTGGGGCGGCAAGTAAATTGAAGTGAGTCTAGGGTGTCAGGTAAGGTAGAGTGATATGATCCTTAACTAGTCTCTCAAAGCACTTCATGATGGCAAAGGCGAGTGCGAGTGATAGTCATTAAGTTAATTTACCTTTGCCTTCTTGCGTAAACAAACAATGCATGTGGGAACAGCAGACTTGAATATGCCCGTAAACACACCAGCCAGCTGGTCTGCGCATGCTCTGAATACACGGTTTGGGATGCCATCTGGGCCAGCAGCCTTGTGAGGGTCAACACTTTTAAATGTCTTACTCACGTCGGCCACGGAGGTCCATAGTCCTTGGTAGCGGGCCGCGGTGGTGGCACTGTGTTATCCTCAAAGAATGTGTTTAGCCTGTCTGGAAGCAAGACATCGGTGTTGGCGACGAGGCTGGTTTTCCTTTTGTAGTCCATGATTGTCTGTAGTCCATGTCTCATACGTCTCGTGTCTGAGCTGTTAAATTGTGACTCCGCTTTATCTCTATACTGACGTTTAGCTTATTTGATTGCCTTGCGGAGTGAATAACTACACTGTTTATATTACGCCACATTACCAGTTGCCTTGCCATGGTTAAATGGGCTGGTTCGCACTTTCAGTTTCGCGTGAATGCTACCATCTAGCCACAGTTTCTGGTTAGGCTAGGTTTTAATAGTCACAGTGGGTACTACATCTCCTATACACGTCCTTATAAAGTCAGTCAGCTTCATTAAATAGTACCCGCAAAACACCAGTCTCAACATCAACAGTGAAGAGGCGACTACGGGAGTTACTCTGTCCAGTGTCAAAATCAAATCAAATCAAATTGATTTATATAGCCCTTCGTACATCAGCTGATATCTCAAAGTGCTGTACAGAAACCCAGCCTAAAACCCCAAACAGCAAGCAATGCAGGTGTAAAAGCACGGTGGCTAGGAAAAACTCCCTAGAAAGGCCAAAACCTAGGAAGAAACCTAGAGAGGAACCAGGCTATGTGGGGTGGCCAGTCCTCTTCTGGCTGTGCCGGATGGAGATTATAACAGAACATGTCCAAGATGTTCAAATGTTCATAAATGACCAGCATGGTCGAATAATAATAAGGCAGAACAGTTTAAACTGGAGCAGCAGCACAGTCAGGTGGACTGGGGACAGCAAGGAGTCATCATGTCAGGTAGTCCTGGGGCACGGTCCTAGGGCTCAGGTCCTCCGAGAGAGAGAAAGAAAGAGAGAATTAGAGAGAGCATATGTGGGGTGGCCAGTCCTCTTCTGGCTGTGCCGGGTGGAGATTATAACAGAACATGGCCAAGATGTTCACATATTCATAAATGACCAGCATGGTCAAATAATGGTAAGGCAGAACAGTTGAAACTGGAGCAGTAGCATGGCCAGGTGGACTGGGGACAGCAAGGAGTCATCATGTCAGGTAGTCCTGGGACATGGTCCTAGGGCTCAGGTCAGTTGAAACTGGAGCAGCAGCATGACCAGGTGGACTGGGGACAGCAAGGAGTCATCATGTCAGGTAGTCCTGGGGCATGGTCCTAGGCCTCAGGTCCTCCGAGAGAGAGAAAGAAAGAGAAAAGGAGAGAATTAGAGAACGCACACTTAGATTCACACATGACACCGAATAGGACAGAAGTACTCCAGATATAACAAACTGACCCTAGCCCCCCGACACATAAACTACTGCAGCATAAATACTGGAGGCTGAGACAGGACGGGTGTCTGTGTTCTTTTGCCCATCTTAATCTTTTATTTTTATTGGCCAGTCTGAGATATGTCCTTTTCTTTGCAACTCTGTCTAGAAGGCCAACATCCCTGAGTCGCATCTTCACTGTTGACGTTGAGACTGGTGTTTTGCGGGTACCATTTAATGAAGCTGCCAGTTGAGGACTTGTGAGGTGCCTGTTTCTCAAACTAGACACTCTAATGTACTTGTCCTCTTGCTCAGTTGTGCCCCGGGACCTCACACTACCTCTTTCTATTCTGATAGAGCTAGATTGCACTGTCCTGTGAAGGGAGTAGTACACAGCGTTGTACAAGATTTCCCGCATGGAATAGCCTTCATTTCTCAGAACAAGAATAGACTGACGAGTTTCAGAAGAAAGGTCCTTGTTTCCGGACATTTTGCGCTTGTAATCGAACCCACAAATGCTGATGTTCCAGATAGTCAAGTAGTCTAAAGAAGTCCAGTTTTATTGCTTCTTTAATCAGAACAACAGTATTCAGCTGTGCAATCGTAACTGCAAAATGGTTTTCTAATGATCAATTAGCCTTTTAAAATGATAAACTTGGATTAGCTAACACAACGTGCCTTTGGAACACAGGATTGATGGTTGCTGATAATGGGCCTCTGTAGATATTCCATAAAAAATCTGCCGTTTCCAGCTACAATAGTCAATTACAACATGAACAATGTCTACACTGTGTTTCTGATCAATTTGATGTTATTTTAACAGACATAAAATGTGCTTTTCTTTCAAAAACAAGGAAATTTCTAAGTGACCCCAAACTTTTTGAACGGTAGTGTATGTATATACTGTATATATATAAAAACTGAAATATCATAATTACATAAGTATGCAGGCCCTTTGCTCATTACTTTGTTGAAGCACCTTTGGCAGTGATTACAGACTTAAGTCTTCTTGGGTATGACACTACTACAAGTTTCTCCCATTCTTCTCTGCAGATCCTCTCAAGCTCTGTCAGGTTGGATTGAGAGCGTCGCTGCACAGCCATTTCCATTTTCACAGCCACAACCCTTTGAAATGCAAGAGAAAGGCATAATGCATTATTCCCGCCCAGGTGGAATTTAGATTTTGGCCACTAGATGGCAGCAGTGTATGTGCAAAGTTTTTGACTGATCCAATGAACCATTGTATTTCAAATCAAATCAAATGTATTTGTCACATACACATGGTTAGCAGATGTTAATGCGAGTGTAGCGAAATGCTTGTGCTTCTAGTTCCGACAATGCAGTAATAACCAACGAGTAATCTAACCTAACAATTCCAAAATTATTACCTTATACACACAAGTGTAAAGGGATAAAGAATATATAAAGATATATGAATGAGTGATGGTACAGAACGGCATAGGCAAGATGCAGTAGATGGTAACGAGTACAGTATATACATATGAGATGAGTAATGTAGGGTATGTAAACAAAGTGGCATAGTTTAAAGTGGCTAGTGATACATGTATTACATAAGGATGCAGTAGATGATATAGAGTACAGTATATACATATACATATGAGATGAGTAATGTAGGGTATGTAAACATTATATTAAGTAGCATTATTTCTGTCCAAAATGTTGTATAAAGACTGCCCAAATGTGCCTAATTTGTTTATTGATAACTTTCATGTTCAAAATTGTGCTCTTTGCACAAACAATAGAATGGTATTATTTCACTGTAATAGCTACTGTAAATTGGACAGTGCAGTTAGATTAACAAGAATTTAAGCTTTCTGCCAATATCAGATATGTTCACATCCTGGGAAATGTTATTGTTACTTACAGCCTCATGCTAATTTCATTAGCTCAACCGTCCCGTGGAAGGGACACCAATCCCAAAGAAGTTTAAAATATTTTTATTTAAAAAAAGTTCAATTTAAAAAAGGAGAAATGTTACATTTCAATAGGAGCTGGGTTGGAGAGACCTATGCTGCCACCTACTGTAGTAACAGCAGTGGTGCAGGTATCCTGATAAATAGGAATACACCATTTCCCTTACATCCCAGCAAATGGACAAAGAAGGTCATTTTTTATTGATGAATTGTACCTTACATGGTGAAAATGTTCATTGATTTCATGGTACAAACCCACCAGTGGCAAATTCAGACAGGAACTACGATTTTAGCAGATTACCCAAATTATACATTCAATAAGACTGTCAGAAAGGCTGACAAATGCTGGAGATTCCTTGGTTTCCACATCACCAATCAACTATCATGGTCCAAACACTAAGGCAGTCGTGAAGAGGACACGACAAAACGTATTCCCCCCCAGGAGACTGAAAAGATTTGGCATGGATCCTGACTGAGAACACACTCTCATTTATAGCAATGGGCTAGAGAATAGTTACAGGGATGAATGAGCCAATTGTAAGCTGGGGATGATTAGGTGGCCATGATGTACAGTATGAAGACCAGATTGGGAATATAGTCAGGAAATTGGGGTGTTAACCCCTACGATAAGTGCCATGGAATCTTTAGTGACCACAGATTGTCAGGACACCTGTTTAACATCTCATCCAAATGACAGCATCCTACACAGGGCAATGTCCCAAATCACTGCCCTGGGGAATTGAGATGTATATTTTTTTTAGACCAGAGGAAAGAGTGCCTCCTACTGGCCCTCCAACACCTCTTCCAGCAGCATTTGGTCTCTCATCTAGGGACTGACTAGGACTTTTTCTTTATTTTTACTATTTTCTACATTGTAGGATAATAGTGAATACATCAAAAACCAATATCACTACCTTAAAACACAACCTTATGGGACAATACTTGGATAGATTTACAGAATTCACGGAAAAATTGGTCCACATGGAAAATAAAGGCATGGAAACAATAAATGACTGGAATGAGTAGGAGTGTCCAAACCTTTGACTGGTACTGTACAGTAAAGGGATGATTCATTTGGTTCATGTTTATTTTTCATGGATGATTCATTTGGTTCACATGTGTGTGGATTGGGATTCATTGTGCTGTGTGTAACCGAACAGATTGGTCAGGGGACGGTTAAGGCTGGTTTGTTCCAGAAATCCCTGTTGAGATTGTTTTCATTACTGGCGTGATCTACCGTTTGCACAAAGAAACAAAAGTAAAGTAGAATGAAACATTGGTTACATCTCAAATGGCACCATATTCCCTATTTTAGACCCTACTTTAGACCAGAACCCTATAGAACCATATTCCCTACATAGTGCACTACTTTAGACCAGAACCCTATAGAACCATATTCCCTACATAGTGCACTACTTTAGACCAGAACCCTATAGAACCATATTCCCTACATAGTGCACTACTTTAGACCAGAACCCTATAGAACCATATTCCCTAAATAGTGCACTACTTTAGACCAGAACCCTATAGAACCATATTCCCTACATAGTGCACTACTTTAGACCAGAACCCTATAGAACCATATTCCCTATATAGTGCACTACTTTAGACCAGAACCCTATAGAACCATATTCCCTACATAGTGCACTACTTTAGACCAGAACCCTATAGAACCATATTCCCTACATAGTGCACTACTTTTGACTATGGGCCCTATAGAACCATATTCCTTACATAGTGCACTACTTTAGACCAGAACCCTATAGAACCATATTCCCTACATAGTGCACTACTTTTGACTATGGGCCCTGTAGAACCATATTCCCTATATAGTGCACTACTTTAGACCAGAACCCTATAGAACCATATTCCCTACATAGTGCACTACTTTTGACTATGGGCCCTATAACAGTGCACTCTATAGGAAACAGGGTGCCATTTTAGACACATTCAAATATAATAGAAGAATATAATGAGGGTTTTATTCTCCTTTGTTAAACTAAATAGGATATTTTACAGTTGGCTTCTTGCATACTAGTATGATGTCAGCGGTGGACTCTGACTGGGCTTGATTTAGGAAAATCACAATGTATTTAGTTTCACTGGTGAATCTCTAGACTGGTGAATCAAGACTGATGAATCTCTAGACTGGTGAATCTCTAGACTGGTGAATCAAGACTGGTGATTCTCTAGACTGGTGAATCAAGGCTGGTGATTCTCTAGACTGGTGAATGTCTAGACTGGTGATTCTCTAGACTGGTGAATGTCTAGACTGGTGAATCTCAAGACTGGTGAATCTCTAGACTGGTGAATCTCTAGACTGGTGAATCTCTAGACTGGTGAATCTCGAGACTGGTGAATCTAGACTGGTGAGTCTCTAGACTGGTGAATCAAGACTGGTGATTCTCTAGACTGGTTAATCAAGGCTGGTGATTCTCTAGACTGGTGAATGTGTAGACTGGTGAATGTCTAGACTGGTGATTCTCTAGACTGGTGAATGTCTAGACTGGTGATTCTCTAGACTGGTGATTCTCTAGACTGGTGAATCTAGACTGGTGAGTCTCTAGACTGGTGAATCAAGACTGGTGATTCTCTAGACTGGTGAATCTAGACTGGTGAGTCTGTAGACTGGTGAATCAAGGCTGGTGATTCTCTAGACTGGTGAATGTCTAGACTGGTGATTCTCTAGACTGGTGAATGTCTAGACTGGTGAATCTCAAGACTGGTGAATCTCTAGACTGGTGAATCTCTAGACTGGTGAATCTCTAGACTGGTGAATCTCTAGACTGGTGAATCTCGAGACTGGTGAATCTAGACTGGTGAGTCTCTAGACTGGTAAATCAAGACTGGTGATTCTCTAGACTGGTTAATCAAGGCTGGTGATTCTCTAGACTGGTGAATGTCTAGACTGGTGAATGTCTAGACTGGTGATTCTCTAGACTGGTGAATGTCTAGACTGGTGATTCTCTAGACTGGTGAATCAAGACTGGTGATTCTCTAGACTGGTGAATGTCTAGACTGGTGATTCTCTAGACTGGTGATTCTCTAGACTGGTGAATCTAGACTGGTGAATCTAGACTGGTGAATCTAGACTGATGAATCTCTAGACTGGTGAATCAAGACTGGCGAGTCTCTAGACTGGTGAATGAAGACTGGTGATTATCTAGACTGGTGAATGTCTAGACTGGTGAATCTCTAGACTGGTGAATTTATAGACTGGTGAATCAAGACTGGTGAATCTCTAGACTGGTGAATCTCTAGACTGGTGAATCTCTAGACTGGTGAATCTAGACTGGTGAATATCAAGACTGGTGAATCTAGACTGGTGAATCTAGACTGGCGAATCTAGACTGGTGATTCTCTAGACTGGTGATTCTCTAGACTGGTGAATCTAGACTGGTGAATCTAGACTGGTGAATCTCTAGACTGGTGAATCTCTAGACTGGTGAATCTAGACTGGTGAATATAGACTGGTGAATCAAGACTGGTGAATGTCTAGACTGGTGATTCTCTAGACTGGTAAATCTAGACTGGTGAATGTCTAGACTGGTGAATCTCTAGACTGGTGAATGTCTAGACTGGTGAATCTCTAGACTGGTGAATGTCTAGACTGGTGAATGTCTAGACTGGTGAATCTCTAGACTGGTGAATCTCTAGACTGGTGAATGTCTAGACTGGTGAATCTCTAGACTGGTGATTCTCTAGACTGGTGATTCTCTAGACTGGTGATTCTCTAGACTGGTGAATCTAGACTGGTGAGTCTCTAGACTGGTGAATCAAGACTGGTGATTCTCTAGACTGGTGAATCAAGGCTGGTGATTCTCTAGACTGGTGAATGTCTAGACTGGTGATTCTCTAGACTGGTGAATGTCTAGACTGGTGAATCTCAAGACTGGTGAATCTCTAGACTGGTGAATCTAGACTGGTGAGTCTCTAGACTGGTGAATCAAGGCTGGTGATTCTCTAGACTGGTGAATGTCTAGAATGGTGATTCTCTAGACTGGTGAATGTCTAGACTGGTGAATCTCTAGACTGGTGAATCTCTAGACTGGTGAATCTCTAGACTGGTGAATGTCTAGACTGGTGATTCTCTAGACTGGTGAATCTAGACTGGTGATTCTCTAGACTGGTGAATCTCAAAACTGGTGAATCTCTAGACTGGTGAATCTCTAGACTGGTGAATCTCTAGACTGGTGATTCTCTAGACTAGTGATTCTCTAGACTGGTGAATCTAGACTGGTGAGTCTCTAGACTGGTGAATCAAGACTGGTGATTCTCTAGATTGGTGAATCAAGGCTGGTGATTCTCTAGACTGGTGAATCAAGGCTGGTGATTCTCTAGACTGGTGAATGTCTAGACTGGTGATTCTCTAGACTGGTGAATGTCTAGACTGGTGAATCTCAAGACTGGTGAATCTCTAGACTGGTGAATGTCTAGACTGGTGAATCTCTAGACTGGTGATTCTCTAGACTGGTGATTCTCTAGACTGGTGATTCTCTAGACTGGTGAATCTAGACTGGTGAGTCTCTAGACTGGTGAATCAAGACTGGTGATTCTCTAGACTGGTGAATCAAGGCTGGTGATTCTCTAGACTGGTGAATGTCTAGACTGGTGATTCTCTAGACTGGTGAATGTCTAGACTGGTGAATCTCAAGACTGGTGAATCTCTAGACTGGTGAATCTCTAGACTGGTGAATCTCTAGACTGGTGAATCTCGAGACTGGTGAATCTAGACTGGTGAGTCTCTAGACTGGTGAATCAAGACTGGTGATTCTCTAGACTGGTTAATCAAGGCTGGTGATTCTCTAGACTGGTGAATGTCTAGACTGGTGAATGTCTAGACTCGTGATTCTCTAGACTGGTGAATGTCTAGACTGGTGATTATCTAGACTGGTGAATCAAGACTGGTGATTCTCTAGACTGCTGAATGTCTAGACTGGTGAATGTCTAGACTGGTGATTCTCTAGACTGGTGAATGTCTAGACTGGTGAATGTCTAGACTGGTGATTCTCTAGACTGGTGAATCTAGACTGATGAATCTCTAGACTGGTGAATCAAGAATGGCGAGTCTCTAGACTGGTGAATGAAGACTGGTGATTCTCTAGACTGGTGAATCAAGACTGGTGATTCTCTAGACTCGTGAATCAAGACTGGTGATTATCTAGACTGGTGAATGTCTAGACTGGTGAATGTCTAGACTGGTGAATTTATAGACTGGTGAATCAAGACTGGTGATTCTCTAGACTGGTGAATGTCTAGACTGGTGAATCTCTAGACTGGTGAATCTCTAGACTGGTGAATCTCTAGACTGGTGAATCTAGACTGGTGAATATCAAGACTGGTGAATCTAGACTGGTGAATCTAGACTGGCGAATCTAGACTGGTGATTCTCTAGACTGGGGATTCTCTAGACTGGTGAATCTAGACTGGTGAATCTAGACTGGTGAATCTCTAGACTGGTGAATCTCTAGACTGGTGAATCTAGACTGGTGAATCTAGACTGGTGAATATAGACTGGTGAATGTCTAGACTGGTGATTCTCTAGACTGGTAAATCTAGACTGGTGAATCTCTAGACTGGTGAATACACACTGGTGAATCTAGACTGGTGAATGTCTAGACTGGTGAATGTCTAGACTGGTGAATCAAGACTGGTGAATCTCTAGACTGGTGAATCAAGACAGGTGATTCTCTAGACTGGTGATTGTCTAGACTGGTGAATTTTCAAGACTGGTGAATCTCTAGACTGGTGAATCTCTAGACTGGTGAATCTCTAGACTGGTGAGTCTCTAGACTGGTGAATCAAGACTGGTGATTCTCTAGACTGGTGAATCTAGACTGGTGAGTCTCTAGACTGGTGAATCAAGACTGGTGATTCTCTAGACTGGTGAATCAAGGCTGGTGATTCTCTAGACTGGTGAATGTCTAGACTGGTGATTCTCTAGACTGGTGAATGTCTAGACTGGTGAATCTCTAGACTGGTGAATCTTTAGACTGGTGAACGTCTAGACTGGTGAATGTCTAGACTGGTGATTCTCTAGACTGGTGAATCTAGACTGGTGATTCTCTAGACTGGTGAATCTCAAAACTGGTGAATCTCTAGACTGGTGATTCTCTAGACTAGTGATTCTCTAGACTGGTGAATCTAGACTGGTGAGTCTCTAGACTGGTGAATCAAGACTGGTGATTCTCTAGATTGGTGAATCAAGGCTGGTGATTCTCTAGACTGGTGAATGTCTAGACTGGTGATTCTCTAGACTGGTGAATGTCTAGACTGGTGAATGTCTAGACTGGTGAATCTCTAGACTGGTGAATCTCTAGACTGGTGAATCTCTAGACTGGTGAATCTCTGAGACTGGTGAATCTAGACTGGTGAGTCTCTAGACTGGTGAATCAAGACTGGTGATTCTCTAGACTGGTTAATCAAGGCTGGTGATTCTCTAGACTGGTGAATGTCTAGACTGGTGAATGTCTAGACTGGTGATTCTCTAGACTGGTGAATGTCTAGACTGGTGATTCTCTAGACTGGTGATTCTCTAGACTGGTGAATCTAGACTGGTGAGTCTCTAGACTGGTGAATCAAGACTGGTGATTCTCTAGACTGGTGAATCTAGACTGGTGAGTCTCTAGACTGGTGAATCAAGACTGGTGATTCTCTAGACTGGTGAATCAAGGCTGGTGATTCTGGTGAGACTGGTGAATGTCTAGACTGGTGATTCTCTAGACTGGTGAATGTCTAGACTGGTGAATCTCTAGACTGGTGAATCTCTAGACTGGTGAATGTCTAGACTGGTGAATCTCTAGACTGGTGAATGTCTAGACTGGTGATTCTCTAGACTGGTGAATCTCTAGACTGGTGAATCTAGACTGGTGAGTCTAGACTGGTGAATCTCTAGACTGGTGATTCTCTAGACTGGTGAATCTAGACTGGTGATTCTCTAGACTGGTGAATCTCAAGACTGGTGAATCTCTAGACTGGTGAATCTATAGACTGGTGATTCTCTAGACTGGTGAATCAAGGCTGGTGATTCTCTAGACTGGTGAATGTGTAGACTGGTGAATCTCTAGACTGGTGATTCTCTAGACTGGTGAATGTCTAGACTGGTGAATTCTCTAGACTGGTGAATCTCTAGACTGGTGAATCTCTAGACTGGTGATTCTCTAGACTGGTGAATCAAGACTGGTGATTCTCTAGACTGGTGAATGTCTAGACTGGTGATTCTCTAGACTGGTGAATGTCTAGACTGGTGAATCTCTAGACTGGTGAATGAATCTCTAGACTGGTGAATGTCTAGACTGGTGATTCTCTAGACTGGTGAATCTAGACTGGTGATTCTCTAGACTGGTGAATCTCTAAACTGGTGAATCTCTAGACTGGTGATTCTCTAGACTAGTGATTCTCTAGACTGGTGAATCTAGACTGGTGAGTCTCTAGACTGGTGAATCAAGACTGGTGATTCTCTAGACTGGTGAATCAAGGCTGGTGATTCTCTAGACTGGTGAATGTCTAGACTGGTGATTCTCTAGACTGGTGAATGTCTAGACTGGTGAATCTCTAGACTGGTGAATCTCTAGACTGGTGAATCTCTAGACTGGTGAATCTCTAGACTGGTGAATCTCTGGTGAGAGACTGGTGAATCTAGACTGGTGAGTCTCTAGACTGGTCAATCAAGACTGGTGATTCTCTAGACTGGTTAATCAAAGCTGGTGATTCTCTAGACTGGTGAATGTCTAGACTGGTGAATGTCTAGACTGGTGATTCTCTAGACTGGTGAATGTCTAGACTGGTGATTCTCTAGACTGGTGATTCTCTAGACTGGTGAATCTAGACTGGTGAGTCTCTAGACTGGTGAATCAAGACTGGTGATTCTCTAGACTGGTGAATCAAGACTGGTGAGTCTCTAGACTGGTGAATCAAGACTGGTGATTCTCTAGACTGGTGAATCAAGACTGGTGATTCTCTAGACTGGTGAATCAAGACTGGTGAATCTCTAGACTGGTGAATCTCTAGACTGGTGAATGTCTAGACTGGTGATTCTCTAGACTGGTGAATCAAGACTGGTGATTCTCTAGACTGGTGAATCTCAAAACTGGTGAATCTCTAGACTGGTGATTCTCTAGACTGTGATTCTCTAGACTGGTGAATCTAGACTGGTGAGTCTCTAGACTGGTGAATCAAGACTGGTGATTCTCTAGACTGGTGAATCAAGACTGGTGATTCTCTAGACTGGTGAATGTCTAGACTGGTGATTCTCTAGACTGGTGAATGTCTAGACTGGTGAATGAATCTAGACTGGTGAATCTCTAGACTGGTGAATCTCTAGACTGGTGAATCTCTAGACTGGTGAATCTCTAGACTGGTGAATCTAGACAGGAATACAGTCTCTAGACTGGTGAATCAAGACTGGTGATTCTCTAGACTGGTTAATCAAGACTGGTGATTCTCTAGACTGGTGAATGTGTAGACTGGTGAATGTCTAGACTGGTGATTCTCTAGACTGGTGAATGTCTAGACTGGTGAATCTCTAGACTGGTGATTCTCTAGACTGGTGAATCTCTAGACTGGTGAGTCTCTAGACTGGTGAATCAAGACTGGTGATTCTCTAGACTGGTGAATCTAGACTGGTGAGTCTCTAGACTGGTGAATCAAGACTGGTGATTCTCTAGACTGGTGAATCAAGGCTGGTGATTCTCTAGACTGGTGAATGTCTAGACTGGTGATTCTCTAGACTGGTGAATGTCTAGACTGGTGAATCTCTAGACTGGTGAATCTTTAGACTGGTGAATGTCTAGACTGGTGAATTCTCTAGACTGGTGAATCTAGACTGGTGAATCTCTAGACTGGTGATTCTCTAGACTGGTGAATCTCAAGACTGGTGAATCTCTAGTCTAGACTGGTGAATCTAGACTGGTGATTCTCTAGACTGGTGAATCAAGACTGGTGAATTCTCTAGACTGGTGAATCTGGTGATTCTCTAGACTGGTGAATCTAGACTGGTGAGTCTCTAGACTGGTGAATCAAGACTGGTGATTCTCTAGACTGGTGAATCTAGACTGGTGATTCTCTAGACTGGTGAATCTCAAGACTGGTGAATCTCTAGACTGGTGAATCTATAGACTGGTGATTCTCTAGACTGGTTAATCAAGGCTGGTGATTCTCTAGACTGGTGAATGTGTAGACTGGTGAATGTCTAGACTGGTGATTCTCTAGACTGGTGAATGTCTAGACTGGTGATTCTCTAGACTGGTGATTCTCTAGACTGGTGAATCTAGACTGGTGATTCTCTAGACTGGTGAATCAAGGCTGGTGATTCTCTAGACTGGTGAATGTCTAGACTGGTGATTCTCTAGACTGGTGAATGTCTAGACTGGTGAATCTCTAGACTGGTGAATCTCTAGACTGGTGAATGTCTAGACTGGTGATTCTCTAGACTGGTGAATCTAGACTGGTGATTCTCTAGACTGGTGAATCTCAAAACTGGTGAATCTCTAGACTGGTGATTCTCTAGACTAGTGATTCTCTAGACTGGTGAATCTAGACTGGTGAGTCTCTAGACTGGTGAATCAAGACTGGTGATTCTCTAGATTGGTGAATCAAGGCTGGTGATTCTCTAGACTGGTGAATGTCTAGACTGGTGATTCTCTAGACTGGTGAATGTCTAGACTGGTGAATCTCTAGACTGGTGAATCTCTAGACTGGTGAATCTCTAGACTGGTGAATCTCTAGACTGGTGAATCTCGAGACTGGTGAATCTAGACTGGTGAGTCTCTAGACTGGTCAATCAAGACTGGTGATTCTCTAGACTGGTTAATCAAAGCTGGTGATTCTCTAGACTGGTGAATGTGTAGACTGGTGAATGTCTAGATGGGTGATTCTCTAGACTGGTGAATGTCTAGACTGGTGATTCTCTAGACTGGTGATTCTCTAGACTGGTGAATCTAGACTGGTGAGTCTCTAGACTGGTGAATCAAGACTGGTGATTCTCTAGACTGGTGAATCTAGACTGGTGAGTCTCTAGACTGGTGAATCAAGACTGGTGATTCTCTAGACTGGTGAATCAAGGCTGGTGATTCTCTAGACTGGTGAATGTCTAGACTGGTGAATCTCTAGACTGGTGAATCTCTAGACTGGTGAATGTCTAGACTGGTGATTCTCTAGACTGGTGAATCTAGACTGGTGATTCTCTAGACTGGTGAATCTCAAAACTGGTGAATCTCTAGACTGGTGATTCTCTAGACTAGTGATTCTCTAGACTGGTGAATCTAGACTGGTGAGTCTCTAGACTGGTGAATCAAGACTGGTGATTCTCTAGATTGGTGAATCAAGGCTGGTGATTCTCTAGACTGGTGAATGTCTAGACTGGTGATTCTCTAGACTGGTGAATGTCTAGACTGGTGAATCTCTAGACTGGTGAATCTCTAGACTGGTGAATCTCTAGACTGGTGAATCTCTAGACTGGTGAATCTCGAGACTGGTGAATCTAGACTGGTGAGTCTCTAGACTGGTCAATCAAGACTGGTGATTCTCTAGACTGGTTAATCAAAGCTGGTGATTCTCTAGACTGGTGAATGTGTAGACTGGTGAATGTCTAGATGGGTGATTCTCTAGACTGGTGAATGTCTAGACTGGTGATTCTCTAGACTGGTGATTCTCTAGACTGGTGAATCTAGACTGGTGAGTCTCTAGACTGGTGAATCAAGACTGGTGATTCTCTAGACTGGTGAATCTAGACTGGTGAGTCTCTAGACTGGTGAATCAAGACTGGTGATTCTCTAGACTGGTGAATCAAGGCTGGTGATTCTCTAGACTGGTGAATGTCTAGACTGGTGATTCTCTAGACTGGTGAATGTCTAGACCGGTGAATCTCTAGACTGGTGAATCTCTAGACTGGTGAATGTCTAGACTGGTGATTCTCTAGACTGGTGAATCTCAAGACTGGTGAATCTCTAGACTGGTGAATCTCTAGACTGGTGAATCTCTAGACTGGTGAATCTCTAGACTGGTGAATCTCGAGACTGGTGAATCTAGACTGGTGAGTCTCTAGACTGGTGAATCAAGACTGGTGATTCTCTAGACTGGTGAATCTAGACTGGTGAGTCTCTAGACTGGTGAATCAAGACTAGACTGGTGAATCTCTAGAATGTCTAGTGAATTCTCTAGACTGGTGAATCTCTAGACTGGTGAATCTCTAGACTGGTGAATCTCTAGACTGGTGAATCTCTAGACTGGTGAATCTGGTGAATCTCTAGACTGGTGAATCTCTAGACTGGTGAATCTCTAGACTGGTGATTCTCTAGACTAGTGATTCTCTAGACTGGTGAATCTAGACTGGTGAGTCTCTAGACTGGTGAATCAAGACTGGTGATTCTCTAGATTGGTGAATCAAGGCTGGTGATTCTCTAGACTGGTGAATGTCTAGACTGGTGATTCTCTAGACTGGTGAATGTCTAGACTGGTGAATCTCTAGACTGGTGAATCTCTAGACTGGTGAATCTCTAGACTGGTGAATCTCTAGACTGGTGAATCTCTAGACTGGTGAATCTAGACTGGTGAGTCTCTAGACTGGTGAATCAAGACTGGTGATTCTCTAGACTGGTTAATCAAGGCTGGTGATTCTCTAGACTGGTGAATGTGTAGACTGGTGAATGTCTAGACTGGTGATTCTCTAGACTGGTGAATGTCTAGACTGGTGATTCTCTAGACTGGTGATTCTCTAGACTGGTGAATCTAGACTGGTGAGTCTCTAGACTGGTGAATCAAGACTGGTGATTCTCTAGACTGGTGAATCTAGACTGGTGAGTCTCTAGACTGGTGAATCAAGACTGGTGATTCTCTAGACTGGTGAATCAAGGCTGGTGATTCTCTAGACTGGTGAATGTCTAGACTGGTGATTCTCTAGACTGGTGAATGTCTAGACCGGTGAATCTCTAGACTGGTGAATCTCTAGACTGGTGAATCTCTAGACTGGTGAATGTCTAGACTGGTGATTCTCTAGACTGGTGAATCTAGACTGGTGATTCTCTAGACTGGTGGATCTCAAGACTGGTGAATCTCTAGACTGGTGAATCTATAGACTGGTGATTCTCTAGACTGGTTAATCAAGGCTGGTGATTCTCTAGACTGGTGAATGTGTAGACTGGTGAATGTCTAGACTGGTGATTCTCTAGACTGGTGAATGTCTAGACTGGTGATTCTCTAGACTGGTGATTCTCTAGACTGGTGAATCTAGACTGGTGAGTCTCTAGACTGGTGAATCAAGACTGGTGATTCTCTAGACTGGTGAATCTAGACTGGTGATTCTCTAGACTGGTGAATCTCAAGACTGGTGAATCTCTAGACTGGTGAATCTATAGACTGGTGATTCTCTAGACTGGTTAATCAAGGCTGGTGATTCTCTAGACTGGTGAATGTGTAGACTGGTGAATGTCTAGACTGGTGATTCTCTAGACTGGTGAATGTCTAGACTGGTGATTCTCTAGACTGGTGATTCTCTAGACTGGTGAATCTCTGGACTGGGTGAATCTAGACTGGTGATTCTCTAGACTGGTGAATCAAGACTGGTGATTCTCTAGACTGGTGAATGTCTAGACTGGTGATTCTCTAGACTGGTGAATGTCTAGACTGGTGAATCTCTAGACTGGTGAATCTCTAGACTGGTGAATGTCTAGACTGGTGATTCTCTGGTGAATCTAGACTGATTCTCTAGACTGGTGAATCTAGACTGGTGAGTCTCTAGACTGGTGAATCAAGACTGGTGATTCTCTAGACTGGTGAATCTAGACTGGTGATTCTCTAGACTGGTGAATCTCAAACTGGTGAATCTCTAGACTGGTGATTCTCTAGACTGGTGATTCTCTAGACTGGTGAATCTAGACTGATTCTCTAGACTGGTGAATCTGACTGGTGATTCTCTAGATTGGTGAATCAAGACTGGTGATTCTCTAGACTGGTGAATCAAGACTGGTGATTCTCTAGACTGGTGAATGTCTAGACTGGTGAATCTCTAGACTGGTGAATCTCAAGACTGGTGAATCTCTAGACTGGTGATTCTCTAGACTGGTGAATCTCTAGACTGGTGAATCTAGACTGGTGAGTCTCTAGACTGGTGAATCAAGACTAGTGACTGGTCAAAATGATTCTCTAGACTGGTGAGACTGGTGAATGTCTAGACTGGTGATTCTCTAGACTGGTGATTCTCTAGACTGGTGAATCTAGACTGGTGATTCTCTAGACTGTCTCTAGACTGGTGAATCAAGACTGGTGATTCTCTAGACTGGTGAATCTAGACTGGTGATTCTAGACTGGTGATTCTCTAGACTGGTGAATCAAGGCTGGTGATTCTCTAGACTGGTGAATGTCTAGACTGGTGATTCTCTAGACTGGTGAATGTCTAGACCGGTGAATCTCTAGACTGGTGAATCTCTAGACTGGTGAATGTCTAGACTGGTGATTCTCTAGACTGGTGAATCTCAAGACTGGTGAATCTCTAGACTGGTGAATCTCTAGACTGGTGAATCTCTAGACTGGTGAATCTCTAGACTGGTGAATCTCGAGACTGGTGAATCTAGACTGGTGAGTCTCTAGACTGGTGAATCAAGACTGGTGATTCTCTAGACTGGTGAATGTCTAGACTGGTGATTCTCTAGACTGGTGAATGTCTAGACTGGTGATTCTCTAGACTGGTGAATGTCTAGACTGGTGATTCTCTAGACTGGTGATTCTCTAGACTGGTGAATCTAGACTGGTGAATCTAGACTGGTGAATCTAGACTGATGAATCTCTAGACTGGTGAATCAAGACTGGCGAATCTCTAGACTGGTGAATGAAGACTGGTGATTCTCTAGACTGGTGAATCTCTAGACTGGTGAATATCAAGACTGGTGAATCTAGACTGGTGAATCTAGACTGGTGAATGTCTAGACTGGTGAATGTCTAGACTGGTGAATCTCAAGACTGGTGAATTTCTAGACTGGTGAATCTCTAGACTGGTGAATGTCTAGACTGGTGAATCTCTAGACTGGTGAATCTTTAGACTGGTGAACGTCTAGACTGGTGAATGTCTAGACTGGTGATTCTCTAGACTGGTGAATCTAGACTGGTGATTCTCTAGACTGGTGAATCTCAAAACTGGTGAATCTCTAGACTGGTGATTCTCTAGACTAGTGATTCTCTAGACTGGTGAATCTAGACTGGTGAGTCTCTAGACTGGTGAATCAAGACTGGTGATTCTCTAGATTGGTGAATCAAGGCTGGTGATTCTCTAGACTGGTGAATGTCTAGACTGGTGATTCTCTAGACTGGTGAATGTCTAGACTGGTGAATCTCTAGACTGGTGAATCTCTAGACTGGTGAATCTCTAGACTGGTGAATCTCTAGACTGGTGAATCTCGAGACTGGTGAATCTAGACTGGTGAGTCTCTAGACTGGTGAATCAAGACTGGTGATTCTCTAGACTGGTTAATCAAGGCTGGTGATTCTCTAGACTGGTGAATGTGTAGACTGGTGAATGTCTAGACTGGTGATTCTCTAGACTGGTGAATGTCTAGACTGGTGATTCTCTAGACTGGTGATTCTCTAGACTGGTGAATCTAGACTGGTGAGTCTCTAGACTGGTGAATCAAGACTGGTGATTCTCTAGACTGGTGAATCTAGACTGGTGAGTCTCTAGACTGGTGAATCAAGACTGGTGATTCTCTAGACTGGTGAATCAAGGCTGGTGATTCTCTAGACTGGTGAATGTCTAGACTGGTGATTCTCTAGACTGGTGAATGTCTAGACCGGTGAATCTCTAGACTGGTGAATCTCTAGACTGGTGAATGTCTAGACTGGTGATTCTCTAGACTGGTGAATCTAGACTGGTGATTCTCTAGACTGGTGGATCTCAAGACTGGTGAATCTCTAGACTGGTGAATCTATAGACTGGTGATTCTCTAGACTGGTTAATCAAGGCTGGTGATTCTCTAGACTGGTGAATGTGTAGACTGGTGAATGTCTAGACTGGTGATTCTCTAGACTGGTGAATGTCTAGACTGGTGATTCTCTAGACTGGTGATTCTCTAGACTGGTGAATCTAGACTGGTGAGTCTCTAGACTGGTGAATCAAGACTGGTGATTCTCTAGACTGGTGAATCTAGACTGGTGATTCTCTAGACTGGTGAATCTAGACTGGTGATTCTCTAGACTGGTGAATCTCAAGACTGGTGAATCTCTAGACTGGTGAATCTATAGACTGGTGATTCTCTAGACTGGTTAATCAAGGCTGGTGATTCTCTAGACTGGTGAATGTGTAGACTGGTGAATGTCTAGACTGGTGATTCTCTAGACTGGTGAATGTCTAGACTGGTGATTCTCTAGACTGGTGATTCTCTAGACTGGTGAATCTAGACTGGTGATTCTCTAGACTGGTGAATCAAGGCTGGTGATTCTCTAGACTGGTGAATGTCTAGACTGGTGATTCTCTAGACTGGTGAATGTCTAGACTGGTGAATCTCTAGACTGGTGAATCTCTAGACTGGTGAATGTCTAGACTGGTGATTCTCTAGACTAGTGATTCTCTAGACTGGTGAATCTAGACTGGTGAGTCTCTAGACTGGTGAATCAAGACTGGTGATTCTCTAGACTGGTGAATCTAGACTGGTGATTCTCTAGACTGGTGAATCTCAAAACTGGTGAATCTCTAGACTGGTGATTCTCTAGACTAGTGATTCTCTAGACTGGTGAATCTAGACTGGTGAGTCTCTAGACTGGTGAATCAAGACTGGTGATTCTCTAGATTGGTGAATCAAGGCTGGTGATTCTCTAGACTGGTGAATGTCTAGACTGGTGATTCTCTAGACTGGTGAATGTCTAGACTGGTGAATCTCTAGACTGGTGAATCTCTAGACTGGTGAATCTCTAGACTGGTGAATCTCTAGACTGGTGAATCTCGAGACTGGTGAATCTAGACTGGTGAGTCTCTAGACTGGTCAATCAAGACTGGTGATTCTCTAGACTGGTTAATCAAAGCTGGTGATTCTCTAGACTGGTGAATGTGTAGACTGGTGAATGTCTAGACTGGTGATTCTCTAGACTGGTGAATGTCTAGACTGGTGATTCTCTAGACTGGTGATTCTCTAGACTGGTGAATCTAGACTGGTGAGTCTCTAGACTGGTGAATCAAGACTGGTGATTCTCTAGACTGGTGAATCTAGACTGGTGAGTCTCTAGACTGGTGAATCAAGACTGGTGATTCTCTAGACTGGTGAATCAAGGCTGGTGATTCTCTAGACTGGTGAATGTCTAGACTGGTGATTCTCTAGACTGGTGAATGTCTAGACCGGTGAATCTCTAGACTGGTGAATCTCTAGACTGGTGAATGTGTAGACTGGTGATTCTCTAGACTGGTGAATCTCAAGACTGGTGAATCTCTAGACTGGTGAATCTCTAGACTGGTGAATCTCTAGACTGGTGAATCTCTAGACTGGTGAATCTCGAGACTGGTGAATCTAGACTGGTGAGTCTCTAGACTGGTGAATCAAGACTGGTGATTCTCTAGACTGGTGAATGTCTAGACTGGTGATTCTCTAGACTGGTGAATGTCTAGACTGGTGATTCTCTAGACTGGTGAATGTCTAGACTGGTGATTCTCTAGACTGGTGATTCTCTAGACTGGTGAATCTAGACTGGTGAATCTAGACTGGTGAATATAGACTGATGAATCTCTAGACTGGTGAATCAAGACTGGCGAATCTCTAGACTGGTGAATGAAGACTGGTGATTCTCTAGACTGGTGAATCTCTAGACTGGTGAATATCAAGACTGGTGAATCTAGACTGGTGAATCTAGACTGGTGAATGTCTAGACTGGTGAATGTCTAGACTGGTGAATCTCAAGACTGGTGAATTTCTAGACTGGTGAATTTCTAGACTGGTGAATCAAGACTGGTGATTCTCTAGACTGGTGAATCAAGACTGGTGATTCTCTAGACTGGTGAATTTCTAGACTATTGAATGTCTAGACTGGTGAATGTCTAGACTGGTGAATGTCTAGACTGGTGAATCTCTAGACTGGTGAATCTCTAGACTGGTGATTCTCTAGACTGGTGAATGTCTAGACTGGTGAATCTCTAGACTGGTGAATCTCTAGACTGGTGAATCTCTAGACTGGTGAATATCTAGACTGGTGAATCTCTAGACTGGTGAATCTCGAGACTGGTGAATCAAGACTGGTGATTCTCTAGACTGGTTAATCAAGGCTGGTGATTCTCTAGACTGGTGAATGTCTAGACTGGTGAATGTCTAGACTGGTGATTCTCTAGACTGGTGAATGTCTAGACTGGTGATTCTCTAGACTGGTGAATCAAGACTGGTGATTCTCTAGACTGGTGAATGTCTAGACTGGTGAATGTCTAGACTGGTGATTCTCTAGACTGGTGAATGTCTAGACTGGTGAATGTCTAGACTGGTGATTCTCTAGACTGGTGAATCTAGACTGGTGAATCTAGACTGGTGAATCTAGACTGATGAATCTCTAGACCGGTGAATCAAGACTGGCGAGTCTCTAGACTGGTGAATGAAGACTGGTGATTCTCTAGACTGGTGAATCAAGACTGGTGATTCTCTAGACTCGTGAATCAAGACTGGTGATTATCTAGACTGGTGAATGTCTAGACTGGTGAATCTCTTGACTGGTGAATTTATAGACTGGTGAATCAAGACTGGTGATTCTCTAGACTGGTGAATGTCTAGACTGGTGAATCTCTAGACTGGTGAATCTCTAGACTGGTGAATATCAAGACTGGTGAATCTAGACTGGTGAATCTAGACAGGCGAATCTAGACTGGTGATTCTCTAGACTGGTGATTCTCTAGACTGGTGAATCTAGACTGGTGAATCTAGACTGGTGAATCTCTAGACTGGTGAATCTCTAGACTGGTGAATCTAGACTGGTGAATATAGACTGGTGAATCAAGACTGGTGAATGTCTAGACTGGTGATTCTCTAGACTGGTAAATCTAGACTGGTGAATCTCTAGACTGGTAAATCTAGACTGGTGAATCTCTAGACTGGTGAATACACACTGGTGAATCTAGACTGGTGAATGTCTAGACTGGTGAATCTCAAGACTGGTGAATTTCTAGACTGGTGAATCAAGACTGGTGAATCTCTAGACTGGTGAATCAAGACTGGTGATTCTCTAGACTGGTGAATTTCTAGACTATTGAATGTCTAGACTGGTGAATGTCTAGACTGGTGAATCTCAAGACTGGTGAATCTCTAGACTGGTGAATCTAGACTGGTGAATCTCTAGACTGGTGATTGTCTAGACTGGTGAATTTTCAAGACTGGTGAATCTCTAGACTGGTGAATTCTCTAGACTGGTGAATCAAGACTGGTGATTCTCTAGACTGGTGAATCTAGACTGGTGAATCTCTAGACTGGTGATTCAAGACTGGTGATTCTCTAGACTGGTGAATCAAGACTGGTGATTCTCTAGACTGGTGAATGTCTAGACTGGTGATTCTCTAGACTGGTGAATCTAGACTGGTGAATCTCTAGACTGGTGAATCTCTAGACTGGTGAATCTCTAGACTGGTGAATGTCTAGACTGGTGATTCTCTAGACTGGTGAATGTCTAGACTGGTGAATGTCTAGACTGGTGAATCTCAAGACTGGTGAATCTCTAGACTGGTGAATCAAGACTGGTGATTCTCTAGACTGGTGAATCTAGACTGGTGATTCTCTAGACTGGTGAATCTAGACTGGTGATTCTCTAGACTGGTGAATCTAGACTGGTGAATCTCTAGACTGGTGAATCTCAAGACTGGTGAATGTCTAGACTGGTGATTCTCTAGACTGGTGAATCTCTAGACTGGTGATTCTCTAGACTGGTGATTCTCTAGACTGGTGAATCTAGACTGGTGATTCTCTAGACTGGTGAATCAAGACTGGTGATTCTCTAGACTGGTGAATCAAGGCTGGTGATTCTCTAGACTGGTGAATGTCTAGACTGGTGATTCTCTAGACTGGTGAATGTCTAGACTGGTGAATCTCTAGACTGGTGATTCTCTAGACTAGTGATTCTCTAGACTGGTGAATCTAGACTGGTGAGTCTCTAGACTGGTGAATCAAGACTGGTGATTCTCTAGACTGGTGAATCAAGACTGGTGATTCTCTAGACTGGTGAATGTGTAGACTGGTGAATGTCTAGACTGGTGATTCTCTAGACTGGTGATTGTCTAGACTGGTGATTCTCTAGACTGGTGAATCTAGACTGGTGAGTCTCTAGACTGGTGAATCAAGACTGGTGATTCTCTAGACTGTTGAATCTAGACTGGTGAGTCTCTAGACTGGTGAATCAAGACTGGTGATTCTCTAGACTGGTGAATCAAGACTGGTGATTCTCTAGACTGGTGAATGTCTAGACTGGTGATTCTCTAGACTGGTGAATCTAGACTGGTGAATCTCTAGACTGGTGAATCTCTAGACTGGTGAATCTCTAGACTGGTGAATCTCTAGACTGGTGAATCTCTAGACTGGTGAATCAGACTGGTGATTCTCTAGACTGGTGAATCAAGGCTGGTGATTCTCTAGACTGGTGAATGTCTAGACTGGTGAATGTCTAGATTGATTCTAGACTGGTGAATGTCTAGACTGGTGATTCTCTAGACTGGTGAATCAAGACTGGTGATTCTCTAGACTGGTGAATCTAGACTGGTGAATGTCTAGACTGGTGATTCTCTAGACTGGTGAATGTCTAGACTGGTGATTCTCTAGACTGGTGAATCTAGACTGGTGAATCTCTAGACTGGTGAATCTCTAGACTGAAATCTCTAGACTGGTGAATCTCTAGACTGGTGATCTCTAGACTGGTGAATCTAAGACTGGTGATTCTCTAGACTGGTGAATCAAGACTGGTGATTCTCTAGACTGGTGAATCTAGACTGGTGATTCTCTAGACTGGTGAATGTCTCAGACTGGTGAATCTCTAGACTGGTGAATCTCTAGACTGGTGAATCAAGACTGGTGATCTCTAGACTGGTGAATGTCTAGACTGGTGAATCTCTAGACTGGTGAATCTCTAGACTGGTGAATCTCTAGACTGGTGAATCTCAAGACTGGTGAATCTAGACTGGTGAGTCTCTAGACTGGTGAATCAAGACTGGTGATTCTCTAGACTGGTGAATCTCAAGACTGGTGATTCTCTAGACTGGTGAATGTCTAGACTGGTGAATTCTCTAGACTGGTGAATCTAGACTGGTGAATCTCTAGACTGGTGAATCTCTAGACTGGTGAATCTCTAGACTGGTGAATATCTAGACTGGTGAATCTCTAGACTGGTGAATCTCTAGACTGGTGAATCAAGACTGGTGATTCTCTAGACTGGTGAATCTAGACTGGTGATTCTCTAGACTGGTGAATGTCTAGACTGGTGAATGTCTAGACTGGTGATTCTCTAGACTGGTGAATGTCTAGACTGGTGATTCTCTAGACTGGTGAATCTAGACTGGTGATTCTCTAGACTGGTGAATGTCTAGACTGGTGAATCTCTAGACTGGTGAATCTCTAGACTGGTGATTCTAGACTGGTGAATGTCTAGACTGGTGATTCTCTAGACTGGTGAATCAAGACTGGTGAATCTCTAGACTGGTGAATCTCTAGACTGGTGATTCTCTAGACTGGTGAATCAAGACTGGTGATTCTCTAGACTGGTGAATCAAGACTGGTGATTATCTAGACTGGTGAATGTCTAGACTGGTGAATCTCTAGACTGGTGAATCTCTAGACTGGTGAATCAAGACTGGTGATTCTCTAGACTGGTGAATGTCTAGACTGGTGAATCTCTAGACTGGTGAATCTCTAGACTGGTGAATATCAAGACTGGTGAATCTCTAGACTGGTGAATCTAGACTGGTGAATCTCTAGACTGGTGATTCTCTAGACTGGTGATTCTAGACTGGTGAATCTAGACTGGTGAATCTAGACTGGTGAATCTCTAGACTGGTGAATCTCTAGACTGGTGAATCTAGACTGGTGAATGATAGACTGGTGAAGACTGGTGAATGTCTAGACTGGTGAATCTCTAGACTGGTGAATCTAGACTGGTGAATCTCTAGACTGGTGAATGTCACACTGGTGAATCTAGACTGGTGAATCTCTAGACTGGTGAATGTCTAGACTGGTGAATCTCTAGACTGGTGAATCAAGACTGGTGATTCTCTAGACTGGTGAATCAAGACTGGTGATTCTCTAGACTGGTGAATTTCTAGACTATTGAATGTCTAGACTGGTGAATGTCTAGACTGGTGAATCTCTAGACTGGTGAATCTCTAGACTGGTGAATGTCTAGACTGGTGATTCTCTAGACTGGTGAATGTCTAGACTGGTGAATTTTCTAGACTGGTGAATCTCTAGACTGGTGAATCTCTAGACTGGTGAATCAAGACTGGTGATTCTCTAGACTGGTGAATCAAGACTGGTGAGTCTCTAGACTGGTGAATCAAGACTGGTGATTCTCTAGACTGGTGAATCTAGACTGGTGATTCTCTAGACTGGTGAATGTCTAGACTGGTGATTCTCTAGACTGGTGAATTCTAGACTGGTGATTCTCTAGACTGGTGAATCTCTAGACTGGTGAATCTCTAGACTGGTGAATCTAGACTGGTGATTCTCTAGACTGGTGAATCTCTAGACTGGTGAATTCTCTAGACTGGTGAATCTCAGACTGGTGAATCTCTAGACTGGTGAATCTCTAGACTGGTGAATCTCTAGACTGGTGAATCTCTAGACTGTGATTCTCTAGACTGGTGAATCTAGACTGGTGATTCTCTAGACTGGTGAATCAAGACTGGTGATTCTCTAGACTGGTGAATCAAGACTGGTGATTCTCTAGACTGGTGAATGTCTAGACTGGTGAATCTCTTGACTGGTGATTCTCTAGACTGGTGAATCAAGACTGGTGATTCTCTAGACTGGTGAATGTCTAGACTGGTGAATCTCTAGACTGGTGAATCTCTAGACTGGTGAATCTCTAGACTGGTGAATATCTAGACTGGTGAATCTAGACTGGTGAATCTAGACAGGCGAATCTCTAGACTGGTGAATGTCTAGACTGGTGATTCTCTAGACTGGTGATTCTCTAGACTGGTGAATCTAGACTGGTGAATCTCTAGACTGGTGAATCAAGACTGGTGAATCTAGACTGGTGAATACACACTGGTGAATCTAGACTGGTGAATGTCTAGACTGGTGAATCTCAAGACTGGTGAATTTCTAGACTGGTGAATACACACTGGTGAATCTAGACTGGTGAATCTCTAGACTGGTGAATCAAGACTGGTGATTCTCTAGACTGGTGAATCTAGACTGGTGAATCTCTAGACTGGTGAATCTCTAGACTGGTGAATCTCTAGACTGGTGAATCTCTAGACTGGTGAATCTCTAGACTGGTGAATCTCTAGACTGGTGAATCTCTAGACTGGTGAATCTCTAGACTGGTGAATCTCGAGACTGGTGAATCTAGACTGGTGAGTCTCTAGACTGGTCAATCAAGACTGGTGATTCTCTAGACTGGTTAATCAAAGCTGGTGATTCTCTAGACTGGTGAATGTGTAGACTGGTGAATGTCTAGACTGGTGATTCTCTAGACTGGTGAATGTCTAGACTGGTGATTCTCTAGACTGGTGATTCTCTAGACTGGTGAATCTAGACTGGTGAGTCTCTAGACTGGTGAATCAAGACTGGTGATTCTCTAGACTGGTGAATCTAGACTGGTGAGTCTCTAGACTGGTGAATCAAGACTGGTGATTCTCTAGACTGGTGAATCAAGGCTGGTGATTCTCTAGACTGGTGAATGTCTAGACTGGTGATTCTCTAGACTGGTGAATGTCTAGACCGGTGAATCTCTAGACTGGTGAATCTCTAGACTGGTGAATGTGTAGACTGGTGATTCTCTAGACTGGTGAATCTCAAGACTGGTGAATCTCTAGACTGGTGAATCTCTAGACTGGTGAATCTCTAGACTGGTGAATCTCTAGACTGGTGAATCTCGAGACTGGTGAATCTAGACTGGTGAGTCTCTAGACTGGTGAATCAAGACTGGTGATTCTCTAGACTGGTGAATGTCTAGACTGGTGATTCTCTAGACTGGTGAATGTCTAGACTGGTGATTCTCTAGACTGGTGAATGTCTAGACTGGTGATTCTCTAGACTGGTGATTCTCTAGACTGGTGAATCTAGACTGGTGAATCTAGACTGGTGAATATAGACTGATGAATCTCTAGACTGGTGAATCAAGACTGGCGAATCTCTAGACTGGTGAATGAAGACTGGTGATTCTCTAGACTGGTGAATCTCTAGACTGGTGAATATCAAGACTGGTGAATCTAGACTGGTGAATCTAGACTGGTGAATGTCTAGACTGGTGAATGTCTAGACTGGTGAATCTCAAGACTGGTGAATTTCTAGACTGGTGAATTTCTAGACTGGTGAATCAAGACTGGTGATTCTCTAGACTGGTGAATCAAGACTGGTGATTCTCTAGACTGGTGAATTTCTAGACTATTGAATGTCTAGACTGGTGAATGTCTAGACTGGTGAATGTCTAGACTGGTGAATCTCTAGACTGGTGAATGTCTAGACTGGTGATTCTCTAGACTGGTGAATGTCTAGACTGGTGAATCTCAAGACTGGTGAATCTCTAGACTGGTGAATCTCTAGACTGGTGAATATCTAGACTGGTGAATCTCTAGACTGGTGAATCTCGAGACTGGTGAATCAAGACTGGTGATTCTCTAGACTGGTTAATCAAGGCTGGTGATTCTCTAGACTGGTGAATGTCTAGACTGGTGAATGTCTAGACTGGTGATTCTCTAGACTGGTGAATGTCTAGACTGGTGATTCTCTAGACTGGTGAATCAAGACTGGTGATTCTCTAGACTGGTGAATGTCTAGACTGGTGAATGTCTAGACTGGTGATTCTCTAGACTGGTGAATGTCTAGACTGGTGAATGAATCTCTAGACTGGTGAATCTAGACTGGTGAATCTAGACTGGTGAATCTCTGAGACTGGTGAATCAAGACTGGTGAATCTAGACTGGTGAATGAAGACTGGTGATTCTCTAGACTGGTGAATCAAGACTCTCTAGACTCGTGAATCAAGACTGGTGATTATCTAGACTGGTGAATGTCTAGACTGGTGAATCTCTTGACTGGTGAATTTATAGACTGGTGAATCAAGACTGGTGATTCTCTAGACTGGTGAATGTCTAGACTGGTGAATCTCTAGACTGGTGAATCTCTAGACTGGTGAATCTCTAGACTGGTGAATATCAAGACTGGTGAATCTAGACTGGTGAATCTAGACAGGCGAATCTAGACTGGTGATTCTCTAGACTGGTGATTCTCTAGACTGGTGAATTTCTAGACTGGTGAATCAAGACTGGTGAATCTCTAGACTGGTGAATCAAGACTGGTGATTCTCTAGACTGGTGAATCTCTAGACTGGTGAATCAAGACTGGTGAATCTAGACTGGTGATTCTCTAGACTGGTGAATCAAGACTGGTGATTCTCTAGACTGGTGAATCAAGGCTCTCTAGACTGGTGAATGTCTAGACTGGTGATTCTCTAGACTGGTGAATGTCTAGACTGGTGAATCTCTAGACTGGTGAATCTCTAGACTGGTGAATCTCTAGACTGGTGAATGTCTAGACTGGTGATTCTCTAGACTGGTGAATGTCTAGACTGGTGAATGTCTAGACTGGTGAATCTCAAGACTGGTGAATCTCTAGACTGGTGAATCAAGACAGGTGATTCTCTAGACTGGTGATTGTCTAGACTGGTGAATTTTCAAGACTGGTGAATCTCTAGACTGGTGATTCTCTAGACTGGTGAATCTAGACTGGTGATTCTCTAGACTGGTGAATCTCAAGACTGGTGAATCTCTAGACTGGTGAATCTCTAGACTGGTGAATCTCTAGACTGGTGATTCTCTAGACTAGTGATTCTCTAGACTGGTGAATCTAGACTGGTGAGTCTCTAGACTGGTGAATCAAGACTGGTGATTCTCTAGATTGGTGAATCAAGGCTGGTGATTCTCTAGACTGGTGAATGTCTAGACTGGTGATTCTCTAGACTGGTGAATGTCTAGACTGGTGAATCTCTAGACTGGTGAATCTCTAGACTGGTGATTCTCTAGACTAGTGATTCTCTAGACTGGTGAATCTAGACTGGTGAGTCTCTAGACTGGTGAATCAAGACTGGTGATTCTCTAGATTGGTGAATCAAGGCTGGTGATTCTCTAGACTGGTGAATGTGTAGACTGGTGAATGTCTAGACTGGTGATTCTCTAGACTGGTGAATGTCTAGACTGGTGATTCTCTAGACTGGTGAATCTAGACTGGTGAGTCTCTAGACTGGTGAATCAAGACTGGTGATTCTCTAGACTGTTGAATCTAGACTGGTGAGTCTCTAGACTGGTGAATCAAGACTGGTGATTCTCTAGACTGGTGAATCAAGGCTGGTGATTCTCTAGACTGGTGAATGTCTAGACTGGTAATTCTCTAGACTGGTGAATGTCTAGACTGGTGAATCTCTAGACTGGTGAATCTCTAGACTGGTGAATCTCTAGACTGGTGAATATCTAGACTGGTGAATCTCTAGACTGGTGAATCTCGAGACTGGTGAATCAAGACTGGTGATTCTCTAGACTGGTTAATCAAGGCTGGTGATTCTCTAGACTGGTGAATGTCTAGACTGGTGAATGTCTAGACTGGTGATTCTCTAGACTGGTGAATGTCTAGACTGGTGATTCTCTAGACTGGTGAATCAAGACTGGTGATTCTCTAGACTGGTGAATGTCTAGACTGGTGAATGTCTAGACTGGTGATTCTCTAGACTGGTGAATCTAGACTGGTGAATCTAGACTGGTGAATCTAGACTGATGAATCTCTAGACTGGTGAATCAAGACTGGCGAGTCTCTAGACTGGTGAATGAAGACTGGTGATTCTCTAGACTGGTGAATCAAGACTGGTGATTCTCTAGACTCGTGAATCAAGACTGGTCATTATCTAGACTGGTGAATGTCTAGACTGGTGAATCTCTAGACTGGTGAATTTATAGACTGGTGAATCAAGACTGGTGATTCTCTAGACTGGTGAATGTCTAGACTGGTGAATCTCTAGACTGGTGAATCTCTAGACTGGTGAATCTCTAGACTGGTGAATATCAAGACTGGTGAATCTAGACTGGTGAGTCTCTAGACTGGTGAATCAAGACTGGTGATTCTCTAGACTGGTGAATCAAGGCTGGTGATTCTCTAGACTGGTGAATGTCTAGACTGGTAATTCTCTAGACTGGTGAATGTCTAGACTGGTGAATCTCTAGACTGGTGAATCTCTAGACTGGTGAATCTCTAGACTGGTGAATATCTAGACTGGTGAATCTCTAGACTGGTGAATCTCGAGACTGGTGAATCAAGACTGGTGATTCTCTAGACTGGTTAATCAAGGCTGGTGATTCTCTAGACTGGTGAATGTCTAGACTGGTGAATGTCTAGACTGGTGATTCTCTAGACTGGTGAATGTCTAGACTGGTGATTCTCTAGACTGGTGAATCACGACTGGTGATTCTCTAGACTGGTGAATGTCTAGACTGGTGAATGTCTAGACTGGTGATTCTCTAGACTGGTGAATGTCTAGACTGGTGAATGTCTAGACTGGTGATTCTCTAGACTGGTGAATCAAGACTGGCGAGTCTCTAGACTGGTGAATGAAGACTGGTGATTCTCTAGACTGGTGAATCAAGACTGGTGATTCTCTAGACTCGTGAATCAAGACTGGTCATTATCTAGACTGGTGAATGTCTAGACTGGTGAATCTCTAGACTGGTGAATTTATAGACTGGTGAATCAAGACTGGTGATTCTCTAGACTGGTGAATGTCTAGACTGGTGAATCTCTAGACTGGTGAATCTCTAGACTGGTGAATATCAAGACTGGTGAATCTAGACTGGTGAATCTAGACAGGCGAATCTAGACTGGTGATTCTCTAGACTGGTGATTCTCTAGACTGGTGAATCTAGACTGGTGAATCTAGACTGGTGAATCTCTAGACTGGTGAATCTCTAGACTGGTGAATCTAGACTGGTGAATATAGACTGGTGAATCAAGACTGGTGAATGTCTAGACTGGTGATTCTCTAGACTGGTAAATCTAGACTGGTGAATCTCTAGACTGGTGAATACACACTGGTGAATCTAGACTGGTGAATGTCTAGACTGGTGAATGTCTAGACTGGTGAATCTCAAGACTGGTGAATTTCTAGACTGGTGAATTTCTAGACTGGTGAATCAAGACTGGTGATTCTCTAGACTGGTGAATTTCTAGACTATTGAATGTCTAGACTGGTGAATGTCTAGACTGGTGAATCTCAAGACTGGTGAATCTCTAGACTGGTGAATCAAGACAGGTGATTCTCTAGACTGGTGATTGTCTAGACTGGTGAATTTTCAAGACTGGTGAATCTCTAGACTGGTGAATCTCTAGACTGGTGAATCAAGACTGGTGATTCTCTAGACTGGTGAATCTAGACTGGTGAGTCTCTAGACTGGTGAATCAAGACTGGTGATTCTCTAGACTGGTGAATCAAGGCTGGTGATTCTCTAGACTGGTGAATGTCTAGACTGGTGATTCTCTAGACTGGTGAATGTCTAGACTGGTGAATCTCTAGACTGGTGAATCTCTAGACTGGTGAATCTCTAGACTGGTGAATGTCTAGACTGGTGATTCTCTAGACTGGTGATTCTCTAGACTGGTGAATCTCTAGACTGGTGAATCTCAAGACTGGTGAATCTCTAGACTGGTGAATCTCTAGACTGGTGAATCTCTAGACTGGTGATTCTCTAGACTAGTGATTCTCTAGACTGGTGAATCTAGACTGGTGAGTCTCTAGACTGGTGAATCAAGACTGGTGATTCTCTAGATTGGTGAATCAAGGCTGGTGATTCTCTAGACTGGTGAATGAAGACTGGTGATTCTCTAGACTGGTGAATCAAGACTGGTGATTCTCTAGACTCGTGAATCAAGACTGGTGATTATCTAGACTGGTGAATGTCTAGACTGGTGAATCTCTAGACTGGTGAATTTATAGAATGGTGAATCAAGACTGGTGATTCTCTAGACTGGTGAATGTCTAGACTGGTGAATCTCTAGACTGGTGAATCTCTAGACTGGTGAATCTCTAGACTGGTGAATATCAAGACTGGTGAATCAAGACTGGTGAATCAAGACTGGTGATTCTCTAGACTGGTGAATTTCTAGACTATTGAATGTCTACACTGGTGAATGTCTAGACTGGTGAATCTCAAGACTGGTGAATCTCTAGACTGGTGAATCAAGACAGGTGATTCTCTAGACTGGTGATTGTCTAGACTGGTGAATTTTCAAGACTGGTGAATCTCTAGACTGGTGAATCTCTAGACTGGTGAATCAAGACTGGTGATTCTCTAGACTGGTGAATCTAGACTGGTGAGTCTCTAGACTGGTGATTCAAGACTGGTGATTCTCTAGACTGGTGAATCAAGGCTGGTGATTCTCTAGACTGGTGAATGTCTAGACTGGTGATTCTCTAGACTGGTGAATGTCTAGACTGGTGAATCTCTAGACTGGTGAATCTCTAGACTGGTGAATCTCTAGACTGGTGAATGTCTAGACTGGTGATTCTCTAGACTGGTGAATCTAGACTGGTGATTCTCTAGACTGGTGAATCTCAAGACTGGTGAATCTCTAGACTGGTGAATCTCTAGACTGGTGATTCTCTAGACTGGTGAATCTCTAGACTGGTGAATCTAGACTGGTGAGTCTCTAGACTGGTGAATCGGAGACTCTCTAGACTGGTGAATCAAGGCTGGTGATTCTCTAGACTGGTGAATGTCTAGACTGGTGATTCTCTAGACTGCTGAATGTCTAGACTGGTGAATCTCTAGACTGGTGAATCTCTAGACTGGTGAATCTCTAGACTGGTGATTCTCTAGACTAGTGATTCTCTAGACTGGTGAATCTAGACTGGTGAGTCTCTAGACTGGTGAATCAAGACTGGTGATTCTCTAGATTGGTGAATCAAGGCTGGTGATTCTCTAGACTGGTGAATGTCTAGACTGGTGATTCTCTAGACTGGTGAATGTCTAGACTGGTGAATCTCTAGACTGGTGAATCTCTAGACTGGTGAATCTCTAGACTGGTGAATCTCGAGACTGGTGAATCTAGACTGGTGAGTCTCTAGACTGGTGAATCAAGACTGGTGATTCTCTAGACTGGTTAATCAAGGCTGGTGATTCTCTAGACTGGTGAATCAGACTGGTGAATCTGGTGATTCTCTAGACTGGTGAATGTCTAGACTGGTGATTCTCTAGACTGGTGATTCTCTAGACTGGTGAATCTAGACTGGTGAGTCTCTCTGGTGAATCTGGTGAAGACTGTGAATCTAGACTGGTGAGTCTCTAGACTGGTGAATCAAGACTGGTGATTCTCTAGACTGGTGAATCTGGTGATTCTCTAGACTGGTGAATGTCTAGACTGGTGAATCTCTAGACTGGGCAGAATCTAGACTGGTGAATCTCTAGACTGGTGAGACTGGTGAATCTCTAGTCTCTAGACTGGTGAATCAAGACTGGTGATTCTCTAGACTGGTTAATCAAGGCTGGTGATTCTCTAGACTGGTGAATGTGTAGACTGGTGAATGTCTAGACTGGTGATTCTCTAGACTGGTGAATGTCTAGACTGGTGATTCTCTAGACTGGTGATTCTCTAGACTGGTGAATCAAGACTGGTGATTCTCTAGACTGTTGAATCTAGACTGGTGAGTCTCTAGACTGGTGAATCAAGACTGGTGATTCTCTAGACTGGTGAATCAAGGCTGGTGATTCTCTAGACTGGTGAATGTCTAGACTGGTAATTCTCTAGACTGGTGAATGTCTAGACTGGTGAATCTCTAGACTGGTGAATCTCTAGACTGGTGAATGTCTAGACTGGTGATTCTCTAGACTGGTGAATCTAGACTGTGATTCTCTAGACTGGTGAATCTCAAGACTGGTGAATCTCTAGACTGGTGAATCTCTAGACTGGTGAATCTCTAGACTGGTGAATCTCTAGACTGGTGAATCTCGAGACTGGTGAATCTCTAGACTGGTGAATCAAGACTGGTGATTCTCTAGACTGGTGAATGTCTAGACTGGTGATTATCTAGACTGGTGAATGTCTAGACTGGTGATTCTCTAGACTGGTGAATGTCTAGACTGGTGATTCTCTAGACTGGTGATTCTCTAGACTGGTGAATCTAGACTGGTGAATCTAGACTGGTGAATCTAGACTGATGAATCTCTAGACTGGTGAATCAAGACTGGCGAGTCTCTAGACTGGTGAATGAAGACTGGTGATTCTCTAGACTGGTGAATCAAGAATGGTGATTCTCTAGACTGGTGAATGTCTAGACTGGTGAATATCAAGACTGGTGAATCAAGACTGGTGAATCAAGACTGGTGATTCTCTAGACTGGTGAATTTCTAGACTATTGAATGTCTACACTGGTGAATGTCTAGACTGGTGAATCTCAAGACTGGTGAATCTCTAGACTGGTGAATCTCTAGACTGGTGAATCTCTAGACTGGTGAATTTTCAAGACTGGTGAATCTCTAGACTGGTGAATCTCTAGACTGGTGAATCAAGACTGGTGATTCTCTAGACTGGTGAATCTAGACTGGTGAGTCTCTAGACTGGTGATTCAAGACTGGTGATTCTCTAGACTGGTGAATCAAGGCTGGTGATTCTCTAGACTGGTGAATGTCTAGACTGGTGATTCTCTAGACTGGTGAATGTCTAGACTGGTGAATCTCTAGACTGGTGAATCTCTAGACTGGTGAATGTCTAGACTGGTGATTCTCTAGACTGGTGAATCTAGACTGGTGATTCTCTAGACTGGTGAATCTCAAGACTGGTGAATCTCTAGACTGGTGAATCTCTAGACTGGTGAATCTCTAGACTGGTGATTCTCTAGACTAGTGATTCTCTAGACTGGTGAATCTAGACTGGTGAGTCTCTAGACTGGTGAATCGAGACTGGTGATTCTCTAGATTGGTGAATCAAGGCTGGTGATTCTCTAGACTGGTGAATGTCTAGACTGGTGATTCTCTAGACTGGTGAATGTCTAGACTGGTGAATCTCTAGACTGGTGAATCTCTAGACTGGTGAATCTCTAGACTGGTGATTCTCTAGACTAGTGATTCTCTAGACTGGTGAATCTAGACTGGTGAGTCTCTAGACTGGTGAATCAAGACTGGTGATTCTCTAGACTGGTGAATCAAGACTGGTGATTCTCTAGACTGGTGAATGTCTAGACTGGTGATTCTCTAGACTGGTGAATGTCTAGACTGGTGAATCTCTAGACTGGTGAATCTCTAGACTGGTGAATCTCTAGACTGGTGAATCTCTAGACTGGTCTAGACTGGTGAGTCTCTAGACTGGTGAATCAAGACTGGTGATTCTCTAGACTGGTGATTCTCTAGACTGGTGAATGTGTAGACTGGTGAATGTCTAGACTGGTGATTCTCTAGACTGGTGAATGTCTAGACTGGTGATTCTCTAGACTGGTGATTCTCTAGACTGGTGAATCTAGACTGGTGAGTCTCTAGACTGGTGAATCAAGACTGGTGATTCTCTAGACTGTTGAATCTAGACTGGTGAGTCTCTAGACTGGTGAATCAAGACTGGTGATTCTCTAGACTGGTGAATCAAGGCTGGTGATTCTCTAGACTGGTGAATGTCTAGACTGGTGAATCTCTAGACTGGTGAATCTCTAGACTGGTGAATCTCTAGACTGGTGAATCTCGAGACTGGTGAATCTAGACTGGTGAGTCTCTAGACTGGTGAATCAAGACTGGTGATTCTCTAGACTGGTTAATCAAGGCTGGTGATTCTCTAGACTGGTGAATGTGTAGACTGGTGAATGTCTAGACTGGTGATTCTCTAGACTGGTGAATGTCTAGACTGGTGATTCTCTAGACTGGTGATTCTCTAGACTGGTGAATCAAGACTGGTGATTCTCTAGACTGTTGAATCTAGACTGGTGAGTCTCTAGACTGGTGAATCAAGACTGGTGATTCTCTAGACTGGTGAATCAAGGCTGGTGATTCTCTAGACTGGTGAATGTCTAGACTGGTAATTCTCTAGACTGGTGAATGTCTAGACTGGTGAATCTCTAGACTGGTGAATCTCTAGACTGGTGAATGTCTAGACTGGTGATTCTCTAGACTGGTGAATCTAGACATGTGATTCTCTAGACTGGTGAATCTCAAGACTGGTGAATCTCTAGACTGGTGAATCTCTAGACTGGTGAATCTCTAGACTGGTGAATCTCTAGACTGGTGAATCTCGAGACTGGTGAATCTAGACCGGTGAGTCTCTAGACTGGTGAATCAAGACTGGTGATTCTCTAGACTGGTGAATGTCTAGACTGGTGATTATCTAGACTGGTGAATGTCTAGACTGGTGATTCTCTAGACTGGTGAATGTCTAGACTGGTGATTCTCTAGACTGGTGATTCTCTAGACTGGTGAATCTAGACTGGTGAATCTAGACTGGTGAATCTAGACTGATGAATCTCTAGACTGGTGAATCAAGACTGGCGAGTCTCTAGACTGGTGAATGAAGACTGGTGATTCTCTAGACTGGTGAATCAAGAATGGTGATTCTCTAGACTGGTGAATGTCTAGACTGGTGAATGTCTAGACTGGTGAATCTCTAGACTGGTGAATGTCTAGACTGGTGAATGTCTAGACTGGTGAATCTCTAGACTGGTGAATCTCTAGACTGGTGAATGTCTAGACTGGTGAATCTCTAGACTGGTGATTCTCTAGACTGGTGATTCTCTAAACTGGTGAATCTAGACTGGTGAGTCTCTAGACTGGTGAATCAAGACTGGTGATTCTCTAGACTGGTGAATCAAGGCTGGTGATTCTCTAGACTGGTGAATGTATAGACTGGTGAATGTCTAGACTGGTAATTCTCTAGACTGGTGAATGTCTAGACTGGTGAATCTCAAGACTGGTGAATCTCTAGACTGGTGAATCTCTAGACTGGTGAATCTCTAGACTGGTGAATCAAGACTGGTGAGTCTCTAGACTGGTGAATCAAGACTAGTGATTCTCTAGACTGGTGAATCAAGGCTGGTGATTCTCTAGACTGGTGAATCAAGGCTGGTGATTCTCTAGACTGGTGATTCTCTAGACTGGTGAATCTAGACTGGTGAGTCTCTAGACTGGTGAATCAAGACTGGTGATTGTCTAGACTGGTGATTCTCTAGACTGGTGATTCTCTAGACTGGTGAATGTCTAGACTGGTGATTCTCTAGACTGGTGAATGTCTAGACTGGTGATTCTCTAGACTGGTGAATGTCTAGACTGGTGAATGTCTAGACTGGTGATTCTCTAGACTGGTGAATGTCTAGACTGGTGATTCTCTAGACTGGTGATTCTCTAGACTGGTGAATCTAGACTGGTGAGTCTCTAGACTGGTGAATGACTGGTGATTCTCTAGACTGTTGAATCTAGAAGTCTCTAGACTGGTGAATCAAGACTGGTGATTCTCTAGACTGGTGAATCAAGGCTGGTGATTCTCTAGACTGGTGAATGTCTAGACTGGTGAATCTCTAGACTGGTGAATCTCTAGACTGGTGAATCTCTAGACTGGTGAATCTCTAGACTGGTGAGTCTCTAGACTGGTGAATCTCTAGACTGGTGAATCTCGAGACTGGTGAATCTAGACTGGTGAATCAAGGCTGGTGATTCTCTAGACTGGTGAATGTCTAGACTGGTGAATCTCTAGACTGGTGAATCTCTAGACTGGTGAATCTCTAGACTGGTGAATCTCTAGACTGGTGAATCTCTAGACTGGTGAATCTCTAGACTGGTGAATCTAGACTGGTGAGTCTCTAGACTGGTGAATGTCTCTAGACTGGTTAATCAAGGCTGGTGATTCTCTAGACTGGTGAATGTGGTGAATGTCTAGACTGGTGATTCTCTAGACTGGTGAATGTCTAGACTGGTGATTCTCTAGACTGGTGATTCTCTAGACTGGTGAATCAAGACTGGTGATTCTCTAGACTGTCTCTAGACTGGTGAGTCTCTAGACTGGTGAATCAAGACTGGTGATTCTCTAGACTGGTGAATCAAGGCTGGTGATTCTCTAGACTGGTGAATGTCTAGACTGGTAATTCTCTAGACTGGTGAATGTCTAGACTGGTGAATCTCTAGACTGGTGAATCTCTAGACTGGTGAATGTCTAGACTGGTGATTCTCTAGACTGGTGAATCTAGACATGTGATTCTCTAGACTGGTGAATCTCAAGACTGGTGAATCTCTAGACTGGTGAATCTCTAGACTGGTGAATCTCTAGACTGGTGAATCTCTAGACTGGTGAATCTCGAGACTGGTGAATCTAGACCGGTGAGTCTCTAGACTGGAGAATCAAGACTGGTGATTCTCTAGACTGGTGAATGTCTAGACTGGTGATTATCTAGACTGGTGAATGTCTAGACTGGTGATTCTCTAGACTGGTGAATGTCTAGACTGGTGATTCTCTAGACTGGTGATTCTCTAGACTGGTGAATCTAGACTGGTGAATCTAGACTGGTGAATCTAGACTGATGAATCTCTAGACTGGTGAATCAAGACTGGCGAGTCTCTAGACTGGTGAATGAAGACTGGTGATTCTCTAGACTGGTGAATCAAGAATGGTGATTCTCTAGACTGGTGAATGTCTAGACTGGTGAATGTCTAGACTGGTGAATCTCTAGACTGGTGAATGTCTAGACTGGTGAATGTCTAGACTGGTGAATCTCTAGACTGGTGAATCTCTAGACTGGTGAATGTCTAGACTGGTGAATCTCTAGACTGGTGATTCTCTAGACTGGTGATTCTCTAGACTGGTGAATCTAGACTGGTGAGTCTCTAGACTGGTGAATCAAGACTGGTGATTCTCTAGACTGGTGAATCAAGGCTGGTGATTCTCTAGACTGGTGAATGTATAGACTGGTGAATGTCTAGACTGGTAATTCTCTAGACTGGTGAATGTCTAGACTGGTGAATCTCAAGACTGGTGAATCTCTAGACTGGTGAATCTCTAGACTGGTGAATCTCTAGACTGGTGAATCAAGACTGGTGAGTCTCTAGACTGGTGAATCAAGACTGGTGAGTCTCTAGACTGGTGAATCAAGGCTGGTGAATCTCTAGACTGGTGAATCTCTAGACTGGTGATTCTCTAGACTGGTGAATCTAGACTGGTGAATCTAGACTGGTGAATCTAGACTGATGAATCTCTAGACTGGTGAATCAAGACTCTAGACTGGTGAATGAAGACTCTCTAGACTGGTGAATGGTGATTCTCTAGACTGGTGAATGTCTAGACTGGTGAATGTCTAGACTGGTGAATCTCTAGACTGGTGAATGTCTAGACTGGTGAATGTCTAGACTGGTGAATCTCTAGACTGGTGAATCTCTAGACTGGTGAATGTCTAGACTGGTGAATCTCTAGACTGGTGATTCTCTAGACTGGTGATTCTCTAGACTGGTGAATCTAGACTGGTGAGTCTCTAGACTGGTGAATCAAGACTGGTGATTCTCTAGACTGGTGAATCAAGGCTGGTGATTCTCTAGACTGGTGAATGTATAGACTGGTGAATGTCTAGACTGGTAATTCTCTAGACTGGTGAATGTCTAGACTGGTGAATCTCAAGACTGGTGAATCTCTAGACTGGTGAATCTCTAGACTGGTGAATCTCTAGACTGGTGAATCAAGACTGGTGAGTCTCTAGACTGGTGAATCAAGACTAGTGATTCTCTAGACTGGTGAATCAAGGCTGGTGATTCTCTAGACTGGTGAATCAAGGCTGGTGATTCTCTAGACTGGTGATTCTCTAGACTGGTGAATCTAGATTCTCTAGACTGGTGAATCAAGACTGGTGATTGTCTAGACTGGTGATTCTCTAGACTGGTGATTCTCTAGACTGGTGAATGTCTAGACTGGTGATTCTCTAGACTGGTGAATGTCTAGACTGGTGATTCTCTAGACTGGTGAATCTCTAGACTGGTGAATGTCTAGACTGGTGATTCTCTAGACTGGTGAATGTCTAGACTGGTGATTCTCTAGACTGGTGATTCTCTAGACTGGTGAATCTAGACTGGTGAGTCTCTAGACTGGTGAATCAAGACTGGTGATTCTCTAGACTGGTGAATCTAGACTGGTGAGTCTCTAGACTGGTGAATCAAGACTGGTGATTCTCTAGACTGGTGAATCAAGGCTGGTGATTCTCTAGACTGGTGAATGTCTAGACTGGTGATCTCTAGACTGGTGAATCTCTAGACTGGTGAATCTCTAGACTGGTGAATCTCGAGACTGGTGAATCTCTAGACTGGTGAATCTCTAGACTGGTGAATCTCGAGACTGGTGAATCTAGACTGGTGAATCAAGGCTGGTGATTCTCTAGACTGGTGAATGTCTAGACTGGTGAATCTCTAGACTGGTGAATCTCTAGACTGGTGAATCTCTAGACTGGTGAATCTCTAGACTGAATCTCTAGACTGGTGAATCTCTAGACTGGTGAATCTAGACTGGTGAGTCTCTAGACTGGTGAATCAAGACTGGTGATTCTCTAGACTGGTTAATCAAGGCTGGTGATTCTCTAGACTGGTGAATGTGTAGACTGGTGAATGTCTAGACTGGTGATTCTCTAGACTGGTGAATGTCTAGACTGGTGATTCTCTAGACTGGTGATTCTCTAGACTGGTGAATCAAGACTGGTGATTCTCTAGACTGTTGAATCTAGACTGGTGAGTCTCTAGACTGGTGAATCAAGACTGGTGATTCTCTAGACTGGTGAATCAAGGCTGGTGATTCTCTAGACTGGTGAATGTCTAGACTGGTAATTCTCTAGACTGGTGAATGTCTAGACTGGTGAATCTCTAGACTGGTGAATCTCTAGACTGGTGAATGTCTAGACTGGTGATTCTCTAGACTGGTGAATCTAGACATGTGATTCTCTAGACTGGTGAATCTCAAGACTGGTGAATCTCTAGACTGGTGAATCTCTAGACTGGTGAATCTCTAGACTGGTGAATCTCTAGACTGGTGAATCTCGAGACTGGTGAATCTAGACCGGTGAGTCTCTAGACTGGTGAATCAAGACTGGTGATTCTCTAGACTGGTGAATGTCTAGACTGGTGATTATCTAGACTGGTGAATGTCTAGACTGGTGATTCTCTAGACTGGTGAATGTCTAGACTGGTGATTCTCTAGACTGGTGATTCTCTAGACTGGTGAATCTAGACTGGTGAATCTAGACTGGTGAATCTAGACTGATGAATCTCTAGACTGGTGAATCAAGACTCGAGTCTCTAGACTGGTGAATGAAGACTGGTGATTCTCTAGACTGGTGAATCAAGAATGGTGATTCTCTAGACTGGTGAATGTCTAGACTGGTGAATGTCTAGACTGGTGAATCTCTAGACTGGTGAATGTCTAGACTGGTGAATGTCTAGACTGGTGAATCTCTAGACTGGTGAATCTCTAGACTGGTGAATGTCTAGACTGGTGAATCTCTAGACTGGTGATTCTCTAGACTGGTGATTCTCTAGACTGGTGAATCTAGACTGGTGAGTCTCTAGACTGGTGAATCAAGACTGGTGATTCTCTAGACTGGTGAATCAAGGCTGGTGATTCTCTAGACTGGTGAATGTATAGACTGGTGAATGTCTAGACTGGTAATTCTCTAGACTGGTGAATGTCTAGACTGGTGAATCTCAAGACTGGTGAATCTCTAGACTGGTGAATCTCTAGACTGGTGAATCTCTAGACTGGTGAATCAAGACTGGTGAGTCTCTAGACTGGTGACTTGATTCTCTAGACTGGTGAATCAAGGCTGGTGATTCTCTAGACTGGTGAATCAAGGCTGGTGAATCTCTAGACTGGTGAATCTCTAGACTGGTGAATCTCTAGACTGGTGAATCTCTAGACTGGTGAATCTCTAGACTGGTGAATCTCGAGACTGGTGAATCTAGACTGGTGAGTCTCTAGACTGGTGAATCAAGACTGGTGATTCTCTAGACTGGTGAATCAAGACTGGTGATTCTCTAGACTGGTGAATGTCTGGTGAATGAGACTGGTGATTCTCTAGACTGGTGAATGTCTAGACTGGTGATTCTCTAGACTGGTGATTCTCTAGACTGGAATCAAGACTGGTGATTCTCTAGACTGGGCTGAATCTAGACTGGTGAGTCTCTAGACTGGTGAATCAAGACTGGTGATTCTCTAGACTGGTGAATCAAGATGGTGATTCTCTAGACTGGTGAATCTCTAGACTGGTGAATCTCTAGACTGGTGAATCTCTAGACTGGTGAATCTCTAGACTGGTGAATCTCTAGACTGGTGAATGTCTAGACTGGTGATTCTCTAGACTGGTGAATCTAGATGTGATTCTCTAGACTGGTGAATCTCTAGACTGGTGAATCTCTAGACTGGTGAATCTCTAGACTGGTGAATCTCTAGACTGGTGATTCTCTAGACTGGTGAATCTCTAGACTGGTGAATCTAGACCGGTGAGTCTTCTAGACTGGAATCAAGACTGATTCTCTAGACTGGTGAATGTCTGGATTATCTGAATGTCTAGACTGGTGATTCTCTAGACTGGTGAATGTCTAGACTGGTGATTCTCTAGACTGGTGATTCTCTAGACTGGTGAATCTAGACTGGTGAATCTAGACTGGTGAATCTAGACTGATGAATCTCTAGACTGGTGAATCAAGACTGGCGAGTCTCTAGACTGGTGAATGAAGACTGGTGATTCTCTAGACTGGTGAATCAAGAATGGTGATTCTCTAGACTGGTGAATGTCTAGACTGGTGAATGTCTAGACTGGTGAATCTCTAGACTGGTGAATGTCTAGACTGGTGAATGTCTAGACTGGTGAATCTCTAGACTGGTGAATCTCTAGACTGGTGAATGTCTAGACTGGTGAATCTCTAGACTGGTGATTCTCTAGACTGGTGATTCTCTAGACTGGTGAATCTAGACTGGTGAGTCTCTAGACTGGTGAATCAAGACTGGTGATTCTCTAGACTGGTGAATCAAGGCTGGTGATTCTCTAGACTGGTGAATGTATAGACTGGTGAATGTCTAGACTGGTAATTCTCTAGACTGGTGAATGTCTAGACTGGTGAATCTCAAGACTGGTGAATCTCTAGACTGGTGAATCTCTAGACTGGTGAATCTCTAGACTGAATCAAGACTGGTGAATCTCAAGACTGGTGAATCTCTCTAGACTGGTGAATCAAGACTGGTGATTCTCTAGACTGGTGAATCAAGGCTGGTGATTCTCTAGACTGGTGATTCTCTAGACTGGTGAGTCTCTAGACTGGTGAATCAAGACTGGTGATTGTCTAGACTGGTGATTCTCTAGACTGGTGAATCTAGACCGGTGAGTCTCTAGACTGGAGAATCAAGACTGGTGATTCTCTAGACTGGTGAATGTCTAGACTGGTGATTATCTAGACTGGTGAATGTCTAGACTGGTGATTCTCTAGACTGGTGAATGTCTAGACTGGTGATTCTCTAGACTGGTGATTCTCTAGACTGGTGAATCTAGACTGGTGAATCTAGACTGGTGAATCTAGACTGATGAATCTCTAGACTGGTGAATCAAGACTGGCGAGTCTCTAGACTGGTGAATGAAGACTGGTGATTCTCTAGACTGGTGAATCAAGAATCTCTAGACTGGTGAATGTCTAGACTGGTGAATGTAGATTCTAGACTGGTGAATCTCTAGACTGGTGAATGTCTAGACTGGTGAATGTCTAGACTGGTGAATCTCTAGACTGGTGAATCTCTAGACTGGTGAATGTCTCTAGACTGGTGATTCTCTAGACTGGTGATTCTCTAGACTGGTGAATCTAGACTGGTGAGTCTCTAGACTGGTGAATCAAGACTGGTGATTCTCTAGACTGGTGAATCAAGGCTGGTGATTCTCTAGACTGGTGAATGTATAGACTGGTGAATGTCTAGACTGGTAATTCTCTAGACTGGTGAATGTCTAGACTGGTGAATCTCAAGACTGGTGAATCTCTAGACTGGTGAATCTCTAGACTGGTGAATCTCTAGACTGGTGAATCAAGACTGGTGAGTCTCTAGACTGGTGAATCAAGACTAGTGATTCTCTAGACTGGTGAATCAAGGCTGGTGATTCTCTAGACTGGTGAATCAAGGCTGGTGATTCTCTAGACTGGTGATTCTCTAGACTGGTGAATCTAGACTGGTGAGTCTCTAGACTGGTGAATCAAGACTGGTGATTGTCTAGACTGGTGATTCTCTAGACTGGTGATTCTCTAGACTGGTGAATGTCTAGACTGGTGATTCTCTAGACTGGTGAATGTCTAGACTGGTGATTCTCTAGACTGGTGAATGTGTAGACTGGTGAATGTCTAGACTGGTGATTCTCTAGACTGGTGAATGTCTAGACTGGTGATTCTCTAGACTGGTGATTCTCTAGACTGGTGAATCTAGACTGGTGAGTCTCTAGACTGGTGAATCAAGACTGGTGATTCTCTAGACTGTTGAATCTAGACTGGTGAGTCTCTAGACTGGTGAATCAAGACTGGTGATTCTCTAGACTGGTGAATCAAGGCTGGTGATTCTCTAGACTGGTGAATGTCTAGACTGGTGAATCTCTAGACTGGTGAATCTCTAGACTGGTGAATCTCTAGACTGGTGAATCTCGAGACTGGTGAATCTCTAGACTGGTGAATCTCTAGACTGGTGAATCTCGAGACTGGTGAATCTAGACTGGTGAATCAAGGCTGGTGATTCTCTAGACTGGTGAATGTCTAGACTGGTGAATCTCTAGACTGGTGAATCTCTAGACTGGTGAATCTCTAGACTGGTGAATCTCTAGACTGGTGAATCTCTAGACTGGTGAATCTCGAGACTGGTGAATCTAGACTGGTGAGTCTCTAGACTGGTGAATCAAGACTGGTGATTCTCTAGACTGGTTAATCAAGGCTGGTGATTCTCTAGACTGGTGAATGTGTAGACTGGTGAATGTCTAGACTGGTGATTCTCTAGACTGGTGAATGTCTAGACTGGTGATTCTCTAGACTGGTGATTCTCTAGACTGGTGAATCAAGACTGGTGATTCTCTAGACTGTTGAATCTAGACTGGTGAGTCTCTAGACTGGTGAATCAAGACTGGTGATTCTCTAGACTGGTGAATCAAGGCTGGTGATTCTCTAGACTGGTGAATGTCTAGACTGGTAATTCTCTAGACTGGTGAATGTCTAGACTGGTGAATCTCTAGACTGGTGAATCTCTAGACTGGTGAATGTCTAGACTGGTGATTCTCTAGACTGGTGAATCTAGACATGTGATTCTCTAGACTGGTGAATCTCAAGACTGGTGAATCTCTAGACTGGTGAATCTCTAGACTGGTGAATCTCTAGACTGGTGAATCTCTAGACTGGTGAATCTCGAGACTGGTGAATCTAGACCGGTGAGTCTCTAGACTGGTGAATCAAGACTGGTGATTCTCTAGACTGGTGAATGTCTAGACTGGTGATTATCTAGACTGGTGAATGTCTAGACTGGTGATTCTCTAGACTGGTGAATGTCTAGACTGGTGATTCTCTAGACTGGTGATTCTCTAGACTGGTGAATCTAGACTGGTGAATCTAGACTGGTGAATCTAGACTGATGAATCTCTAGACTGGTGAATCAAGAATCTCTAGACTGGTGAATGAAGACTGGTGATTCTCTAGACTGGTGAATCTAGACTGGTGAATCTCTAGACTGGTGAATCTCTAGACTGGTGAATCTCTAGACTGGTGAATCTCTAGACTGGTGATTCTCTAGACTGGTGATTCTCTAGACTGGTGATTCTCTAGACTGGTGAATCTAGACTGGTGAATCTCTAGACTGGTGAGTGGTGAATGAAGACTGGTGATTCTCTAGACTGGTGAATCAAGAATGGTGATTCTCTAGACTGGTGAATCTCTAGACTGGTGAATGTCTAGACTGGTGAATGTCTAGACTGGTGAATCTCTAGACTGGTGAATGTCTAGACTGACTGGTGAATGTCTAGACTGGTGAATCTCTAGACTGGTGAATGTCTAGACTGGTGAATGTCTAGACTGGTGAATCTCTAGACTGGTGATTCTCTGACTGGTGATTCTCTAGACTGGTGATTCTCTAGACTGGTGAGTCTCTAGACTGGACTGGTGAATCAAGACTGGTGATTCTCTAGACTGGTGAATCAAGGCTGGTGATTCTCTAGACTGGTGAATGTATAGACTGGTGAATGTCTAGACTGGTGATTCTCTAGACTGGTGAATGTCTAGACTGGTGAATCTCAAGACTGGTGAATCTCTAGACTGGTGAATCTCTAGACTGGTGAATCTGGTGAGTCTCTAGACTGGTGAATCAAGACTGGTGATTCTCTAGACTGGTGAATCAAGACTGGTGATTCTCTAGACTGGTGAATCAAGGCTGGTGATTCTCTAGACTGGTGAATGGTGATTCTCTAGACTGGTGAATCTAGACTGGTGAGTCTCTAGACTGGTGAATCAAGACTGGTGATTCTCTAGACTGGTGAATCTCTAGACTGGTGATTCTCTAGACTGGTGAATGTCTAGACTGGTGATTCTCTAGACTGGTGAATGTCTAGACTGGTGATTCTCTAGACTGGTGAATGTCTAGACTGGTGATTCTCTAGACTGGTGAATGTCTAGACTGGTGAATGTCTAGACTGGTGATTCTCTAGACTGGTGAATGTCTAGACTGGTGATTCTCTAGACTGGTGATTCTCTAGACTGGTGAATCTAGACTGGTGAATCTAGACTGATGAATCTCTAGACTGGTGAATCAAGACTGGTGATTCTCTAGACTGTTGAATCTAGACTGGTGAGTCTCTAGACTGGTGAATCAAGACTGGTGATTCTCTAGACTGGTGAATCAAGGCTGGTGATTCTCTAGACTGGTGAATGTCTAGACTGGTAATTCTCTAGACTGGTGAATGTCTAGACTGGTGAATCTCTAGACTGGTGAATCTCTAGACTGGTGAATGTCTAGACTGGTGATTCTCTAGACTGGTGAATCTAGACATGTGATTCTCTAGACTGGTGAATCTCAAGACTGGTGAATCTCTAGACTGGTGAATCTCTAGACTGGTGAATCTCTAGACTGGTGAATCTCTAGACTGGTGAATCTCGAGACTGGTGAATCTAGACCGGTGAGTCTCTAGACTGGTGAATCAAGACTGGTGATTCTCTAGACTGGTGAATGTCTAGACTGGTGATTATCTAGACTGGTGAATGTCTAGACTGGTGATTCTCTAGACTGGTGAATGTCTAGACTGGTGATTCTCTAGACTGGTGATTCTCTAGACTGGTGAATCTAGACTGGTGAATCTAGACTGGTGAATCTAGACTGATGAATCTCTAGACTGGTGAATCAAGACTGGCGAGTCTCTAGACTGGTGAATGAAGACTGGTGATTCTCTAGACTGGTGAATGTCTAGACTGGTGAATCTCTAGACTGGTGAATCTCTAGACTGGTGAATCTCTAGACTGGTGAATCTCTAGACTGGTGATTCTCTAGACTGGTGATTCTCTAGACTGGTGATTCTCTAGACTGGTGAATCTAGACTGGTGAGTCTCTAGACTGGCGAGTCTCTAGACTGGTGAATGAAGACTGGTGATTCTCTAGACTGGTGAATCAAGAATGGTGATTCTCTAGACTGGTGAATCTCTAGACTGGTGAATGTCTAGACTGGTGAATGTCTAGACTGGTGAATCTCTAGACTGGTGAATGTCTAGACTGGTGAATGTCTAGACTGGTGAATGTCTAGACTGGTGAATCTCTAGACTGGTGAATGTCTAGACTGGTGAACTGGTGAATCTCTAGACTGATTCTGGACTGATTCTCTAGTGATTCTCTAGACTGGTGATTCTCTAGACTGAATCTAGACTGGTGAATCAAGACTGGTGATTCTCTAGACTGGTGAATCAAGGCTGGTGATTCTCTAGACTGGTGAATGTATAGACTGGTGAATGTCTAGACTGGTGATTCTCTAGACTGGTGAATGTCTAGACTGGTGAATCTCAAGACTGGTGAATCTCTAGACTGGTGAATCTCTAGACTGGTGAATCAAGACTGGTGAGTCTCTAGACTGGTGAATCAAGACTGGTGATTCTCTAGACTGGTGAATCAAGGCTGGTGATTCTCTAGACTGGTGAATCAAGGCTGGTGATTCTCTAGACTGGTGATTCTCTAGACTGGTGATTCTCTAGATGGTGAATCTAGACTGGTGAGTCTCTCTCAAGACTGGTGATTCTCTAGACTGGTGATTCTCTAGACTGGTGATTCTCTAGACTGGTGAATGTCTAGACTGGTGATTCTCTAGACTGGTGAATGTCTAGACTGGTGATTCTCTAGACTGGTGAATGTCTAGACTGGTGATTCTCTAGACTGGTGAATGTCTAGACTGGTGAATGTCTAGACTGGTGATTCTCTAGACTGGTGAATGTCTAGACTGGTGATTCTCTAGACTGGTGATTCTCTAGACTGGTGAATCTAGACTGGTGAATCTAGACTGGTGAATCTAGACTGATGAATCTCTAGACTGGTGAATCAAGACTGGCGAGTCTCTAGACTGGTGAATGAAGACTGGTGATTCTCTAGACTGGTGAATGTCTAGACTGGTGAATCTCTAGACTGGTGAATCTCTAGACTGGTGAATCTCTAGACTGGTGAATCTCTAGACTGGTGATTCTCTAGACTGGTGATTCTCTAGACTGGTGATTCTCTAGACTGGTGAATCTAGACTGGTGAGTCTCTAGACTGGCGAGTCTCTAGACTGGTGAATGAAGACTGGTGATTCTCTAGACTGGTGAATCAAGAATGGTGATTCTCTAGACTGGTGAATCTCTAGACTGGTGAATGTCTAGACTGGTGAATGTCTAGACTGGTGAATCTCTAGACTGGTGAATGTCTAGACTGGTGAATGTCTAGACTGGTGAATGTCTAGACTGGTGAATCTCTAGACTGGTGAATGTCTAGACTGGTGAATGTCTAGACTGGTGAATCTCTAGACTGGTGATTCTCTAGACTGGTGATTCTCTAGACTGGTGATTCTCTAGACTGGTGATTCTCTAGACTGGTGAATCTAGACTGGTGAATCAAGACTGGTGATTCTCTAGACTGGTGAATCAAGGCTGGTGATTCTCTAGACTGGTGAATGTATAGACTGGTGAATGTCTAGACTGGTGATTCTCTAGACTGGTGAATGTCTAGACTGGTGAATCTCAAGACTGGTGAATCTCTAGACTGGTGAATCTCTAGACTGGTGAATCAAGACTGGTGAGTCTCTAGACTGGTGAATCAAGACTGGTGATTCTCTAGACTGGTGAATCAAGGCTGGTGATTCTCTAGACTGGTGAATCAAGGCTGGTGATTCTCTAGACTGGTGATTCTCTAGACTGGTGATTCTCTAGACTGGTGAATCTAGACTGGTGAGTCTCTAGACTGGTGAATCAAGACTGGTGATTCTCTAGACTGGTGATTCTCTAGACTGGTGATTCTCTAGACTGGTGAATGTCTAGACTGGTGATTCTCTAGACTGGTGAATGTCTAGACTGGTGATTCTCTAGACTGGTGAATGTCTAGACTGGTGATTCTCTAGACTGGTGAATGTCTAGACTGGTGAATGTCTAGACTGATGATTCTCTAGACTGGTGAATGTCTAGACTGGTGATTCTCTAGACTGGTGATTCTCTAGACTGGTGAATCTAGACTGGTGAATCTAGACTGGTGAATCTAGACTGATGAATCTCTAGACTGGTGAATCAAGACTGGCGAGTCTCTAGACTGGTGAATGAAGACTGGTGATTCTCTAGACTGGTGAATGTCTAGACTGGTGAATCTCTAGACTGGTGAATCTCTAGACTGGTGAATCTCTAGACTGGTGATTCTCTAGACTGGTGAGTCTCTAGACTGGTGAGTCTCTAGACTGGTGAATCAAGACTGGTGATTCTCTAGACTGGTGAATCAAGGCTGGTGATTCTCTAGACTGGTGAATGTCTAGACTGGTGATTCTCTAGACTGGTGAATGTCTAGACTGGTGAATCTCTAGACTGGTGTATCTCTAGACTGGTGAATCTCGAGACTGGTGAATCTAGACTGGTGAGTCTCTAGACTGGTGAATCAAGACTGGTGATTCTCTAGACTGGTGAATCAAGACTGGTGATTCTCTAGACTGGTGAATGTCTAGACTGGTGAATGTCTAGACTGGTGAATGTCTAGACTGGTGAATCTCTAGACTGGTGAATGTCTAGACTGGTGAATGTCTAGACTGGTGAATCTCTAGACTGGTGAATGTCTAGACTGGTGAATGTCTAGACTGGTGAATCTCTAGACTGGTGAATCTCTAGACTGGTGAATCTAGACTGGTGAGTCTCTAGACTGGTGAATCAAGACTGGTGATTCTCTAGACTGGTTAATCAAGGCTGGTGATTCTCTAGACTGGTGAATGTCTAGACTGGTGAATGTCTAGACTGGTGAATGTCTAGACTGGTGAATCTCTAGACTGGTGAATGTCTAGACTGGTGAATGTCTAGACTGGTGAATCTCTAGACTGGTGAATGTCTAGACTGGTGAATGTCTAGACTGGTGAATCTCTAGACTGGTGAATCTCTAGACTGGTGAATGTCTAGACTGGTGAATCTCTAGACTGGTGATTCTCTAGACTGGTGATTCTCTAGACTGGTGATTCTCTAGACTGGTGAATCAAGACTGGTGATTCTCTAGATTGGTGAATCAAGGCTGGTGATTCTCTAGACTGGTGAATCTCTAGACTGGTGAATCTCGAGACTGGTGAATCTAGACTGGTGAGTCTCTAGACTGGTGAATGTCTAGACTGGTGAATGTCTAGACTGGTGAATCTCTAGACTGGTGAATGTCTAGACTGGTGAATGTCTAGACTGGTGAATGTCTAGACTGGTGAATCTCTAGACTGGTGAATGTCTAGACTGGTGAATGTCTAGACTGGTGAATCTCTAGACTGGTGATTCTCTAGACTGGTGATTCTCTAGACTGGTGATTCTCTAGACTGGTGATTCTCTAGACTGGTGAATCTAGACTGGTGAATCAAGACTGGTGATTCTCTAGACTGGTGAATCAAGGCTGGTGATTCTCTAGACTGGTGAATGTATAGACTGGTGAATGTCTAGACTGGTGATTCTCTAGACTGGTGAATGTCTAGACTGGTGAATCTCAAGACTGGTGAATCTCTAGACTGGTGAATCTCTAGACTGGTGAATCAAGACTGGTGAGTCTCTAGACTGGTGAATCAAGACTGGTGATTCTCTAGACTGGTGAATCAAGGCTGGTGATTCTCTAGACTGGTGAATCAAGGCTGGTGATTCTCTAGACTGGTGATTCTCTAGACTGGTGATTCTCTAGACTGGTGAATCTAGACTGGTGAGTCTCTAGACTGGTGAATCAAGACTGGTGATTCTCTAGACTGGTGATTCTCTAGACTGGTGATTCTCTAGACTGGTGAATGTCTAGACTGGTGATTCTCTAGACTGGTGAATGTCTAGACTGGTGATTCTCTAGACTGGTGAATGTCTAGACTGGTGATTCTCTAGACTGGTGAATGTCTAGACTGGTGAATGTCTAGACTGGTGATTCTCTAGACTGGTGAATGTCTAGACTGGTGATTCTCTAGACTGGTGATTCTCTAGACTGGTGAATCTAGACTGGTGAATCTAGACTGGTGAATCTAGACTGATGAATCTCTAGACTGGTGAATCAAGACTGGCGAGTCTCTAGACTGGTGAATGAAGACTGGTGATTCTCTAGACTGGTGAATGTCTAGACTGGTGAATCTCTAGACTGGTGAATCTCTAGACTGGTGAATCTCTAGACTGGTGATTCTCTAGACTGGTGAGTCTCTAGACTGGTGAGTCTCTAGACTGGTGAATCAAGACTGGTGATTCTCTAGACTGGTGAATCAAGGCTGGTGATTCTCTAGACTGGTGAATGTCTAGACTGGTGATTCTCTAGACTGGTGAATGTCTAGACTGGTGAATCTCTAGACTGGTGTATCTCTAGACTGGTGAATCTCGAGACTGGTGAATCTAGACTGGTGAGTCTCTAGACTGGTGAATCAAGACTGGTGATTCTCTAGACTGGTTAATCAAGGCTGGTGATTCTCTAGACTGGTGAATGTCTAGACTGGTGAATGTCTAGACTGGTGAATGTCTAGACTGGTGAATCTCTAGACTGGTGAATGTCTAGACTGGTGAATGTCTAGACTGGTGAATCTCTAGACTGGTGAATGTCTAGACTGGTGAATGTCTAGACTGGTGATCTCTAGACTGGTGAATCTCTAGACTGGTGAATCTAGACTGGTGAGTCTCTAGACTGGTGAATCAAGACTGGTGATTCTCTAGACTGGTGAATCAAGGCTGGTGATTCTCTAGACTGGTGAATGTCTAGACTGGTGAATGTCTAGACTGGTGAATGTCTAGACTGGTGAATCTCTAGACTGGTGAATGTCTAGACTGGTGAATCTCTAGACTGGTGAATCTCTAGACTGGTGAATGTCTAGACTGGTGAATGTCTAGACTGGGTGAATCTCTAGACTGGTGAATCTCTAGACTGGTGAATGATTCTCTAGACTGGTGAATCAAGACTGGTGATTCTCTAGACTGGTGATTCTCTAGACTGGTGATTCTCTAGACTGGTGAATCAAGACTGGTGATTCTCTAGATTGGTGAATCAAGGCTGGTGATTCTCTAGACTGGTGAATCTCTAGACTGGTGAATCTCGAGACTGGTGAATCTAGACTGGTGAGTCTCTAGACTGGTGAATCAAGACTGGTGATTCTCTAGACTGGTGAATGTCTAGACTGGTGATTCTCTAAACTGGTGAATGTCTAGACTGGTGATTCTCTAGACTGGTGAAGGTCTAGACTGGTGATTCTCTAGACTGGTGATTCTCTAGACTGGTGAATCTAGACTGGTGAATCTAGATTGGTGAATCTAGACTGATGAATCTCTAGACTGGTGAATCAAGACTGGTGATTCTCTAGACTGGTGAATGTCTAGACTGGTGAATCTCTAGACTGGTGAATGTCTAGACTGGTGAATCTCTAGACTGGTGAATCTCTAGACTGGTGAATCTCTAGACTGGTGATTCTCTAGACTGGTGAGTCTCTAGACTGGTGAGTCTCTAGACTGGTGAATCAAGACTGGTGATTCTCTAGACTGGTGAATCAAGGCTGGTGATTCTCTAGACTGGTGAATGTCTAGACTGGTGATTCTCTAGACTGGTGAATGTCTAGACTGGTGAATCTCTAGACTGGTGTATCTCTAGACTGGTGAATCTCGAGACTGGTGAATCTAGACTGGTGAGTCTCTAGACTGGTGAATCAAGACTGGTGATTCTCTAGACTGGTTAATCAAGGCTGGTGATTCTCTAGACTGGTGAATGTCTAGACTGGTGAATGTCTAGACTGGTGAATGTCTAGACTGGTGAATCTCTAGACTGGTGAATGTCTAGACTGGTGAATCTCTAGACTGGTGAATCTCTAGACTGGTGAATGTCTAGACTGGTGAATGTCTAGACTGGTGTATCTCTAGACTGGTGAATCTCGAGACTGGTGAATCTAGACTGGTGAGTCTCTAGACTGGTGAATCAAGACTGGTGATTCTCTAGACTGGTTAATCAAGGCTGGTGATTCTCTAGACTGGTGAATGTCTAGACTGGTGAATGTCTAGACTGGTGAATGTCTAGACTGGTGAATCTCTAGACTGGTGAATGTCTAGACTGGTGAATGTCTAGACTGGTGAATCTCTAGACTGGTGAATGTCTAGACTGGTGAATGTCTAGACTGGTGAATCTCTAGACTGGTGAATCTCTAGACTGGTGAATGTCTAGACTGGTGAATCTCTAGACTGGTGATTCTCTAGACTGGTGATTCTCTAGACTGGTGATTCTCTAGACTGGTGAATCAAGACTGGTGATTCTCTAGATTGGTGAATCAAGGCTGGTGATTCTCTAGACTGGTGAATCTCTAGACTGGTGAATCTCGAGACTGGTGAATCTAGACTGGTGAGTCTCTAGACTGGTGAATCAAGACTGGTGATTCTCTAGACTGGTGAATGTCTAGACTGGTGATTCTCTAAACTGGTGAATGTCTAGACTGGTGATTCTCTAGACTGGTGAAGGTCTAGACTGGTGATTCTCTAGACTGGTGATTCTCTAGACTGGTGAATCTAGACTGGTGAATCTAGATTGGTGAATCTAGACTGATGAATCTCTAGACTGGTGAATCAAGACTGGCGAGTCTCTAGACTGGTGAATGAAGACTGGTGATTCTCTAGACTGGTGAATCAAGAATGGTGATTCTCTAGACTGGTGAATGTCTAGACTGGTGAATGTCTAGACTGGTGAATCTCTAGACTGGTGAATGTCTAGACTGGTGAATGTCTAGACTGGTGATTCTCTAGACTGGTGAATGTCTAGACTGGTGATTCTCTAGACTGGTGATTCTCTAGACTGGTGAATCTAGACTGGTGAATCTAGACTGGTGAATCTAGACTGATGAATCTCTAGACTGGTGAATCAAGACTGGCGAGTCTCTAGACTGGTGAATGAAGACTGGTGATTCTCTAGACTGGTGAATGTCTAGACTGGTGAATCTCTAGACTGGTGAATCTCTAGACTGGTGAATCTCTAGACTGGTGATTCTCTAGACTGGTGATTCTCTAGACTGGTGATTCTCTAGACTGGTGAATCTAGACTGGTGAGTCTCTAGACTGGCGAGTCTCTAGACTGGTGAATGAAGACTGGTGATTCTCTAGACTGGTGAATCAAGAATGGTGATTCTCTAGACTGGTGAATGTCTAGACTGGTGAATGTCTAGACTGGTGAATCTCTAGACTGGTGAATGTCTAGACTGGTGAATCTCTAGACTGGTGAATGTCTAGACTGGTGAATGTCTAGACTGGTGAATGTCTAGACTGGTGAATCTCTAGACTGGTGAATGTCTAGACTGGTGAATGTCTAGACTGGTGAATCTCTAGACTGGTGATTCTCTAGACTGGTGATTCTCTAGACTGGTGATTCTCTAGACTGGTGAATCTAGACTGGTGAGTCTCTAGACTGGTGAATCAAGACTGGTGATTCTCTAGACTGGTGAATCAAGGCTGGTGATTCTCTAGACTGGTGAATGTATAGACTGGTGAATGTCTAGACTGGTGATTCTCTAGACTGGTGAATGTCTAGACTGGTGAATCTCAAGACTGGTGAATCTCTAGACTGGTGAATCTCTAGACTGGTGAATCAAGACTGGTGAGTCTCTAGACTGGTGAATCAAGACTGGTGATTCTCTAGACTGGTGATTCAAGGCTGGTGATTCTCTAGACTGGTGAATCAAGGCTGGTGATTCTCTAGACTGGTGATTCTCTAGACTGGTGATTCTCTAGACTGGTGAATCTAGACTGGTGAGTCTCTAGACTGGTGAATCAAGACTGGTGATTCTCTAGACTGGTGATTCTCTAGACTGGTGATTCTCTAGACTGGTGAATGTCTAGACTGGTGATTCTCTAGACTGGTGAATGTCTAGACTGGTGATTCTCTAGACTGGTGAATGTCTAGACTGGTGATTCTCTAGACTGGTGAATGTCTAGACTGGTGAATGTCTAGACTGGTGATTCTCTAGACTGGTGAATGTCTAGACTGGTGATTCTCTAGACTGGTGATTCTCTAGACTGGTGAATCTAGACTGGTGAATCTAGACTGGTGAATCTAGACTGATGAATCTCTAGACTGGTGAATCAAGACTGGCGAGTCTCTAGACTGGTGAATGAAGACTGGTGATTCTCTAGACTGGTGAATGTCTAGACTGGTGAATCTCTAGACTGGTGAATCTCTAGACTGGTGAATCTCTAGACTGGTGATTCTCTAGACTGGTGAGTCTCTAGACTGGTGAGTCTCTAGACTGGTGAATCAAGACTGGTGATTCTCTAGACTGGTGAATCAAGGCTGGTGATTCTCTAGACTGGTGAATGTCTAGACTGGTGATTCTCTAGACTGGTGAATGTCTAGACTGGTGAATCTCTAGACTGGTGTATCTCTAGACTGGTGAATCTCGAGACTGGTGAATCTAGACTGGTGAGTCTCTAGACTGGTGAATCAAGACTGGTGATTCTCTAGACTGGTTAATCAAGGCTGGTGATTCTCTAGACTGGTGAATGTCTAGACTGGTGAATGTCTAGACTGGTGAATGTCTAGACTGGTGAATCTCTAGACTGGTGAATGTCTAGACTGGTGAATGTCTAGACTAATGTCTAGACTGGTGAATCTCTAGACTGGTGAATGTCTAGACTGGTGAATGTCTAGACTGGTGAATCTCTAGACTGGTGAATGTCTAGACTGGTGAATCTCTAGACTGGTGATTCTCTAGACTGGTGATTCTCTAGACTGGTGATTCTCTAGACTGGTGAATCAAGACTGGTGATTCTCTAGACTGGTGAATCAAGACTGGTGATTCTCTAGACTGGTGACTGGTGAATCTCTAGACTGGTGAATCTCGAGACTGGTGAATCTAGACTGGTGAGTCTCTAGACTGGTGAATCAAGACTGGTGATTCTCTAGACTGGTGAATGTCTAGACTGGTGATTCTCTAGACTGGTGAATGTCTAGACTGGTGATTCTCTAGACTGGTGAAGGTCTAGACTGGTGATTCTCTAGACTGGTGATTCTCTAGACTGGTGAATCTAGACTGGTGAATCTATATTGGTGAATCTAGACTGATGAATCTCTAGACTGGTGAATCAAGACTGGTGAATGAAGAGGTCTCTAGACTGGTGAATGAAGACTGGTGATTCTCTAGACTGGTGAATCAAGAATGGTGATTCTCTAGACTGGTGAATGTCTAGACTGGTGAATCTCTAGTCTAGACTGGTGAATCTGGTGATTCTAGACTGGTGAATCTCTAGACTGGTGAATGTCTAGAGACTGGTGAATCTCTAGACTGGTGAATCTCTAGACTGGTGATTCTCTAGACTGTGAATGACTGGTGATTCTCTAGACTGGTGAATCTCTAGACTGGTGATTCTCTAGACTGGAATCAAGACTGATTCTCTAGACTGGTGATTCTCTAGACTGGTGAATCTAGACTGGTGAGTCTCTAGACTGGTGAATCAAGACTGGTGATTCTCTAGACTGGTGAATCAAGGCTGGTGATTCTCTAGACTGGTGAATGTATAGACTGGTGAATGTCTAGACTGGTGATTCTCTAGACTGGTGAATGTCTAGACTGGTGAATCTCAAGACTGGTGAATCTCTAGACTGGTGAATCTCTAGACTGGTGAATCTCTAGACTGGTGAATCAAGACTGGTGAGTCTCTAGACTGGTGAATCAAGACTGGTGATTCTCTAGACTGGTGAATCAAGGCTGGTGATTCTCTAGACTGGTGAATCAAGGCTGGTGATTCTCTAGACTGGTGATTCTCTAGACTGGTGATTCTCTAGACTGGTGATTCTCTAGACTGGTGAATCTAGACTGGTGAGTCTCTAGACTGGTGAATCAAGACTGGTGATTCTCTAGACTGGTGATTCTCTAGACTGGTGATTCTCTAGACTGGTGAATGTCTAGACTGGTGAATCTCTAGACTGGTGAATGTCTAGACTGGTGATTCTCTAGACTGGTGAATGTCTAGACTGGTGATTCTCTAGACTGGTGAATGTCTAGACTGGTGAATGTCTAGACTGGTGATTCTCTAGACTGGTGATTCTCTAGACTGGTGATTCTCTAGACTGGTGAATCTAGACTGGTGAGTCTCTAGACTGGTGAGTCTCTAGACTGGTGAATCAAGACTGGTGATTCTCTAGACTGGTGAATCAAGGCTGGTGATTCTCTAGACTGGTGAATGTCTAGACTGGTGAATCTCTAGACTGGTGTATCTCTAGACTGGTGAATCTCGAGACTGGTGAATCTAGACTGGTGAGTCTCTAGACTGGTGAATCAAGACTGGTGATTCTCTAGACTGGTTAATCAAGGCTGGTGATTCTCTAGACTGGTGAATGTCTAGACTGGTGAATGTCTAGACTGGTGAATGTCTAGACTGGTGAATCTCTAGACTGGTGAATGTCTAGACTGGTGAATCAAGACTGGTGATTCTCTAGACTGGTTAATCAAGGCTGGTGATTCTCTAGACTGGTGAATGTCTAGACTGGTGAATGTCTAGACTGGTGAATGTCTCTGGTGAATCTGGACTGAATCTCTAGACTGGTGAATGTCTAGACTGGTGAATCTCTAGACTGGTGATTCTCTAGACTGGTGAATCAAGACTGGTGATTCTCTAGATTGGTGAATCAAGGCTGGTGATTCTCTAGACTGGTGAATGTCTAGACTGGTGATTCTCTAGACTGGTGATTCTCTAGACTGGTGATTCTCTAGACTGGTGAATCAAGACTGGTGATTCTCTAGATTGGTGAATCAAGGCTGGTGATTCTCTAGACTGGTGAATGTCTAGACTGGTGATTCTCTAGACTGGTGAATGTCTAGACTGGTGAATCTCTAGACTGGTGAATCTCTAGACTGGTGAATCTCTAGACTGGTGAATCTCGAGACTGGTGAATCTAGACTGGTGAGTCTCTAGACTGGTGAATCAAGACTGGTGATTCTCTAGACTGGTTAATCAAGGCTGGTGATTCTCTAGACTGGTGAATGTGTAGACTGGTGAATGTCTAGACTGGTGATTCTCTAGACTGGTGAATGTCTAGACTGGTGATTCTCTAGACTGGTGATTCTCTAGACTGGTGAATCTAGACTGGTGAGTCTCTAGACTGGTGAATCAAGACTGGTGATTCTCTAGACTGGTGAATCTAGACTGGTGAGTCTCTAGACTGGTGAATCAAGACTGGTGATTCTCTAGACTGGTGAATCAAGGCTGGTGATTCTCTAGACTGGTGAATGTCTAGACTGGTAATTCTCTAGACTGGTGAATGTCTAGACTTGTGAATCTCAAGACTGGTGAATCTCTAGACTGGTGAATCTCTAGACTGGTGAATCTCTAGACTGGTGAATCTAGACTGGTGAGTCTCTAGACTGGTGAATCAAGACTTGTGATTCTCTAGACTGGTGAATCAAGGCTGGTGATTCTCTAGACTGGTGAATGTCTAGACTGGTGAATGTCTAGACTGGTGATTCTCTAGACTGGTGAATCTCAAGACTGGTGAATCTCTAGACTGGTGAATCTCTAGACTGGTGAATCTCTAGACTGGTGAATCTCAAGACTGGTGAATCTCTAGACTGGTGAATCAAGACTGGTGATTCTCTAGACTGGTGAATCAAGACTGGTGATTCTCTAGACTGGTGAATGTCTCGACTGGTGAATGTCTCGACTGGTGAATCTCTAGACTGGTGAATCTCTAGACTGGTGAATCTCTAGACTGGTGAATCTCTAGACTGGTGAATGTCTAGACTGGTGAATGTCTAGACTGGTGAATCTCTAGACTGGTGAATCAAGACTGGTGATTCTCTAGACTGGTGAATGTCTAGACTGGTGGATCTCTAGACTGGTGGATCTCTAGACTGGTGAATCTCTAGACTGGTGAATCTAGACTGGTGAGTCTCTAGACTGGTGAATCAAGACTTGTGATTCTCTAGACTGGTGAATCAAGGCTGGTGATTCTCTAGACTGGTGAATGTCTAGACTGGTGAATGTCTAGACTGGTGATTCTCTAGACTGGTGAATCTCAAGACTGGTGAATCTCTAGACTGGTGAATCTCTAGACTGGTGAATCTCTAGACTGGTGAATCTCAAGACTGGTGAATCTCTAGACTGGTGAATCAAGACTGGTGATTCTCTAGACTGGTGAATCAAGACTGGTGATTCTCTAGACTGGTGAATGTCTCGACTGGTGAATGTCTCGACTGGTGAATCTCTAGACTGGTGAATCTCTAGACTGGTGAATCTCTAGACTGGTGAATCTCTAGACTGGTGAATGTCTAGACTGGTGAATGTCTAGACTGGTGAATCTCTAGACTGGTGAATCAAGACTGGTGATTCTCTAGACTGGTGAATGTCTAGACTGGTGGATCTCTAGACTGGTGGATCTCTAGACTGGTGAATGTCTAGACTGGTGATTCTCTAGACTGGTGAATGTCTAGACTGGTGAATCTCAAGACTGGTGAATCAAGACTGGTGAATCTCTAGACTGGTGAATCAAGACTGGTGAATCAAGACTGGAATTCTAGACGGTTGAATCTCTAGACTGGTGAATCAAGACTGGTGAATCAAGACTGGTGATTCTAGACGGTTGAATCTCTAGACTGGTGAATCTAGACTGGTGATTCTAGACTGGTGAATACTTTTTGGGACAAGTCCTATATAAACACACCCATTATGTCTAACTCTCATGTTTAATGTTTTGCCTTGCAGACACTAATGGAGGGATTTGTCTGAGAGGTTTGTGTGATGAGTGTGTTAACGGACATGGTGGGAAGTGTGTGTGTGTATGTGTGTGTGTGTGTGTGTGTGTGTGTGTGTGTGTGTGCGTGTGAATTTATCAAATGGTTAAACCAAAGCAGAAAGGTAATGACCAGACAATCAGTCTTTTCCTCTTGACTAAACAAGACTGTTTGTTTCCTAACGTTTAACTGAGCCTGCTAACAAAGAGAACTGATTCTTCATGCTGCCAGGCCACACACACACACACACACACACACACACACACACACACACACACACACACACACACACACACACACACACACACACACACACACACACACACTTCTGGTAGACACGTCCATGCTGGCTGACTCTGTCTCCTAAGGGGTGGTCCCCCAGAGAACTAACACTAACCCTGTGTGCACGTGTGTGTGTTCACTGGCTGTTAGCTGGTGGTGATGAATTGGCTGCTTGAACCCAAAGGTTGGCAAATGAACAGTTAATTAGTGTGTGATAGATGTCAGGGCAGCCCTCTCCCAGTGTGTTGTGTTGTGTTATGGGGCAGCTCTCTCCCAGTGTGTTGTGTTGTGTTGTGGGGCAGCCCTCTCCCAGTGTGTTGTGTTGTGGGGCAGCCCTCTCCCAGTGTGTTGTGTTGTGTTGTGGGGCAGCCCTCTCCCAGTGTGTTGTGTTGTGGGGCAGCCCTCTCCCAGTGTGTTGTGTTGTGGGGCAGCTCTCTCCCAGTGTGTTGTGTTGTGTTGTGGGGCAGCCCTCTCCCAGTGTGTTGTGTTGTGGGGCAGCCCTCTCCCAGTGTGTTGTGTTGTGGGGCAGCCCTCTCCCAGTGTGTTGTGTTGTGGGGCAGCCCTCTCCCAGTGTGTTGTGTTGTGGGGCAGCCCTCTCCCAGTCTGTTGTGTTGTGGGGCAGCCCTCTCCCAGTGTGTTGTGTTGTGTTGTGGGGCAGCCCTCTCCCAGTCTGTTGTGTTGTGGGGCAGCCCTCTCCCAGTGTGTTGTGTTGTGTTGTGGGGCAGCCCTCTCCCAGTGTGTTGTGTTGTGTTGTGGGGCAGCCCTCTCCCAGTGTGTTGTGTTGTGTTGTGGGGCAGCCCTCTCCCAGTGTGTTGTGTTGTGTTGTGGGGCAGCCCTCTCCCAGTGTGTTGTGTTGTGTTGTGGGGCAGCCCTCTCCCAGTGTGTTGTGTTGTGGGGCAGCCCTCTCCCAGTGTGTTGTGTTGTGGGGCAGCCCTCTCCCAGTGTGTTGTGTTGTGGGGCAGCTCTCTCCCAGTGTGTTGTGTTGTGGGGGCAGCCCTCTCCCAGTGTGTTGTGTTGTGGGGCAGCCCTCTCCCAGTGTGTTGTGTTGTGGGGCAGCCCTCTCCCAGTGTGTTGTGTTGTGGGGCAGCCCTCTCCCAGTGTGTTGTGTTGTGTTGTGGGGCAGCCCTCTCCCAGTGTGTTGTGTTGTGTTGTGGGGCAGCTCTCTCCCAGTGTGTTGTGTTGTGTTGTGGGGCAGCCCTCTCCCAGTGTGTTGTGTTGTGTTGTGGGGCAGCCCTCTCCCAGTCTGTTGTGTTGTGGGGCAGCCCTCTCCCAGTGTGTTGTGTTGTGGGGCAGCCCTCTCCCAGTGTGTTGTGTTGTGGGGCAGCTCTCTCCCAGTGTGTTGTGTTGTGTTGTGGGGCAGCCTCTCCCAGTGTGTTGTGTTGTGGGGCAGCTCTCTCCCAGTGTGTTGTGTTGTGGGGCAGCCCTCTCCCAGTGTGTTGTGTTGTGGGGCAGCCCTCTCCCAGTGTGTTGTGTTGTGGGGCAGCCCTCTCCCAGTGTGTTGTGTTGTGGGGCAGCCCTCTCCCAGTGTGTTGTGTTGTGTTGTGGGGCAGCCCTCTCCCAGTGTGTTGTGTTGTGTTGTTGGGGCAGCCCTCTCCCAGTGTGTTGTGTTGTGTTGGGCAGCCCTCCCCAGTGTGTTGTGTTGTGCAGCCCTCTCCCAGTGTGTTGTGTTGTGTTGTGGGCAGCCCTCTCCCAGTGTGTTGTGTTGTGGGGCAGCCCTCTCCCAGTGTGTTGTGTTGTGGGGCAGCCCTCTCCCAGTGTGTTGTGTTGTGTTGGGCAGCCCCAGTGTGTTGTGTTGTGGGGCAGCCCTCTCCCAGTGTGTTGTGGGGCAGTGTGTTGTGTTGTGTTGTGGGGCAGCTCTCTCCCAGTGTGTTGTGTTGTGGGGCAGCTCTCTCCCAGTGTGTTGTGTTGTGTTGTGGGGCAGCTCTCTCCCAGTGTGTTGTGTTGTGGGGCAGCCCTCTCCCAGTGTGTTGTGTTGTGGGGCAGCCCTCTCCCAGTGTGTTGTGTTGTGGGGCAGCCCTCTCCCAGTGTGTTGTGTTGTGGGGCAGCTCTCTCCCAGTGTGTTGTGTTGTGGGGCAGCCCTCTCCCAGTGTGTTGTGTTGTGTTGTGGGGCAGCCCTCTCCCAGTGTGTTGTGTTGTGGGGCAGCCCTCTCCCAGTGTGTTGTGTTGTGGGGCAGCCCTCTCCCAGTGTGTTGTGTTGTGGGGCAGCCCTCTCCCAGTGTGTTGTGTTGTGGGGCAGCCCTCTCCCAGTGTGTTGTGTTGTGGGGCAGCCCTCTCCCAGTGTGTTGTGTTGTGGGGCAGCTCTCTCCCAGTGTGTTGTGTTGTGGGGCAGCTCTCTCCCAGTGTGTTGTGTTGTGTTGTGGGGCAGCCCTCTCCCAGTGTGTTGTGTTGTGGGGCAGCCCTCTCCCAGTGTGTTGTGTTGTGTTGTGGGGCAGCCCTCTCCCAGTGTGTTGTGTTGTGGGGCAGCCCTCTCCCAGTGTGTTGTGTTGTGGGGCAGCCCTCTCCCAGTGTGTGTTGTGTTGTGTTGGGTTGGGGCAGCCCTCTCCCAGTGTGTTGTGTTGTGTGTTGTGGGGCAGCCCTCTCCCAGTGTGTTGTGTTGTGGGGCAGCCCTCTCCCAGTGTGTTGTGTTGTGGGGCAGCTCTCTCCCAGTGTGTTGTGTTGTGGGGCAGCTCTCTCCCAGTGTGTTGTGGGGCAGCTCTCTCCCAGTGTGTTGTGTTGTGTTGTGGGGCAGCCCTCTCCCAGTGTGTTGTGTTGTGGGGCAGCCCTCTCCCAGTGTGTTGTGTTGTGGGGCAGCCCTCTCCCAGTGTGTTGTGTTGTGGGGGCAGCCCTCTCCCAGTGTGTGTGTTGTGTTGTGGGGCAGCCCTCTCCCAGTGTGTTGTGTTGTGGGGCAGCCCTCTCCCAGTGTGTTGTGTTGTGGGGCAGCCCTCTCCCAGTGTGTTGTGTTGTGTTGTGGGGCAGCTCTCTCCCAGTGTGTTGTGTTGTGGGGCAGCCCTCTCCCAGTGTGTTGTGTTGTGGGGCAGCCCTCTCCCAGTGTGTTGTGTTGTGTTGTGGGGCAGCCCTCTCCCAGTGTGTTGTGTTGTGGGGCAGCCCTCTCCCAGTGTGTTGTGTTGTGGGGCAGCCCTCTCCCAGTGTGTTGTGTTGTGGGGCAGCCCTCTCCCAGTGTGTTGTGTTGTGTTGTGGGGCAGCCCTCTCCCAGTGTGTTGTGTTGTGGGGCAGCCCTCTCCCAGTGTGTTGTGTTGTGGGGCAGCCCTCTCCCAGTCTGTTGTGTTGTGGGGCAGCCCTCTCCCAGTGTGTTGTGTTGTGTTGTGGGTCAGCTCTCTCCCAGTGTGTTGTGTTGTGGGGCAGCCCTGTCCCAGTGTGTTGTGTTGTGTTGTGGGGCAGCCCTCTCCCAGTGTGTTGTGTTGTGGGGCAGCTCTCTCCCAGTGTGTTGTGTTGTGTTGTGGTGTGGGGCAGCCCTCTCCCAGTGTGTTGTGTTGTGTTGTGTTGTGGGGCAGCCCTCTCCCAGTGTGTTGTGTTGTGGGGCAGCCCTCTCCCAGTGTGTTGTGTTGTGTTGTGGGGCAGCCCTCTCCCAGTGTGTTGTGTTGTGTTGTGGGCAGCCCTCTCCCAGTGTGTTGTGTTGTGTTGTGGGGCAGCCCTCTCCCAGTGTGTTGTGTTGTGGGGCAGCCCTCTCCCAGTGTGTTGTGTTGTGGGGCAGCCCTCTCCCAGTGTGTTGTGTTGTGTTGTGGGGCAGCCCTCTCCCAGTGTGTTGTGTTGTGTTGTGGGGCAGCCCTCTCCCAGTGTGTTGTGTTGTGGGGCAGCCCTCTCCCAGTGTGTTGTGTTGTGGGGCAGCTCTCTCCCAGTGTGTTGTGTTGTGGGGCAGCCCTCTCCCAGTGTGTTGTGTTGTGGGGCAGCCCTCTCCCAGTGTGTTGTGTTGTGTTGTGGGGCAGCCCTCTCCCAGTGTGTTGTGTTGTGTTGTGGGGCAGCCCTCTCCCAGTGTGTTGTGTTGTGGGGCAGCCCTCTCCCAGTGTGTTGTGTTGTGTTGTGGGGCAGCCCTCTCCCAGTGTGTTGTGTTGTGTTGTGGGGCAGCCCTCTCCCAGTGTGTTGTGTTGTGGGGCAGCCCTCTCCCAGTGTGTTGTGTTGTGTTGTGGGGCAGCCCTCTCCCAGTGTGTTGTGTTGTGTTGTGGGGCAGCCCTCTCCCAGTGTGTTGTGTTGTGGGGCAGCTCTCTCCCAGTGTGTTGTGTTGTGGGGCAGCCCTCTCCCAGTGTGTTGTGTTGTGGGGCAGCCCTCTCCCAGTGTGTTGTGTTGTGGGGCAGCCCTCTCCCAGTGTGTTGTGTTGTGGGGCAGCCCTCTCCCAGTGTGTTGTGTTGTGGGGCAGCCCTCTCCCAGTGTGTTGTGTTGTGTTGTGGGGCAGCCCTCTCCCAGTGTGTTGTGTTGTGGGGCAGCCCTCTCCCAGTGTGTTGTGTTGTGTTGTGGGGCAGCCCTCTCCCAGTGTGTTGTGTTGTGGGGCAGCCCTCTCCCAGTGTGTTGTGTTGTGTTGTGGGGCAGCCCTCTCCCAGTGTGTTGTGTTGTGTTGTGGGGCAGCTCTCTCCCAGTGTGTTGTGTTGTGTTGTGGGGCAGCCCTCTCCCAGTGTGTTGTGTTGTGGGGCAGCCCTCTCCCAGTGTGTTGTGTTGTGGGGCAGCCCTCTCCCAGTGTGTTGTGTTGTGGGGCAGCCCTCTCCCAGTGTGTTGTGTTGTGTTGTGTTGTGGGGCAGCCCTCTCCCAGTGTGTTGTGTTGTGTTGTGGGGCAGCCCTCTCCCAGTGTGTTGTGTTGTGGGGCAGCCCTCTCCCAGTGTGTTGTGTTGTGGGGCAGCCCTCTCCCAGTGTGTTGTGTTCCCAGTGTGTTGTGTTGTGGGCAGCCCTCTCCCAGTGTGTTGTGTTGTGGGGCAGCCCTCCCAGTGTGTTGTGTTGTGTTGGGGGCAGCCCTCTCCCAGTGTGTTGTGTTGTGGGGCAGCCCTCTCCCAGTGTGTTGTGTTGTGGGGCAGCCCTCTCCCAGTGTGTGTTGTGTTGTGGGGCAGCCCTCTCCCAGTGTGTTGTGTTGTGTGTTGTGTTGGTTGTGGGGCAGCCCTCTCCCAGTGTGTTGTGTTGTGGGGCAGCCCTCTCCCAGTGTGTTGTGTTGTGTTGTGGGGCAGCCCTCTCCCAGTGTGTTGTGTTGTGGGGCAGCCCTCTCCCAGTGTGTTGTGTTGTGTTGTGGGGCAGCCCTCTCCCAGTGTGTTGTGTTGTGGGGCAGCTCTCTCCCAGTGTGTTGTGTTGTGTTGTGGGCAGCCCTCTCCCAGTGTGTTGTGTTGTGGGGCAGCCCTCTCCCAGTGTGTGTTGTGTTGCTGGGGCAGCCCTCTCCCAGTGTGTTGTGTTGTGTGTTGTGGGGCAGCCCTCTCCCAGCAGCCTCTCCCAGTGTGTTGTGTTGTGTTGTGGGGCAGCCCTCTCCCAGTGTGTTGTGTTGTGGGGCAGCCCTCTCCCAGTGTGTTGTGTTGTGGGGCAGCCCTCTCCCAGTGTGTTGTGTTGTGTTGTGGGGCAGCCCTCTCCCAGTGTGTTGTGTTGTGGGGCAGCCCTCTCCCAGTGTGTTGTGTTGTGGGGGGCAGCCCTCTCCCAGTGTGTTGTGTTGTGGGGCAGCCCTCTCCCAGTGTGTTGTGTTGTGGGGCAGCCCTCTCCCAGTGTGTTGTGTTGTGGGGCAGCCCTCTCCCAGTGTGTTGTGTTGTGGGGCAGCCCTCTCCCAGTGTGTTTGTGTGTGTGTGTTGTGGGGCAGCCTCTCCCAGTGTGTTGTGTTGTGGGGCAGCCCTCTCCCAGTGTGTTGTGTTGTGTTGTGGGGCAGCCCTCTCCCAGTGTGTTGTGTTGTGGGGCAGCCCTCTCCCAGTGTGTTGTGTTGGGGGGCAGCCCTCTCCCAGTGTGTTGTGTTGTGTTGGGTGTTGGCAGCCCTCTCCCAGTGTGTTGTGTTGTGGGGCAGCCCTCTCCCAGTGTGTTGTGTTGTGGGGGGCAGCCCTCTCCCAGTGTGTTGTGTTGTGTTGGGGGCAGCCCTCTCCCAGTGTGTTGTGTTGTGTTGTGGGCAGCCCTCTCCCAGTGTGTTGTGTTGTGGGGCAGCCCTCTCCCAGTGTGTTGTGTTGTGTGTGGGGCAGCCCTCTCCCAGTGTGTTGTGTTGTGGGGCAGCCCTCTCCCAGTGTGTTGTGTTGTGGGGCAGCCCTCTCCCAGTGTGTTGTGTTGTGGGGCAGCCCTCTGTTGTGTGTGTTGTGTTGTGTTGGGGGCAGCCCTCTCCCAGTGTGTTGTGTTGTGGGGCAGCCCTCTCCCAGTGTGTTGTGTTGTGGGGCAGCCCTCTGTGGGGCCAGTGTGTTGTGTTGTGGGGCAGCCCTCTCCCAGTGTGTTGTGTTGTGGGGCAGCCCTCTCCCAGTGTGTTGTGTTGTGGGGCAGCCCTCTCCCAGTGTGTTGTGTTGTGGGGCAGCCCTCTCCCAGTGTGTTGTGTTGTTGGGGGCAGCCCTCTCCCAGTGTGTTGTGTTGTGGGGCAGCCCTCTCCCAGTGTGTTGTGTTGTGGGGCAGCCCTCTCCCAGTGTGTTGTGTTGTGGGGCAGCCCTCTCCCAGTGTTGTGTGTGTTGTGGGGCAGCCCTCTCCCAGTGTGTTGTGTTGTGGGGGGCCCTCTCCCAGTGTGTTGTGTTGTGTGTGTTGGTTGTGGGGCAGCCCTCTCCCAGTGTGTTGTGTTGTGGGGCAGCCCTCTCCCAGTCCCAGTTGTGTTGTGGGGCAGCCCTCTCCCAGTGTGTTGTGTTGTGGGGCAGCCCTCTCCCAGTGTGTTGTGTTGTGGGGCAGCCCTCTCCCAGTGTGTTGTGTTGTGGGGGGCAGCCCTCTCCCAGTGTGTTGTGTTGTGGGGCAGCCCTCTCCCAGTGTGTTGTGTTGTGGGGCAGCCCTCTCCCAGTGTGTTGTGTTGTGGGGCAGCCCTCTCCCAGTGTGTTGTGTTGTGTTGTGGGGCAGCCCTCTCCCAGTGTGTTGTGTTGTGGGGCAGCCCTCTCCCAGTGTGTTGTGTTGTGTTGTGTTGTGGGGCAGCCCTCTCCCAGTGTGTTGTGTTGTGGGGCAGCCCTCTCCCAGTGTGTTGTGTTGTGGGGCAGCCCTCTCCCAGTGTGTTGTGTTGTGTTGTGGGGCAGCCCTCTCCCAGTGTGTTGTGTGTGTTGTGTGTGTGTGTTGGGGGGGCAGCCCTCTCCCAGTGTGTTGTGTTGTGGGGCAGCCCTCTCCCAGTGTTGTGTTGTGTTGTGGGGCAGCCCTCTCCCAGTGTGTTGTGTTGTGGGGCAGCCCTCTCCCAGTGTGTTGTGTTGTGGGGCAGCCCTCTCCCAGTGTGTTGTGTTGTGGGTTGCAGCCCTCTCCCAGTGTGTTGTGTTGTGGTGGGGCAGCCCTCTCCCAGTGTGTTGTGTTGTGTTGTGGGGCAGCCCTCTCCCAGTGTGTTGTGTTGTGGGGCAGCCCTCTCCCAGTGTGTTGTGTTGTGGGGCAGCCCTCTCCCAGTGTGTTGTGTTGTGTTGTGGGGCAGCCCTCTCCCAGTGTGTTGTGTTGTGGGGCAGCCCTCTCCCAGTGTGTTGTGTTGTGGGGCAGCCCTCTCCCAGTGTGTTGTGTTGTGGGGCAGCCCTCTCCCAGTGTGTTGTGTTGTGGGGCAGCCCTCTCCCAGTGTGTTGTGTTGTGGGGCAGCCCTCTCCCAGTGTGTTGTGTTGGGGGGCAGCCCTCTCCCAGTGTGTTGTGTTGTGGGGCAGCCCTCTCCCAGTGTGTTGTGTTGTGTTGTGTTGTGGGGCAGCCCTCTCCCAGTGTGTTGTGTTGTGGGGCAGCCCTCTCCCAGTGTGTTGTGTTGTGTTGTGGGGCAGCCCTCTCCCAGTGTGTTGTGTTGTGGGGCAGCTCTCTCCCAGTGTGTTGTGTTGTGTTGTGTTGTGGGGCAGCCCTCTCCCAGTGTGTTGTGTTGTGTTGTGGGGCAGCCCTCTCCCAGTGTGTTGTGTTGTGGGGCAGCTCTCTCCCAGTGTGTTGTGTTGTGGGGCAGCCCCTCCCAGTTGTGTTGTGTTGTGGGGCAGCCCTCTCCCAGTGTGTTGTGTTGTGGGGCAGCCCTCTCCCAGTGTGTTGTGTTGTGGGGGCAGCCCTCTCCCAGTGTGTTGTGTTGTGTTGGGGCAGCCCTCTCCCAGTGTGTTGTGTTGTGTTGTGGGGCAGCCCTCTCCCAGTCTGTTGTGTTGTGGGGCAGCCCTCTCCCAGTGTGTTGTGTTGTGGGGCAGCCCTCTCCCAGTGTGTTGTGTTGTGTTGTGGGGCAGCCTCTCCCAGTGTGTTGTGTGTTGTGGGGCAGCCCTCTCCCAGTGTGTTGTGTTGTGTTGGGGGCAGCCCTCTCCCAGTGTGTTGTGTTGTGGGGCAGCCCTCTCCCAGTGTGTTGTGTTGTGTTGTGGGGCAGCCCTCTCCCAGTGTGTTGTGTTGTGGGGGGCAGCCTCTCCCAGTGTGTTGTGTTGTGTTGTGGGGCAGCCCTCTCCCAGTGTGTGTTGTGTTGTGGGGCAGCCCTCTCCCAGTGTGTTGTGTTGTGGGGCAGCCCTCTCCCAGTGTGTTGTGTTGTGGGGCAGCCCTCTCCCAGTGTGTTGTGTTGTGGGGGGCAGCCCTCTCCCAGTGTGTTGTGTTGTGGGGCAGCCCTCTCCCAGTGTGTTGTGTTGTGTTGTGGGGCAGCCCTCCCAGTCCCAGTGTGTTGTGTTGTGGGGCAGCCCTCTCCCAGTGTGTTGTGTTGTGTGGGCAGCCCTCTCCCAGTGTGTTGTGTTGTGTTGTGGGGCAGCCCTCTCCCAGTGTGTTGTGTTGTGTTGTGGGGCAGCCTCCCAGTGTGTTGTGTTGTGGGGCAGCCCTCTCCCAGTGTGTTGTGTTGTGTTGTGGGGCAGCCCTCTCCCAGTGTGTTGTGTTGTGGGGCAGCCCTCTCCCAGTGTGTTGTGTTCTCCCAGTGTTGTGTTGGGGGCAGCCCTCTCCCAGTGTGTTGTGTTGTGGGGGCAGCCCTCTCCCAGTGTGTTGTGTTGTGTTGTTGGCAGCCCTCTCCCAGTGTGTTGTGTTGTGTTGGGGGCAGCCCTCTCCCAGTGTGTTGTGTTGTGGGGCAGCCCTCTCCAGTGTGTTGTGTTGTGTTGTGTTGTGGGGGCAGCCCTCTCCCAGTGTGTTGTGTTGTGGGGCAGCTCTGTGTGTTGTGTTGTGGGGCAGCCCTCTCCCAGTGTGTTGTGTTGTGGGGCAGCCCTCTCCCAGTGTGTTGTGTTGTGGGGGGGCAGCCCTCTCCCAGTGTGTTGTGTTGTGTTGTGGGGCAGCCCTCTCCCAGTGTGTTGTGTTGTGGGGCAGCCCTCTCCCAGTGTGTTGTGTTGTGTTGTTGGGGCAGCCCTCTCCCAGTGTGTTGTGTTGTACAGCTCTCTCCCAGTTGTGTTGTGGGGCAGCCCTCTCCCAGTGTGTTGTGTTGTGGGGCAGCAGCCTCTCCCAGTGTGTTGTGTTGTGTGGTGTTGTGGGGCAGCCCTCTCCCAGTGTGTTGTGTTGTGTTGGCAGCCCTCTCCCAGTGTGTTGTGTTGTGTGTTGTGGGGGCAGCCCTCTCCCCAGTGTGTTGTGTTGTGGGGCAGCCCTCTCCCAGTGTGTTGTGTTGTGGGGCAGCCCTCTCCCAGTGTGTTGTGTTGTGGGGCAGCCCTCTCCCAGTGTTGTGTTGTGTTGTGGGGCAGCCCTCTCCCAGTGTGTTGTGTTGTGGGGCAGCCCTCTCCCAGTGTGTTGTGTTGTGGGGCAGCCCTCTCCCAGTGTGTGTTGTGTTGTGGGGCAGCCCTCTCCCAGTGTGTTGTGTTGTGGGGCAGCCCTCTCCCAGTGTGTTGTGTTGTGTTGTGGGGCAGCCCTCTCCCAGTGTGTTGTGTGTGTTGTGTTGTGGCAGCCCTCTCCCAGTGTGTTGTGTTGTGGGGGGCAGCCCTCTCCCAGTCCCAGTGTGGCAGTCCCAGTGTGTTGTGGGGCAGCCCTCTCCCAGTGTGTTGTGTTGTGGGGCAGCCTCTCCCAGTGTGTTGTGTGTGTCTCCCCCAGTGTTGTGGTGGGGCAGCCCTCTCCCAGTGTGTTGTGTTGTGGGGCAGCCCTCTCCCAGTGTGTTGTGTTGTGTTCTCCCAGTGGGTTGTGTTGTGGGGCTCTCCCAGTGTGTTGTGTTGTGGGGCAGCCCTCTCCCAGTGTGTTGTGTTGTGTTGTGGGGCAGCCCTCTCCCAGTGTGTTGTGTTGTGGGGCAGCCCTCTCCCAGTGTGTTGTGTTGTGGGGCAGCCCTCTCCCAGTGTGTGTTGTGTTGTTGTGTGTTGTGTTGTGGGGCAGCCCTCTCCCAGTGTGTTGTGTTGTGGGGCAGCCCTCTCCCAGTGTGTTGTGTTGTGGGGCAGCCCTCTCCCAGTGTGTTGTGTTGTGTTGGGGGCAGCCCTCTCCCAGTGTGTGTTGTGTTGTGGGGGGGCAGCCCTCTCCCAGTGTGTTGTGTTGTGGGGGCAGCCCTCTCCCAGTGTGTTGTGTTGTGGGGCAGCCCTCTCCCAGTGTGTTGTGTTGTGTTGTGGTGTGTTGTGTTGTGGGGCAGTGTGTTGTGGGGCAGCCCTCTCCCAGTGTTGTGTTGTGGGGCAGCCCTCTCCCAGTGTGTTGTGTTGTGGGGCAGCCCTCTCCCAGTGTGTTGTGTTGTGGGGCAGCCCTCTCCCAGTGTGTTGTGTTGTGGGGCAGCCCTCTCCCAGTGTGTTGTGTTGTGTTGTGGGGCAGCCCTCTCCCAGTGTGTTGTGTTGTGGGGCAGCCCTCTCCCAGTGTGTTGTGTTGTGGGGCAGCCCTCCCCAGTGTGTTGT